>NW_028270148.1:24474995-24817057 GCF_037043375.1 Chiloscyllium plagiosum | reverse complement strand
TGCTAGTGGAATAAAGAATCCTTGCTCATGATCTTTGGGCCTTCCATGTGTTGTAATTCCATGTTATTTTCCTGGAGTAGTTGTTAGACTTCTACAACGTAAGCATCAAGTCATAGCAGATGAGGTTGAAAGGCACCTGGGAAATATGGAATGGATGTAGAGAAGTTGAAACTAATAATGCCCATGAGGGAGGTTAAGGATGCTCCAGATCATTGGAGGCTCATGTATTAGAAGAGGGAATTAGAACCTTATGCCAAATCAAGTCAAGTCTGTGTTCTCTTGAGGCTATGGAGGAAGGAAACAATACACCTGGTCAGATATTATACTTGCTAACGAATAGTCAGCTGAATAGATTTATCAGAAGAACTGGAAACACTTGATGATTAGCAACTGAAGTCTGGAAAATGATCCACAGTAGGCACATGCTTGAGGACAGGAGTCCAGTGTACGATGAGAGGCAAACGATGCACTCAGTAGTGTTGCAGAACCAAGGAGATTAATTCTCAGCTAATGGTTTGACAATATACCTGTGGCCACCTGTGTCCAGCAGCAAGAAGACTCCTTAGGGTTTGTATCTTATTGTGACCCCTAATATTCTGATTTCAGAGGAATGCTCTTGCACTCAATGAAGGTCAGTTTTGACAGTCTTGAGATCGATCAATGCTTTTCTTTTCAGTGATTCTTTCTCAGTCCCCTTGGGCACTATCTTGAATGCCTGGCTTAGCCATGTATGATGCTTGGTTATACACTTATTGCCCTGGCCATGCACTTCGGAAAGTGTGGTGAGTTCAAGGAAATGGTCAGTGTGTGATGGATCGAGTGCTGGTGCCGGCAAGGGTCGGTTCCATCTGTTTTCACTGTAGGCCTAGGGTCAGACTGAGCTTCAGAATTACACAAAATACTGACCAGTGTTTAGGATATTACAACAGCACATGATTTCAAATGGCCAAGCATGACACCAACAGATCAAGAAAAATGTAAGATCAGTTTTCAAAAGTGCAATCTGAATTCATTAAGATGTTAATAAAGGTACGGGGATACAGTTAAGTAATATGACATGACAGTGCCTTTTCACAAGGATTCTGGGTAATCCAAGATGGAGGACAGAAAAAATTTCTGGCTGTAACAGCTGCTCCTTTATTGAGGTATTTTAAGTGTTGGAGGTGATTTCCTCAAATTCCAGGAGCAGCAATTACTGCTTTGTATGCTGTTGCATTGTTTTGAAACTTTGGAAAAAAAAGTCAAAACCACAGCAATTGTAAAAGGGAGAAGAACAGACAAAGGAAGCACATGGTAAGGTCAGTGCAGGAGAGAGAGAGAAAGAAACTGATGTAGCAGTGAACCTGCACAGTTACTGCCTTTGCTGTTTGAATTCATGTATCGCTGGACATCGGAGTGTGTCTGGGAAAATTCAAAAACAGTGAAATTCAAAACTGATCTTGGAGGAACTGTTTGGGCGAAGTTCACAGCACAGAAGCAGATAAGTGTGCTGTTTTTAAGTGGGACCAACAGAAAGTCTGCAGTAGTGAGTAGTGTGGGTTCTTTCTTGATTATATGTTTTTTGAGATATGTCTCTTGATTAAACTTAAAATATAAGCCAAAATTATTAATTTAACCTAGGGAAGTGTTTTGTACAGGAATAAGACGGTGTTATTTTCTGGGTCTGTAGATTGTGAAGGAGCAAAAATGGCCTTTAGTAGAGTGATATGCGCTTCTTGTCATGTGGGAATATAAAGAGAGTTTAAGGGTTACTGCAGATAATAACTGCAATAAATGCTGTTGGTTGTGAATCTTATCAGATCAAATGGACCGGTTGGAGAGACAATTAGAAGCAATGAGGAATTTGCAACAGCAACAGTATGTGATGGATGGCAGTTATACGAAGGGGGAAAGTCTCAGATACAGTCATATAGATGGGTTAATTCCAGGAAAGGTAAGAGAGGTAGGCAGCTAGTGAGGGAGCCTTCTGTGGCTGTACCTATTTCAAACAAGTATGCTATTTTGGAAAATGTAGGGGGTGATGGATTCTCTGGGGAACATAGCATGAACAGCCAAGTTTCTAGTATTGAGACTGACTCTAATGCAATGAGGGGTACATCGGGTTCCAAGAGATCAATTGTGTTCGGGGACTCTCTAGTTCGAGGTACAGACAGACATTTCTGTGGTCAGCAGCGAGAAATCAGAATGGTGTGTTGCTTTCCCTGGTGCCAGGATCAAGGATGTCTCAGAGGGGGTGCAGAATGTTCTCAAGGGGGAGAGGGGCCAGCAAGAGGTCATTGTCCATATTGGAACCAACAACATAGGAAGGGAAAAGGTTGAAATTCTGAAGGGAGATTACAGAGAGTTAGGCAAGAACTTAAAAAGAAGGTCCTCGAGAGTAGTAATATCTGGATTACTCCTGGTGCTACAAGCTAGTGAGGGCAGGAATAGGAGGATAGAGCAGATGAATGCATGGCTGAGGAGCTGGTGTATGGGAGAAGGATTCACATTTTTAGATCATTGAAATCTCTTTTGGGGTAGATGTGACCTGTGCAAGAAAGACGTATTGCACCTAAATTGGAAGGGGACTAATATACTGGTAGGGAGATTCGCTGGAGCTGCTTGGGAGGATTTAAACTAGTAAGGTGGGGGGTGATACCCAGGGAGATAGTGAGGAAAGACTGGTACAGTTGAGAACAGAAGTGAGTCAAACAGTCAGGGCAAGAAGGGACAAAGTAGGACTAATAAATTAAACTGCATTTATTTCAATGCAAGGGACCAACAGGGAAGGCAGGTGAACTCAGGGCATGGTTAGGAACATGGGACTGGGATATCATAGCAATTATAGAAACATGGCTTAGCGATGGGCAGGACTGGCAGCTTAATGTTCCAGGATACAAATGCGAAGGAAGGATAGAGAGGGAGAAAAGAGAGGAGGGGGAGTGGCGTTTTTGATAAGGGATAGCATTACAACTGTGCTGAGGGAGGATATTCCTGGAAATACATCCAGGGAAGTTATTTGGGTGGAAGTGAGAAATAAGAAAGGGATGATCACCTTATTGGGATTGTATTATAGACCCCTAATAGTCAGAGGGAAATTGAGAAACAAACTTGTAAGGAGATCTCAGCTATCTGTAAGAATAATAGGGTGGTTATGGTTGGGGATTTTAACTTTCTGAACATGGACTGGGACTGCCATAGTGTTAAGGGTTTAGATGGAGAAGAATTTCTTAAGTGTGTACAAGACAATTTTCTGATTCAGTATGTGGATGTACCTACTAGAGAAGGTGCAAAACCTGACCTACTCTTGGGAAATAAGGCAGGGCAGGTGACTGAGGTGTCAGTGGGGGGAGCACTTTGGGGCCATCGACCATAATTATATTAGATTTAAAATAATGATGGAAAAGGATAGACCAGATCAAAACGTTGAAGTTCTAAATTAGAGAAAGGCCAATTTTGATGGTATTAGGCAAGAACTTTCAAAAGCTAATTGGAGGCAAATGTTCGCAGGTGAGAAGCCTTCAGAAATGAGATAACGAGAATCCAGAAAAAGTATATTCCTGTTCGGGTGAAAGGAAAGGCTGGTAGGTATAGGGAATGCTGGATGACTAAAGAAATTGAGGGTTTGGTTAAGAAAAGAAGGAAGCATATGTCAGGTACAGACAGGATAGATCGAGTGAATCCTTAGAAGAGTATAAAGGAAGTAGGAGTACACTTAAGAGGGAAATCAGGAGGGCCAAAAGGGGACATGAGATAGCTTTGGCAAATAGAATTAAGGAGAATCCAAAGGTTTTTCAAATATATTAAGGACAAAAGGGTAACTAGGGAGAGAATAGGGTCCCTCAAAGATCAGCAAGGTGGCCTTTGTATAGAATCGCAGGAGATGGACGAGATACTAAACGAGCATTTTGCATCAGTATTTACTATGGAAAAGGATATGTAAGATAAAGAAAGTAGTGAAATAGATGGTGTCACCTTGCAAAATGTCAATATTACAGAGGAGGAAGTGCTGGATGTCTTGAAAAGCATAAAGGTGAATAAATCCCCAGGACCTGATCAGATGTATTCTAGAACTCTGTGGGAAGCTAGAGAAGTGATTGCTGGGCCTTTTGCTGAGATATTTGTATCATCGATAATCACAGGTGAGGTGCAAGAAGACTGGAGGTTGGCTAACATGGTGCCTTCTTTAAGAAGGGTAGTAAGGACAAGCCAGGGAACAATAGACCAGTGAGCCTGACGTCGGTGGTGGGCAAGTTGTTAGAGGGAATCCTGAGGGACAGGATGCCATGGAAAGGCAAGGACTGATTAGGGATAATCAACATGGCTTTGTGTGTGGGAAATCATGTCTCACAAACTTGATTGAGTTTTTTGAAGAAGTAACAAAGAGGACTGATGAGGGCAGAGCAGTAGATGTGATCTATATGGATTCAGTAAGGCGTTCGACAAGGTTCCCCATGGGAAACTGGTTAGCAAGGTTAGATCTCACGGATTAAAGGGAGAACTCGCCATTTGGATACAGAATTGGCTCAAAGGTAGAAGACAGAGGGTGGTGGTGGAGGGTTGTTTTTCAGACTGGAGACCTGTGACCAGTGGAGTGCCACAAGGATCGGTGCTGGGTCCTCTACTTTTTGTCAATTATATAAATGATTTGGATGCGAGCATAAGAGAGGTACAGCTAGTAAGTTTGCAGGTGACACCACAATTGGAGGTGTGGTGGACAGCGAAGAAGGTGACCTCAGATTACAACAGGATCTTGATCAGATGGGCCAAAGGGCTGAGAAGTGGCAGATGGAGTTTAATTCAGATAAATGCGAGGTGCTGCATTTTGGGACAACAAATCTTAGCAGGACTTATACACTATTTTGTAAAGTTCTAGACAGTGTTGCTGAACAAAGAGACCTTGGAGTGCAGGTTCATAGCTCCTTGAATGTGGAGTCGCTGGTAGATAAGATAGTGAAGAAGGCGTTTGGTATATTTTCTTTTATTGGTCAGAGCACAGGACATTGGTTAGGCCACTGTTGGAATATTGCATGCAATTCTGGTCTCCTTCCTATCGGAAAGATGTTGTGAAACTTGAAAGGGTTCAGAAAAGATTTACAAGAATGTTGCCAGGGTTGGAGGATTTGAGCTATAGGGAGAGGCTGAACAGGCTGGGGTTGTTTTTGCTGGAGCGTCGGAGGCTGAGGGGTGACTTTACAGAGGTTTACAAAATTATGAGGGGCATGGATAGGATAAATAGACAAAGTCTTTTTCCTGGGTGGGGGAGTCCAGAACTAGAGTGCATAGGTTTAAGGTGAGAGCAGAAAGATATAAAAGGGACCTAAGGGGCAACTTTTTCACACAGAGGGTGGTATGTGAATGGAATGAGCTGCCGGAGGAAATGGTGGAGGCTGGTACAATTGCAATATTTAAAAGGCATTTGGATGAGTATATGAATAGGAAGGGTTTGGGGGGATATGGGCCAGGTGCTGGCAGGTGGGACTAGATTGGGTTGGGATATCTGGTCGGCATGGACAGGTTGGACCGAAGGGTCTGTTTCCATGCTGTACATCTCCGACTCTATGACAGCCAAGTGTTGTAATGATGGAGTTCTTCAAGTTTATAATTTGTTGTTTAACTATGGCTAGAATTGTGAAATGTTCCAATCGAGATATGTGCTATTGGCAATCAAATCTGGTCAGTTCCCCTGGCTGGTGAGGCAATAATGACAGTACACGTTAACAAAAATATTTAGATGGGAGCATAGTAAAAGTGACAATACAGAGAGGATAATTAAAATGTGGAATTCTCTGCCACAAGCTGTTCTTGAAGCAGTGTACATTAATTTTTGTTTTAGATGGTTACTTGAAAAAGATGAATAGCAAGTAGTATGATAAGGGAAAAGGAAAATGTGATTTTTAAAAAAAAATAACCTCTTTTTCTAATCAACCTGTACACACCTCTAGAGCAGGTGTGACTTGAATCCAGGCTTCCGAGTCCAGGGGTAGAGACATTAGCACTGTGGCACAAGAGGGCTTTAAATCAGCTTGTCCAGACTTTTTATGACAGGTATCTGAAGCAGATGAGACTTGCAGGCCGGTCCCCTGGCTCAAAGGTAGGAACTCTGCCATTGTTCTGCAACAACCAGGAAAATGGGAGTGATTAGCATGATTCATACAAGGAAAAGCACAGGGCGGAGTGATCAGTTTCTTGTCCTGAATCTTTTTGTGAATTTATTATTTCCAACTTCCCTTTAGTCTTCTACCCACTCATGTCAAGACCATCTGCAGCATGATCAAGTAAAGCAAAAAGAAAATCATGAAACAGGCTGATGTATATTTTATAACATTTATTTTATGAGACCATTGCACCAAAGAAGTAGATTAAAAGCTTTGTCTTGTTACACATGACATAAATCAATTGTTAGTATCAGGCAATGTTTGTTAGGCATCAAAGGAAAAGGTCAAATCTTTTTGTGGCTTGAGATGAAGACAAATAAAATTGCTCGTTTCAGTGTAGAACATTTGTGCAATACGTTTAAATAGGGATAAAGAGCCAGTCATAAGGTATTATTGCATTAAACTATAATTGCTTGTATGCATTTTATTTACCTGATGTGCCTTGGAGGATCTCCCCAACTGATCCAGAGACAGATGGAGAAGGGCCTCTTGCATTTCAAGGTGGAATTAATCCCAGGTGATAATTATAAGTGAGTTTGTTTGCAATAACCTGAATGATTTGATTTGATTTATTATTGTTTCATGTACCAAGATACAATGAAAAGTATTGTCTTGCATGCTATCCAGACAAATCATACCTTACATTAGTACATCAGGGTAATAGAACAGAATGCAAAATGTAGTGTTACAGCTACAGAAAAGTTGCAGAGCAAAATCATCTCTAATATGTGGGAGATCTGTTCATAAGTCAGATAACAGTGGACAAGAAAAAGATGCAATTGTTCTGATCTTGAAGCAAGCCTGCTGAAAATAAGACTTTAGTTTAAAAGCTATTAGCTTTGTATTTTTGTTCAAAAGTATTTTCTTCTTGCTTTAAGTCCAAATTAATATGTTTTACTGTGATGTTACCCTCACTGAAATGTACTATATTGTAATTGCCATGCAGCCTGAAGAGAATGACAGCCGGCACACTGAAGAAGAATGTTTATCAGAAGAAGGTAAAATGCGCCATTTCTACAGTTAATTATCATAACTACAAAAGATGGTGTTATTTGGGCTAAATTACAGGTCAGTCTTATCAAATATTATTTGACAAATATTAAATGTAAAAGTGCAATTCTTTTTGAACCAACAGCCTTTTAATGTTTAGTTATCCTGCAGTTTTGTTTCTTTCGATCTAGATTTGGGTACTCATTCATAGATCTCTTACACTAACCAGTGTTCTGATTTTCTTAACCATTCCCCTTAAATCAAGAGAAATATGGCAATGCCATATACAAAGACTCTGCTTCTTAATGTTGCTTCACAATTTCTAGAATTTCCCTGGGACAGAATAGTTCATTTGCAGATCCAGCAATGGCATGAAGAACAGGTAGGAGAGAACATCACATCCCCCATCTCAGACCTGCAGCTGTGAGGTCTGAATTTAGAAGAATGATGGAGGATCTTATAGAAATATATAAAATTATGAAGGGAATAGATAAAATAGAGGTAGAGATAATGTTTCCACTAGCCAGTGAAACTAGGATAAGAGGGCATAGCCTGAAAATTAGGGGGAGCAGATTGAGGACTGAATTAAGAAGGAATTTCTTCACCCAGAGGGTTGTGAATCAGTGCAATTCCCTGCCTAGTGAAGTAGTTGAGGCTTCCACAGTAAATGTTTTTAAAGCTAAGATAGATGCTTTTTTGAACAGTAAAGGAATTAAGGGTATTGGAAAGAGGGTGGGAAAGTGGAGCTGAGGCCATGAAAAAAATCAGCCATGATCTTATTGAATGGTAGAACGGTCTTGAAGGGCCAGATGGCCTACTCCTGCTCCTAGTTCTTATGTTCTTAGGACGCCACTGGAATAAAGAATCTGCTTTCATGATCTTTAGGTATAGGAAAAATGTTGTTTAAACTAGAAAGGTTCCAGAAAATATTTGCAAGGATGTTGCCGGGATTGCAGGGTTTGAATTATAAGGAGAGGCCAGATAGTCAAGGTCATTTTACCTGGAGCATCAGACACTGAGAGGTGACCTGAAAGAGGTTTATAAAATCATGAGGGGCATAAATAAGATAAATAGCCAAGGTATTTTTTCAAGAGTAGGGGAGTCCAAAACTACAGGGTATAGGTTTAAGGTGAGGGGGAAAGATTTAAAGGGGACCTGAGGGGAAACTTTGTCACACCGAGGGTACTGTGAATGTGGAATGAGCTGCTAAAAGTGGTAGATGCAGGCACAATTACAACATTTAAAATACATTTGGATAAGTCATGAATAGGAAAGTTTTAGAGGGAAATGGGCCAAATGCAGGCAAATGGGTCTTGTTCAGTTTAGGATACCTGGTCAGCATGCATGATTTGGACTGAAGGGTCTGTCTCTGTGCTGTATGACTCTGACTCTAAATCTCGTGACATTTCGGCTATTGTTGGCAAGCTTTCTACAGATATCAAATTGTGGCCTATAAGTTTATTGGGCACCTGACCAAGATGGAGCAGATAATGGAGAAGTTGAAACTGGCAAAGTCCATGACGGAGGTTGACGCAGCTGCAGGATCATTGGACGCTCAGATATTGACAGGGGGAATTGGACGTTATAGGCCAAACCAAGCAGAAGTTCACAGCAGTGTGCATTCTCTTGATACTGTGGAGAAAGGAGATGATACTTCTAGTCAGACTTTCGACCAACTGATGAATAGGAAGTTGAACAGATTCAGGGGAAGACCAGAAACATCTGATGATACAGCAAATGAAGACTGGATGGATGCTCATAGCATCTGGGAGCCTCAACATGACTGAGCAGTTTCTGATTGAACATCTGTATGGGGAAGCCCTTCAAGAAATACTGGAAAGTTGTGCAGATATTCAATGAAATCTGCAGTAGATCTCTGAGATAATAACAAAGGTTTTTAGGGATTGTAGTAGCCTGACACAATTACGGCAGAAATTTTATCCTTGCAATCAACTCAAAGAAAGGAATCTGCTTTCCAGTTCCCGAAACAAATTACATTTCTTGATTGTATCATCTTCCCGATCCCGCTTTTCAATCCGCCAACAAACAGGATACTGGAGAACCGTCTGGCAGAAGCAGTGAGGGATGGGACCATCCAAAAAGTGTTGAAGAAGTTTAATAGTGGCAGACTTCAGTTGTCTTTCTTTGAAATATGGAATCACATCATCTAGATCATGGAGAAAGATTGGACTACTAAGACCGAGAAAAGGCTAACATCAAGGAGGTGACTGTTGGCATAGATGGGAAGGTGGACCTCAAGCTGAAGAGATAGTAGAAACATATTGCTGCACAGAATGCTCAGATCCAGACCTTGTCTGATCTCCACAGTAAACTCCATGGCCAAATCAGTTCAAGGGATGCTGTAAAGAGGTTTTGGAATTGTTACAGGGTTGGTTACTTCAAATGGGACTGCCCTCAATGAGCTCTGCTATCACTGCTGTCAGATGCAGAGATTCCATTTGGTGCAATGGCCTTCTGTTCTCAAGTTGGGTCTTTCAGCATAAGCCAAGCACAGGATGAGATTCCTTCAGGAAGAGGTTCAGTCTTATGTAGAGTGATACGGACTTGAAATTGTGGGAAATTTGGCAAAGTAGACAAATCTAATCGGCACAGGAATTGAGGAATCAGCCATTTTCCACCAGTTTTTCAATGAGCATCTGGCTGAGGAGTATGAGCTGATAGATATCTGTTCCTTCATCCACGTCTCTGCTTCATAGGATTGGATTACAGGCACTGTCTCCAAATAACTGACCTTCCGCCCTCTCTCTCTCCCAAACTTTTCCCTGCAGTTCTACATAGGTGTGTACCTTAAACCCCCTTCCCCAGATCGTCTCTCCAACATTGTCCTGTACAGGGCAAAGGTGGAACCTGTGTGTATGTGTGCGTGCTATTTGGAGACTCACCCCCCAAAAGGTAGCAGCAGCAGTCTTGCTGATGGTGTCCAGTCTCGCTGCCCCGGAGAGGGGGTGGGGGCAGATAGTGGGGGGTGGGTTGGAGGCGAACAGGGTAGGGGGGCAGTATTGGACAGGGTTGGGGGCGGGTGGGAACAGACGGTGGGGGCAGGGGCTCGTGCGCGGTGTGCTGCTACCTGGTCTCCTCAACGGGGAGCAGACTTAACAGAAAACTTAAAGAGCCAGAGGAAAGGCATTGAATCAAGTAATCGAATAATCAATTATCTGAACAAAATAGTGTCCGCCCGTCTCGTTCGGATAATCAAGGTTCCTCTGTATTAAATGATATCTGGGCATCCTTGGAAAACGTGTATGATGACTGCTCAGAAAACAGCACGTAATGAAGTTGACAGATGCGCACAGGACCTTGCTTAGTGTTCCAGCTTGCGTGGGATTTTAGAACTGTTTGAGTAGCAGCAAGTCAGGCTGCTCTTTTACCAACTGAATCATCACTGCTGTTGAAACTTTATGCCAACCACCATCGACTAGTCAACATCAGGCCTTGCTAGAGTGTCATCCTGTCTCACATGTATTAGAACTTCCACTTGGTGTAACTCTGGGAGCTCCCCTGGTCACCATGGGAGAAAAGAGTTGGGTGTGCATGTTGCTTGCCAATTTCAGTGACAAAAATGCATGTGTCCAACTAAGAATGCTTATACGCATCTCTGAAGAGAAAGCTTCAGAAGAAGGGTCACTGGACCAAAACTCTGCTTTCTTTCCACAAAAGCTGCCAGACCTGCTACATTTCTCCAGCAATTTCTGTTTTTGTGTCAGATTTCCAGCACCATAGTTCTTTTATTTTAAAAATGTCTGTTACTGGCCTTCAAATTGCTACTGTCATGGACAGTAAATTGACTGGAGGATATATCTCCAACCACATTTCGAAGGTGGACAAGGATGGATTGGAGGAGACATAGAGGAGGCAACTTGTCTTGATTCTCATCAAGTGTAAGATCACTTTCAGTAAAAATGATGGTGACCTGGTAAGTCACAAGATGTGATTAAACATGATCATTCTGTAAAGATTTCTTACTATAGGATCCCATCCCATCACTGGGAGGAATTCTAGGACTACCTGCAGAGGTCTTTGGAATAGGTGTCATTCAAGAGTCATCAGGTCTGCATGCCTCCCTCATAGTTCTCATTAGGAAGAAAGAAACCTGAGTATCTCTTTTGATCCTGTCACACTTAACATAAAGACTTATAAGGATCCTTACTGTCTACCTAGGACTAAGAAAGCATTGCAATTTTTCAAAGATGAAGAGTATTTCTGTATTCTTAATTTGGCCTACCCTATACAAACCAGCTATTCATTGCTAAACAAGACATTGAAAAGATGACATATCAGATGGGTACCAGAGGACTTTATGAATACACAAAAAGGCTGATTGGGTTCTTTAATGCTCCTGCCACTTTTATGTGTGCTGGATAAAGCTTTCAGTGACTTTAATTCCTAGTCCCTTGTAGTTATCTGGACAAGATGCTCATCTTTGACTCAACATTGAAGGAGACTGTTGCAAGACTATATACCATGTTAGCCCACTTGTTGCCACTAATTTCAGAGTCAACTAGAGAAGTGCCAATGTTTCAAATACAAGTACAGTATCTGGGCCACTTTGTTCCCAAGGAAATCATTACTCCAGACAATGAGAAAACCTGAGTGGAAGAGGAGTGGACCAGGCCTAAGACAGCAAGGGAACCATGTGGTTTCTTTGGCTTTGCTTGTTAGTGTAGGTGATTTGTCCAAGGTTTTTCACAGTTGGCCATCCCACTCCACAATTTGCTGATGATATCAGAGAATGCTGAAGGAGCAGTTGGGATATACATGGTGTGATACTTCACAGAACGTCACAAGGAGTTGGAGCCCAGCATAAGAAGACTGTTTTACGCCTTTCAGCAGAGTATGTCAACGCTTGTCCTTGGCTAACCAGATTTCTGATACCCTTTCATATTTGAAACCTGTAGTGATTGTAACAAGGCCAGCCAGGTTGACCTCAAAGAATATGGATTCCCTGTTTGGGGCTGTTAATCTGGTCCAATCAGTGAGTCCTGACAGATAAGAACAGGAGTGTCAGAGGTTCTGTTCACTGTCAGAGCTGAATTCTGAGGGAATTGGATCAGTGTCAAGGACTCTCCATGTATTAATAGAGAGTAACTTGGTGACGGGATACCAACCTCTGTGGAATTATTTCAAAACTGGAGCAAGTTTCCTTGGCCAACGAGTGGTGCTGTCACAGCTTCAGGACAGAAAAAATTGGTTATTACTTAGACCAGTTGGAGTCTCAAGCCAAATGGGAGGAATATGGAGAATTATTCCAGTATGAAGCTTAAAGCAAGGCTTGAGGTGGGCTATTTCCCAGAAGTTCGGAGACATTCTGGTAGGTGAAAAGTTTGAAATGTTTACACACAACAACCCACTCAGCTACTTGCAAATTTCCACCAAGCTGCGAACAACAGAAACTCACTGAGACACTGAACTTGTGCGGTGTTGATTCCAGAACCATTGCAGGTCAGGCAAAAATAATGCAAATGCTAATGGCCCTTTCTCAGAATATTAACCACAGGATGGTACCTCCCCTTCCAGGCTGGAAGGTGCTGTGCCTGGCATCATGCTCATGCCTCAAATCAAAGGCATCATTCTGACCTCTATTCCATATGACATTCAAACTAAGATTCAGCAGTGTCATTGATGTGCTTATGAGTGAGATCCAAACCACGTGAAGATTGGCAGAGTCAGGCATACATTCACCTTTACCATTTATTTCAAAACAGACAGCTGGTACACTGTCCCATTACAAGGGCCTACATCCACCAACCCAACAGTGCCTGATGCGGGAGTCCAAGTTGAGGTGCTGGAAGATGATCAGAGAGGAGGATGGAGCCCTATGTTGGCTGGTTCATGACAAGGAAAACAAGGTGAAGCAACTCATCCTCCCCAATAGCCTCCAAGTGTTAAATGTAGCACTTCAAGACACAAAGCAACAAGAAAGACAACTGTCTTGACCAGAGAACTGTGTTACTGGTCTGGAATTGGTAATGATATTGACGACTATTGTCACAATTATGAGAAGTATACTTTGGCCAAAGTAAAGAAGCCACTTCAGCCCAGCATGGGATCCTTGGTCACCACAAGACCTCTGGAGCAGAGGTTTACAACTGGTGTGCCATGGCCCAACAGGACCAAGATGAATAGTTACATGAGTTCCATGAAATTCTTAGGAGTATTGATGCTTTGCCTAATGGCTTCCAATACCATGAATGCGCAGACATTTGGCATCTGCATATGTGCAGGACCAAACATTCATTATGAGAAGAAACTATGCATATGCAATAAAGAGGCATACAATTGAAATGGCAGTTAAACCTGCTTGTCTGGGCACATTATTGCAAAGTTTAAGGTGAATATTTTTGGAATTTATTTTTACTTATGTCACTTATCTAAGTCTTAGAGTCTAAGAAGAAATGATCAGATTCCTTACAGTGCGGAAACAGGCCCTTCAGCCCAACAAGTCCACACTGACCCTCCAAAGAGTAACCCACCCAGACTCACTCACCTACTCCATACTAATGCACCTATCACTATGGGCAATTTAGTATGGCCAATTCACCTGACCCACACATCTTTGGACTGTGGGAGGAAACCCATACAGACACAGGGAGAATATGCAAACTCCACGCAGACAGTAACCCAAGGCTGGAATCGAAGCCGGATCCCTGGCGATGCGAGGCAGCAGTGCTAACCACTGAGCCGCTGTGCTGCCAAGGCTAAGTCTCTTGCCAAAACAGGTGATTCTTCTATTAATTCAGTCGCTGAAACATCTGAACCCAAAGAGAAAAGAAGCAAGAACTGTTCAGTCACAGAAAAAGAGAACTATCTTGCCTTAGGATTTTCATGGACAGGAGATACTGCTTGCCCCTTTCTTGAATGTCTCAGCAGCAGAGAGAAGTTGGCAAATATTGTGATGGCGCCAAATAATTAAGACACCGTTTATAGCACAAACTTCTCAAAGCACTAGAAGAGAAGTTGGAGCAAGATTTGCAATTGAACCTCTCATCAATTTCACCTTGGATCAAAATGCTCTGTGCACACCAGCAGGCCCAGGTTTACTACTAATCCAGTAAATTACAGTTTACTGTACATTGTGTTTTGCTCTGGTCCATTGTTCAGGAATAATTAGAAATAGTTAAATTGAGCAGATCTTGAAAATGTATCTGTACCGGCAGTCAAAGATGATGGATTCCTCCCAGCTGATTTGAAACATTAATTCTTTTGATCTATTTTAACTTGTATGCACTGTGTTACAAAAAAACCTCTCTAGTAAGGCTGTAACCATTAGTAAATGCAAGTAAATGTGATATTTATGAGCAATCAATTAAACTGCATGTGGATGAGATGTGGCATTGTTTGTCTTATTGAATTATGCCTTGAGACTGCTGTGGAGGTACTTAAAATAGATTTCATGGTCATTGACCCTAGTAGTAATGGGATTGACACGTTCTTGTGCTCGCAAATATTTTCACTAAGTTCATGCATGCTGTTCTGCAAACAATTCAACAATACTTGTATGACAGTCTGTGCATCTTATCTTCTGAGAGTAAATGAAAGTGCCTGAGTACATAGCAGAGCTAGTTAATGCCTGTAAAGCACCCCACACTCATCCACCAAGTATTCTCACACTATCTCTTCTTTAGGAAAGAGTCAGCCCTTTCTGTTGACTATTTCCCAGGCTCACCGCAGCTTTCAATGAGGATGACTAGGTCAACAGGTGGATAGCTGAGTATTACACAATGCTAAGCCAGACATTCAAGCTGACAATGAGAGGGAAATGCTGAAAAGAAAAACATTGACTAAACATAGATTGACAGGACTGACTTTCCAATTGGTGCCAGAGTATTCTTCTGAAATGTGAATTTCACGGGTTGGAGACTTGACACCCCTCTGTGGTAATAAATTCCACAGATCAACTACCCTATGAGAAAAGAAATTCCTCCTCATCTCTGTCTTAAATGGATGATCAGATATTCTCTGGTCCTAGACTCTCCCCAACAGGAAAAGCCTCATGGTAGAGAGAGAGCAATTGGGAAAGGAAAGAGACAGATAAACGAATTCCTATGTCCATTATAACCCATACAGTCAGTCATTCATTGTATTTTGTGTATTTAGTATTTGGTTATCCTTAATTTCTTTCCCTATTTGTGAAGACATGGTGCTGGTAGAATAAAGATTTCCAGCTTCATGAACTTTGGGCAGCATGTGTTCAAGTCCCATTTTAAATTTCATTGCTTGTTAATCGAAGTTGTGGTGAGTAACTGGAGAAGATGAACACTAGGGTTGCTTAGATACCATTGCTAGGACCACTGCTTTTCTTGAAGGCCCAGATTACTTGTGTGTACAACAGAAAATTTCAAAATGTTACATCACACTAAACATAGAAATATTGTGAACTATGGGGATATGGACAGACAAGTGGAATAACCAGACATGTGGCAGATGAAATTTAATGCAGACTAGTGTGAAGTAATACAATTGGGGAAGAATAACAAGGAGAGCCAAAAGAATTCTTAAAGGACTGGAGAATCTATAGGACATGCATATATATTGTGCACAAATCAATTAATATGGCACACAGGTGAAAGAGCAGTAGATAAAGTGCCCAGGATTCTGGGCTTTATAAATAATGAAATAGAGTAGAAAAGGAAGGCTGTTGTGGTAAATATTTATAAATCACTAGCTTAGATTTTGCTCTAGAATTATGTCCAATTCTGGACATTACATTTTAGGAAGGTTAGGAATGATGTGAAAGACGTGAAGAGATTTATGAGAGGTTGAAGAATGAGGAACGTTTTTAGAGTCCATGATTAACAATGAGATTGCAGAGTAATTGAAAGTGCATGGTAAAACAGGTTTGAGTCAGTACGGCTTCGTTATGCGTGACAAATCTGTTAGACTCCTTTGAGTAGGTAACAAACAAAGGAGAGCTAGTGGATGTGATCCACTTGGATTTCCAGAAGGTCTTTGATGAAGTGTTGCACAGGATGTTGCTAAATAATGCAGGAGACCATAGTGTCAGGGACAAGTTACTTGCATGGATAGAGGATTGGCTGACTGGCACAAAGCAGAGAGTGGGGATAGAACATAGATAGAACATAGAACAATACAGCGCAGAACATTTCAGCCCTCCATGTTGCGCCAACCAGTGAACTATTCTCAGCTCATCCCCCTACACTATCTCATCATCATCCATGTGCTTATCCAAGGATTGTTTAAATCTCCCTAATGTGACTGAGTTAACCACATTGGCAGATAGGGCATTCCATGTCCTTACACTCTCTGAGTAAAGAACCTGCCTCTGACATTTGTCTTAAATCTATCACCCCTCAATTTGTAGTTATGCCCCCTCATACAAGGTGACATCATTATCCTAGGAAAAAGAATTTCACTGTCTACCCTATCTAGTCCTCTGATCATCTTGTATGTCTCTATCAAATCCCCTCTTAGCCTTCTTCTTTGCAATGAGAACAAACCCAAGTCTCTCAGCCTTTCCTCATAAGACCTTCCCTCCAAACTAGGCAACATCCTCGTAAATCTCGTCTGCACCTTTTTCAATGCTTCCACATCCTTCCCAAAATATGGCGAGCAGAACTTTACATAATATTCCAAGTGTGGCCACACCAGTGTTTTGTATAGTTGCAGCATAATATTGCGGCTCTGGATCTCGATCCCTCTACAAATGAAACCTGTATGCCTTCTTAACAGCACTATTAACCTGGGTGGCAACTTTCAGGGATCTATGTACATGGACACCAAGATCCCTCTGCATATCCACACTACCAAGAATCTCTCCATTGACCCAGTACTCTGCCTTCCTGTTATTCTTTCCAAAGTGCATCACCTCACATTTAGCTGCATTGAACTCCATTTGCCATCTCTCAGCCCAATCCTGCTGTTTATCTAAGTCCCCCTGCAATCTGTAACGTTCTTCCAAACTGTCCACTACGCCATCGACTTTAGTGTCATCTGCAAATTTACTAATCCATCCACCAATGACTGCGTCTAAGTCATTTATTAAAATGACAAACAGTAGTGGTCCCAAAACAGATCCTTGTGCAACACCACTAGTAACTGAACTCCAGGCTGAATATTTTCCATCAACCACCACTCACTGCTTTCTTTCAAAAAGCCAGTTCCTAATCCAAACTGCTAAATTACCCATGTGGAACCTTATGAAAGGCTTTACTGAAGTCCATGTATATCACGTCAACTGCCCTACCTTCATCTACATGCTTGGTCACCTTCTCAAAAAACTCAATGAGGTTTGTGAGACACGACCTGCCCTTGACGAAACCATGTTGACTGTCTGAAATCAAGTTGTAATTACCTGAGTCATCTCTACTTCCCTTCTTGAACAAGGGCACAACATTTGCAATCCTCTAGTCCTCTGGTACTAAACCTGTAGACAATGATGACTCAAATATCAAAGCCAAAGGCTCTGCTATCTTCTCCCTAGCTTCCCAGAGAATCCTCGGATAAATCCCATCTGGCCCAGGGGACTTGTCTACTTTCACTCCTTCTAGAATTGATAACACCTGTTCATAACTAATCTTGATCCTTTCTAGTCTAATATCTCGTACCTCGTTCTTCTCCTCTACAATATTCTCCTTTTCCTGAGTGAAAACCGATGAGAAATGTTCCTTTAGCACCTCTCTGATCTCCACAGGGTCCACCTTCAACTTCCCACTTCTGTCTTTGACTGGTCCTATTCCTACCCTTGTCATCCTCTTTCTCTCTTATTCTATTTGCTAAAGACTGCTTGTGTCCTCTCTTTGCTCTTCTTAACTCTCTCTTCAAATCCTGCCTGTCTGATCTGTAACTCTCCATCGCCTCATCTGAACCATCTTGCCTCATCAACACATAAGCCTCCTTCTTCTTCTTAACAAGAGATGCAATTTCTGTAGTAAACCATGGTTCCCTTACCTTATCACTTGTTCCCTGCCTGACAGGAACATATCTATCAAGGACACACAATATCTGTTCCATAAACCAGCTCCACATTTCCATTGTCTGCATCCCCCGCATTTTGCTACCCCATTCTATGCATCCTAATTCTTGCCTAATCGCATTATAATTGCCCTTGCCCCATCGGTAACTCTTGACCTGTGGCATGTACTTATCCCTTTCTATCGCTAAACTAAATGTAACTGAATTATGGTCACTATCTCCAAAGTGCTCACTTACAACTAAATCAAACACCTGGCCTGGTTCATTATCAAGCAACAGATCCACTGTGGCCTCCCCTCTTGTTGGCCCTTCGACATACCATGTCAGGAAACCCTTCTATACACATTGGACAAAAACTGATCCATCCCATATACTAGAGTTGTAGCATTTCCAGTCAATGTTGGGGAAGTTAAAGTCCGCCATAATGACCATCCTGTTCCTTTCACTCCTGTCCAGAATAATTTTGCCAATCCTCTCTTCCACCTCCCTGAAACTCTGCGGAGGCCTATAAAACATTCCAAACAGTGTGACCTCTCCTCTCCTGCTTCTAACCTCAACCCACACTACCTCAGTAGACGAGTCCTCCTCAAAAGTTCTTTCAGCCACTGTTATAATATCCTTGACTAACAAGGCCACACCTCCCCCTCTTTTACCACCTTGCCTGTCTTAATGAAAGATCTATACCCTGGAACCTGCAACATCCATTCCTTACCCTGCTCTGTCCATGTCTCCGAAATGGCCACAACATCGAAGTCCCAGGTACCTATCCATGCTGCAAGCTCACCTGCCTTATTTTGGATACTTCTGGTGTTGAAGTAGACATACTTCAAACCAGCTTGCTGTATGCCAGCACATTACTGTGAACCTGAAATCCTATCCCTGTCCTCCCTACTCTCATTCTCCTCTGCACTGCAACTACACCTCAGATACCCATCCCCCTGCTGAGCCAGTTTAAACCCACCCAAATAGCACCAGCAAATTTCCCACCCAGGATGTTAGTACCCCTCTGGTTCAAGTGAAGACCGTCCTGTTTGTAGAGGTCTTACCTTCCCCAGAATGAGCCCCAATTATCCAAGTACCTGAAACCCTCCCTCCTGCACCATCCTTGCAGCCATGTGTTCAGCTGATAGCTCTCCCTATTCCTTCCCTCGCTATCACGAGGCAAAGGTAACAAACCAGAGATAACAACTCTGTTTGTTCTTGCTCTCAGTTTCCACCCCAGCTCCCTAAAATCCTGCCTTACATCCCTATCCCTCTTTCTGCCTATGTCGTTGGTACCTACATGGACCACAACTTGAGGCTGGTCACCCTCTCCCTTCAGGACCCCAAAGATACGACCTGAGACATCACGGACCCCGAAACCTGGGAGGCAACACACCAACCGTGAGTCTCTTTCGTTCCCTACAAACCTTCTATCTGACCCTCTGACTAACACTCTCCTTCTTTCCCTCCTTCCCTTCTGTGCAACGGGGACAGGCTCTGTGCCAGAGACTTGGGCCCCACTGCATACCCCTGGTAAGTCGTCCCCCTCAACAGTATCCAAAACGGTATACATGTTTTTCAGGGGAACGACCACAGGGGATCCCTCGACTGACTGTTTTCTCCCCCTTCGAACAGTCACCCAGTTTTCTTCATGGTACAAACAAGGACTGCAGATGCTGGAAACCAGAGTGTAGATTAGAGTGGTGCTGGAAAAGCACAGCAGGTCAGGCTCTGCAGGCACCCTGCCTCTATTCCTAATGAAGGGCTTTTGCCCGAAATGTCAATTTTCCTGCTCCTCGGATGTTGCCTGACCTGCTGTGCTTTTCCAGCACCACTCTAATCTACACTCTGGTTTCCAGCATCTGCAGTCCTTGTTTATACCATGAAGAAAACTGGGTGACTGTTTGAAGGGGGAGAAAACAGTCAGTCGAGGGATCCCCTATGGTTGTTCCCCTGAAAAACATGTATACCGTTTTGTATACAGTTTTCTTCATGGTACAAACAAGGACTGCAGATGCTGGAAACCAGAGTGTAGATTAGAGTGGTGCTGGAAAAGCACAGCAGGTCAGGTTCTGCAGGCATCCTGCCTCTATTCCTAATGAAGGGCTTTTGCCCGAAATGTCAATTTTCCTGCTCCTCGGATATTGCCTGACCTGCTGTCCTTTTCCAGTACCGCTCTAACTCAGCTTTCTTCATGCCTAGGAGTAACTACTCTATAACTCTTTTCTATCCCAGTCTCTGCCTCCCGAATGATCCTAAGTTCATCCAGCTCCTGCTCCAGTTCCCTACAAAGGTAGGGTCTCGGGCTGAGAAAACACTGACTTCTTTGGTTGGACGGAAATGAAAAGAAGTCCCTCCTTTCCCAGAAACCTCTGCTCTCTGATTTCAAATATAAAAGCTCAAATCAGTGACTCACCAGCCCCCGATCCAAGATCCTGCCCTTCGAGTTTCTGCTGCCGCTGAAAAACAGAAATGGAGGAGTGCCGTGCTCGAGCTAAGCTTTTAAAGGTTCAAACCAGTGACTCACCGCTCCCAGCAGGCCCCTGGTCCAAGCTCCCGCCCTTCTAGTTTCTGCTGTCGCTGAAAAACAGAAATAAAGGAGTCTTTTTCAGGATAGCAGCCAGCGAGTAGTGGAGTTCCACAGGGGTCAGTTTTGGGATCAAAACTATTCACATTATGCATATGATCTGGATGGAAGAACTGAGGGCATTGTTGATAAGTTTGTAGATGACACATAGGTGGAGTGACAGGTAATGTTGAAGAAGTGGGGAGGCTACAGAAGGTCATGGACAGATTAGGAGATTGGGGAAGGAAATGGCAGGAAGAAGATAATATGGGAAAGTGTAAGTTTATGCACTTTGGTAGGAAGAAAACAGGCGCAGACTATTTTCTAAATGGGGAAAAGCTTCAGAAATCTGAAGCACAAAGGGACTTGGGGGTCCTAGTTCAAGATGCTCTTAAGGTTAACATGCAGTTCCATTGGCAGTTAGGAAGGCAAATGCAATGTTAGTATTTGAGAGGACTAGAATGCAAGAGCAGAGATGTATTGCTGAGGATGTATCATCTGAAAAATGTGTTTCTGGAAAAGCGCAGCCCGAAACGTCGATTCTCCTGCTTCTTTGATGCTGCCTGACCTGCTGCGCTTTTCCAGCAACACATTTTTCAGCTCTGATCTCCAGCATCTGCAGTCCTCACTTTCTGCTAGAGGATGTATAATGCTCTGGTCCAACTGCGTTTGGAATACTGTGAGCAGTTTCGGGCCCTGTGTCTGAGGAAGGATGTACTGGCATTGGAGGGAGTCCAGAGAAGGCTTACAAGAATGATCCTGGATATGAAGGTCTTGTTATGTGAGAAGTGGTTGAGGACTCTGGGTCTGTACATGATGGAGGATCTTATTGAAACTTACAGAATATTGAGAGGCCTGGATTGAATTGACGTGAAGGAGATATTTCCACCAGCACGTGAGACGAGATCATGAGGGCACAGCCTTAGAGTGAAGGGAAGACCTTTTAGAACTGAGATGAGGAGGAATTTCTTCAGCTAAATGGTTGTTAATCTGTGGAACTCATTGCTGAAGAAGGCTGTGGATGCCAAGTTATTGGATGTGTTTAAGACAGAGGCAAATAGGTTCTTGATTAGTAAAGGGATCAAGGGTTGTGGGAAGTAGGCAGGACAACGGGGTTAAGAAAAAATCAACCATGATCAACTGGCAGAGCAAACTTCATGGGCTGAATGGCCTGATTCTAAACTTTTATCTTATAATTTTATATGGATAGATTGGAAAAGTTGGTTTGATCTCTTTAAGGAAGAGAAGGTTAATAGGAGATTTGACAAAGATGTTTGAAATCATGAGTATGGAGTAAATAGGGAGAAACCATTGCTATTAATGGAAGAAAAGAAAAATAGAGGACACCGATTTAAGGTGCATGGTAAAAGAACCAAAGGTGACATGAAGATAAGCATTTGTATGCAGCATTTGATTAGGATTTAGAAAGCTTTAACTGAGGTTGTGGCTTTCAAATGTAAATTGGATAATTATTTGAAGATAAAAAAAATTGCATAGCTTAAGGGAAAGGACTAGCTGAGTTGCTCTTACAGTGAGTCAACACAAACACAAATACACAGAAAGGCCTCTACCTTTGCTGTAACCTTTCAATGAGTCTGTGAAACCTGTTCTTTCTCCGGAAGCCCTGGTTAGGACTTAGGAACTCCAAGGCCTACAGTTGTGCAGCCTTGCTAGTGAGGCAGGCTGTATCATTTTTCATTGAGGAGAAGGGTGGGTCAAGAAAATTAACCCTACAAAGATCGGTTTGGTTGCTATTGTTGCCAAGGTAGACAAGCAGGAGGCTGGAAAAACACAGCAAGCCAGGTAGCATCAGGAGATGAAGTCAACATTTTGGTTATAATCCTTCTTCAAGGCTGAGAGATTTTGAACATTGCTCCCTTCGTCCATACAGTTTCTACCTATCATTCCTCTGCATGTATACATAAACCAAAAAAGCATTTAAGGTACATGTCAATTTCATTGTTACACGTATCTTTAATGGTGAATGATAATAAGGTTGAATTTTATCTCTTTAAATTTAAGTGTAGTTCATTTACTTCCTCCTTGCTTGCTTTTCTTTCAAGCTGCCAGCTGTGTCCTCAACAAAAATAACATGTTGACAATCCTACATCAAGTGGAATGTAGGATTCTTACCAAATTCTTAGTTTTTAAGAAATATTTGGAATATTTTCTCCAGATGTAGAGTTTCTTGGTGAGTTTTTATAAAGAGAACAATCTGAATTGTCATGGCACAGTGGCTCAAGTCAGCACCAGGGACCCAGGTTTGATTCCGCCCTCGGGTGACTATCTGTGTGGCATTTGCATATTCTCCATGTATCTGCATGGGTTTCCTCCAGATGCTCCTGTTTCCTCCCCCAGTCTAAAGATGTGCATGTTAGGTGGATTGGCCATGCTAAATTGCCCATAATGTCCAGGGATGTGCAGGCTAGTGGATTAGCTGTGGGAAACATGGGGTTATAGGGATATTGGGGGTGAAATGTTCATAAGAGGGTCAGCGAAGACATGATAGGCCAAATGTCCTCTTTATACACTGTAGGGATTCTATTTTAAATAGAGATTACACGTTTTAAAATTCAAATACACTGGGATCTTTTTCAAGTTGCCTTGTGCATTTGGGTACTTTCTGGGGCAGGCCTATAAAATGATTACCCATGGAGGAACAGGTGTTTTGTAAACTCTTGTAAGGAAGGAATATATATCATATCTGTTGCACCCATTTACACCCATAGGTACTGAATGACAGAGATACTGGTGTGTTCTCTGTGAATGGTATGACTGATTCTTTGCTAGGCATGAGGAGATCCTTCTGCATTAAAAGGCTGATGGTGAAATTGCAATCACTCAGAATGACACAGCTTTACTAAAACTAGCAGAAAGCAGCATTAAGTTTCAGAAGCTCTACACCAAAGTACTGCAGGTTTATTGAAGCCTTGATTCAAAAGACCTCCCTCCACATGTTAGATGGGTACTCCAATTTATTGTTCCTTAAATGTGGATCTAGACTGTGAGTACCTGTTAGTTCAAATTTGAGACTTGTTGCAGCCAACCACTTGACCTGTCAGCAACAAAACAAAGGTGTGTGTCACTGATTGCATTTAAAAATACATTCTTATCTTATTTTGTAGACTATTGTGGGAACTTGCAGTCCCAGCTGCAGCATGAATCCATCATTTAGGGTGACATTGTAGTGAGGCGGCAAATAAACTTGTTGGACTATAACCTGGCATTGTGTGATTTTTATCTTTGTCCACCCCAGGCCAACACTGGCACTTCCACGTCAGAAGTAATTTTTGGCATTTTTAAATCTTCTTTATATCTATTTTCAATTCTGAGTCCCATCCAACTTTGTTGCTGAGTAGGGAGGGGTGGCAATGTGGTGACAATATCATTAGACTTGTAATCTAGAGCCTAGGCCATGGGTTCAAATCTCACAATGGCAGCTGGTGAAATTTAAATTCAATTAATTAACAATTAAGCTGCTCTCGGTAATGGTGACCATGACAACTATGTAAATATGTAAAAATATATGTTCACTAATGGTTGGTGACCTTACTGGCCTTAACTATTTTTGATGTGGTTAACTCATTACTGCCTTCTGAAATCGCTTGATAAGCCACACAATTCAAGAGCAGTTGGGGATGAGCATCAAGCGATGGCCTTGCTAATGCTTGCAATATCCTATGAAAAATTTTTTTAAAAATTAGTTCCTTACTACACGCTTCCTGCACCCTGCTCAGCTTCCCTTCCACAACACCACCACACCCATCCAGACCTGCTACCACCTCATTTGCAACCCCAGCTCTTCTCCAACAACAATGGATCTGAGGAGCCAGGTATACCAGTGTTGGGGAGTGTATGCAGAGCTGGGATGTGATGCTGGTGTGGAAGTGTTTTTGATACCCCTACTGACTCAAAGGACAACCTGCCTGGGCAGGGTCTGCAACCATTAGAAACAGCTCCAAATAAGTCAGCATAAATATTGAGATAAATATTCAGGCAAACCACAACTTCAAAATTTGATTGTATGTCAACTTCCCAGAATCTATGGTTCCATTTCAATCCTCAATATCAGCAAATAACTCAACATCTGCCAATATTGGATCATAAAATCTGAGTTGTTGATTTAATTCTCATCCGATGACTACATGAATACATTTTCCAGCAGGTGTAACAAGATGTTGATCAGGATTGGGAAAACTTGGATTTTTGTTTCTGTTGTAGTCGAACATAGGAACAGAAGTAAGCCATTCAGTCCCACAAGCCTATTCCACCATTCAGTGAGATCATGGATGATCTGTGGCCTAACTTGATTTATCTACCTTTGGCCCATGTCCCTTACTGTCTTTGCTTAACAAATAAATCTATCTCAGATTTAACATTAACAACTGATCCACCATCCACTTCCATTTATGGAAGACAGTTCCAGACATCTACAGCTCTTTTTGTATAGGAGTGCTTCCTCCCCTCTCTCCTGAACAGTCCGACCCAAATTCACACTAGGCCCCCTGGTTTTAGAATCTCCAAACAAAGGAAATAGTTTATCTTTATTTAGAGTGCCTCTAATGATAAATATAAATACTACTTCACAGAGGTGCTGGTTTCTTTACAGGGCCTGAATGCCTACAGAGGGTTTAGTTTACAATGCTGTAACTAATATTGTTGGTCGTCTTCCCTCTAAGTACCCATGCAAGCAGCACACAAGGCAGCTCTAACAATGATTGCGTATGTGATTGGGCAAAAAAATTTAGAGGGGCCACACACTCCCAAAAAATGGAGGAACTTTTGTTGTAACAGCTATTAATTTGGATGCAATAACATAAAGATGTTCAAGGTGAAAATGGGATCAAACTTCATGGGAAGCTAAATTACAATATATTTACTAAAGCTAATTCCCCACTTCTTGGTTGCAGATCTGAAAGACAGTAAGTCGTGTACAGACAGTTCAGAAACTACACATAAACATTCATCATTGTGCATCTCTCCTCCTTGTATCGGTGACTTGATGAACGATGAAGATTTACTATATACACTGAGGTTAAAGTTGGATCCATACCACCCAACTATCAAAAACTGGAGGAACTTTGCCAGCAAGTGGGGCATGACCTATGATGAACTTTGCTTTTTGGAACAGAAACAACAGAGCCCTACCTTGGAGTTTTTGTTGAGGAACAGTGAACAAACAGTAGCACAGCTAATTGACCTGTGCAAATTTTACAAGAGGGTGGATGTGTTAAAAGTACTGGAGACATGGGTGGAGAAAGAGTGGCCAAAACAGTGGCATACAAAATCAAATAAACCTTGAAAAAATTAAGAATTTGTAGTACAATTTCCAGTTGTAATCATTTCACTTACAATTAATTTCTTTTCTGTCACCTTATGTTCAAATTGTGTTGTAGGTTGAGAGAGGGCTCCTGAAAGTTCTGAAGTTTTAGGAGATTTAAGTTTTGGGAGAAATTTGTGGGCAACAAAATGGAAAGAAATTGAGTAAGCACTAAAATGGTTGAATAATTTGTGTATATTTATGCATGCCTGTCTCTATCTCTCTCTCCCCCCCCCCCCCCAACCCTCCAACCTCTCTTTCTCTCTCTCTCTCTCTTTCTCCACAGCTGAAAGTTGCCTTGTTCTTCATTGTACATGTAGTTAATTGAAACAGCAGGACTTTTCAAACACAGAAATTTTGGTAAGGGTGAATATTTTTGTTTGGGAAAACTTTTAGATCTTGATGGAATCAAATATTATGTTTTATTTCAAATTCTACGTTTTAAGATTTTCTTAAATCAAAACCTAAAGGTTTGAGAGTACTTTTAATTAAACTACTAGATTATCTCAAAAGTGATTTTATGGCCATACTGAAGTGGCAAAAAAACTATGGTCTGGCTTATGGAAAATTGAAAGGTTTCCCAAACACCTCCATAATGGCACGACTTTGACCTTTTTCATTGAGAATCTTGTATTTTGGGGTGGGAGTCAATTTACTTCTAAAAACTACCTCACATAATAAAACACTGCAGTCTGAGTTTTCCTTTTGGCTACAAAAGTGTATTCCAGCATTCTAAACTACGTCTATTCTTGTCTCAAACCATTTGTGCTACAGTACAAAAAACTGTACAAATGAATCTGAATATTACCGCACCTGTCTGAGGTAGTCCAGTCACAATAATATTTTTAAAGTTTTCAATGGGCATTTAGATTTGTGTAAGAGCTTTCATACACCACAAGCCTACTGGCTCTTTGAACTTAAAGTTTTCACAAGCAAGCAAGGGTTACCTGGCATTTTTGGTTGAGGTCAGAACATTAATTTAATTAAAGATAGCTAGTATAACACAATAATGGATTCTTAATTCTGGTAGAATATGATCAAATGGAATTCATTCTAGATTGTGATTGTGTATCCTAATCTGGATGGTCATGCTAATCTTTTTAATTATATCTTCACCAGTCACCTATTATTGAACCCTAGTGAATTATGTTTAGCATCTCAACAAATTGCTTTGTTTGACCAGAAATACACTTTCTTGCTAACAAATCATTCCAATGTTAAAAAGTACTAGCTTCACAGAGATCTTCATACCTTTTTCTATGAGGAAAAGCCATGTGTCTTATCACAATGACAACACACTGTGTACCTTGATGAAATTGCCATTGCATTGCATAGTCAGACGCCAAAAATAAAGTGGTTTGCTGATCACCCTTTTGTGAAGGAAGTGCCTTCTTAAGCGACATAAAGTGACTTTTCAATGTTAATTGGTTTTGTCACAAAATATTACTTTTAATCAGCTCTGGATATTTACACCTATGATGGATGTAGCCAGAAGCCTCTTAAGTCTGGCCAATAGTCCAAACCCAGCTGATGTTTTGCCTACTCCAAGTTTGCTTTGGAAACTGTAATACCTGTAATACTGTATTCCTGCCGCTGAGATCAGCACAGATCACAGATTGTACAAGGACCTTCATGTTCTGCTTGACTCAGTATACAAATGGGAGGAAGCACCTCTACATACTTCCAATATGCAGATGATATATTTGTTATGTTTGAATTTGCAACTGCATGTAAAAATATCCTACTCATCTCAATGTGTTCCATCCTATATTCAAATTCACATTTGAAATGAAACAGTCAAATGAGCTCCCTTTCCTTGATGCACGAATTGCGAAATCTGCCAATGGGTTCTCTACCATTGACTATCACAAGCCTACTTTACTGACTGCACAGATTTGATATTGAAATTAGGTACATCAAAGCCATCCTGCAAATAAAGGCTACCCTCATCATTTATCACTGTATATCACATAAGCTCATGAACAGGTCCAATTCCCCACTTTCAGTCCCAAAAAAATGCCTAGTCTACTTCAGCTTACAATGGAAGAACAAAATATCGAAAAAAGTCTTTGCAATATGTGAGGTTAGTTGCTTCACACTGCTACTCTTTGGAGTATTGACTATGTGCTTAGGATACCTGTGTTTCAATTGCCAAATTAAACCTTTTTCACCCAGCTTAAGGAAGGCACCCAAATAAGAGGAAGACAAAGGAAGCATTTCAAAGGCTACGTAAAGGCTTTTCTCAAGAGCACTAACATAGATCTCAACGCATGGGAAGAAACTTGGAGGAAGTTCCTGTCTGAAGTGGATAGCATGGTGGCTCAGTGGTTAGCACTGCTGCCTCACAGTGCCAGGGACCTGGGTTTGATTCCATCCTTGGGTGACTGTCTGTGTGGAGTTTGCACGTTGTCCCCATGTCTGTGTAGGTTTCCACTAGGTGCTTTGGTTTCCCCCCCCCCACCCAAGTCCAAAGATGTGCAGGTTCATTGGATTGGCCATACTAAATTGTCCATAGTGTCCAGGGATGTGCAGACTAGGTGAATTAAACATGGGAAATGCAGGCTTACAGGGGTGGGGTGGATCTGGGTGGGCTGCTCTTCGGAGGGTCGGCCTGGATCTGATGGGCAGACCGGCCTACTTCCGTGCCGTAGGGATGCTGTGAAAGGACACAATTCTTTGAGAACTCTCTTCAGCAAAAGAAAGAAAGGAATGTCAGCGATCTCAAGGCCACAGTCCAATTCCACTTGTCAGAAACACTGCCAAATGTGTGGTTGGACAAGCAGCTAAAGAATTGGGCTGAGCAGTCATGCAAAAACCATGACCAGTGGCACAGAATTTCCTAGTAAACAGTCATACTCATTAGCAAGCTAATGATGATGAACAAGTAACGTGAAACAAGCAACTTCACATTTTGCACGGATTTTTTAGATATTGTGTCCTTCCGTGAAGGCTGCTAATATGAGGTAGCATGTGAATAGTGTTCCCGGGATGCTACCAACATGCCAAATAGACCATCTCTTATCACACAAATAAGTGGTACATGAATAGTAGTACAGGTGTGACTATGTATATAGACCATAGGTCCCATCTACTTAGAAGCATGTCTCTTTGGTTGTACACAACAAACAAGATTCTAACCATACCCAACCAGTCAGTGCTTGCAGATCTCAAAATGTAATATCCAACATTAGATGTGGTTTCGCAAATGAACAACTTATATCAAACAACCTTGAGTGGTATAAGAATTATGTTGACTACTAATTTAAGTTTGTCAATCAGGCTTGCATTGTGGCACACTTGTGTGCATGCTGCAAGTCACAAATATTAATAAATATGCCTTTTATTTACAGACAGAAAGAACGCGTACACAAATTGTGCTTATTTCAACCTAACTAAGTAGGCAACTGACATTCTCTTGTTCATTCCTTAAGGCAGTGTCTTGATCAATCCAAGTCAATTTGTCTGGTTTAGAACATTCCAATCTACATGCATTTACAGTTAAGATAAAAGTAGAATGTGTTGACAATTTGAATCACAAAAGCTAATACTCAAAGAGACATACTTCAAATGAATTATCCCAACAACAGTTGTGTGTTTACTACCAAATTTCTAGAAATATATTAATTTCATGAATGTTCAATAAAAATTAAGTCTTTAATATTGGTATAAAGCAATAGCATTTAATATGGAGACTGAGGTTTTGACCACTTGAAGGCCTCATGTGAGACTGTACAATAACTGTTTAAAATGTTTCAGTAAAACATCTTCCAAAAGTTTTAAATTCTCAAAATAGTAAAGAAACTGAATATTTTACTACTTGACTTTAACTTTGAAGAATTATGAAAGTCTGTACAATCCTGAGTTTTACATTTCTAATGTAAGTAAATATATTTAGCACATTTCAACATATTACCAACTGTGTTTTTATGTAATGAATCCTGTTATATGTATGATAGATGAAGCAAAGTTTAAATACAACCTGACTTAGCTGAATATGCAGCATTTAATAACTTTTAAAAATATCAAATGATATTATTTATAAGATTTCAGGAGTTATCAAAATTGAAAAATATTTTCAAGAAAGTTAGTAAGATATAAGCTCATAACACATTTGTTTTGAAAGAATTCAGACTGTCAAAAATTATATCAATGTTTGTCCATTTTTTAATTTTATCATTTTTTATAGCAAATTATTTGGAACATATCTCAGAATAACTCCCAATTCCCAAATGCAATGGCTATTTCCATGTGTTTGATAGCAGTAGACAATCAATACAAAGAACTCCAGTAGCAAGTTTTATGCAAAGCTTTTTTTCATGGTGTTCCCAGGAGATTTAGGTATATAAGTAAAATCCTTTCATTCAGGTACAAAGTTAAAAGTTCTAGCATTGAGCTGGTATTGTATGCCTTAGTTGAGTCTGTTACAAACTCAGTAACAAACTCAAGCTTGATCACTTACTATCTTGTATCTTTAAATCTGAGTTTGGTTACATGATTGTTTTTGCCTCAACATGAATGAGTTACGTTACTGCAATTATATATCAAATAATATATGTAATATTGATTTGAAAGAACTTTATATTTGTCACTGATATAGATACATTGATACATCTTGGCTTAATAACCAGTTGATGCACATTTTCAGTCTTTAGATACAGAGAGCTCAAGTTCTGGCAATGAGAACTTTGATGTAAATGTCCCAGAAGAAGCTGCAGCCTTGGCCTTTGTGAAGTCAACAGATCCTTTTGATTTGTGACTGAAGTTAAACAGCTTTCCAAACTTGAACATACTTTTTTTACTTGAATCATCATCGGTGACATGAAGAGTACTGGAAGTTCTTGCTTTTAAATTGGAATCACTTTTTGGCAGTGTAGGTGCATCATCAAGATCAGATAAAGATGATGATCTTATTTTAAATGTTTCCCTTGAAAAGTTACTCTGCATGTTAATATTCTCATTGCTATTTACATTTAATCTGGGAGCATTCACTTGGCCATAAAGGCTTGGTGTGCTCACATCCACACCAACTTCACGAAAATCATCAGGTAGATTTGGCGACTTAACTTTGAACCTCGTCCCCTTCATATCTATGTTGGGGTCAGTCCATGTTTTTTTCTGAGTTCCAGCACTAGGAATGTGCATATCTGCATCTCCTCTTACATTGTGTTTTGGTAGCTTGATGTCCATGTCTGGAATGGACATATCATAATCAGTGGCAATTGTGGGTATTTTCACATCCAAATCATCAGACTTTTTTGGAAGCTTTATATCAACATTTGGTGCTGCAAAACTTCCTTTAGTATTTGGGATAGGTGCATTCAAACCAGTTGTTTTCACTGAACTATCAACGCCCACGTCTGGTCTGTTTGGTCCTGATAGATTAAAGGATGGTGTTTCCAGATTTGGCATTTTCCATTTGGATTTTGCTTCAGGAAGATCAACACTTGAAGCACTGATGTCAATATTTGCACCTTTCATATCAAGACTTGGGCGACTGATATCTCCCTGATCATCAGGAGCAGAAAGGTCCACCTGACCTTTTGGCATCTTCAGTCCTGTATTACTACCCGACAATGACAGTTTGCCACTTGGCATGTTGAATCCCGGCAGTTTGAAATTTCCTCCCTTAAGTTTTGCATCTGGGATATTTGCATCCATGTCTCCCTTTCGAACATTTATGTCAACATCTGAACCCTCAATGTTTCCCTTGATGTTTGGAACAGCAACATCAACACGTGGTGCTTTTATCGAACCATCAACATCCACATCGGGTCCTTTTGGCCCTGACACTCCAAATGAAGGCACTTTCAGGGTTGGCATTTTCCATTTTGCATCAGGAACATCAGCATTTCCTTTTAATCTCCCAATATCAACCTCTGGACCTTTTAAATCTGTCTTCAATTCTGGAGCGATTCCATCAAGTTCAGGCATTTTTGGTTTGTTTCCAGAGATTGAAAATGTGGGCTTTTTAAATTTTGGCAACTTAAATTTTCCTTCAGCATTGAAGTCATCAACATTTGGTGCATTTATATCCAAGTGTGGAGTTTTCACATTGGCTTGTAATTTTGGAGTAGCCACATCTATATTTCCCGTTGGTAGACTGACATCCATGTCAGGCATATCATAATCTCCACCGATCCTGGGTGTTTTGAAGTCTAAGCCACCAGATCCTATCCCACCTTTAATCTCTGGGGTTGTTATGTCAGCCTTTGGCAGTTTTACTTTGCCATCTAAATTCACATCAGGTCTGGAAATGTCTACATTCGGCTTCTTGAACTTCGGAACCTTCAATCCAGCATCTAAATCGCTGGCCACAGTTGGTGTTTTCATGTTCAAGTTCAAATCAGGAGCTGACAAATTTGCACTTGGCATGTTAAACTTTGGCATTATGAATTTTCCTCCTTTCAGTTCAGCAGCTGGAATATTTGCATCTGTGTCTGCTTTTGGAAGATTCACATCAACATTTGGTGCAGCAAAATCACCCTTAACATTTGGAACAGATACATCAAAACCAGGTGCTTTCACTGAACCATCAACATCTACATCTGGTCCTTTTGGTGCCGATAAACCAAAGGATGGCAATTCCAATTTTGGCATGCTCCATTTGGATTTTGCTTCAGGAAGATCAACACTTGGAGCATTGATATCAATATTTGGGCCTTTCATATCAAGACTTGGGCCATTGATATCTCCCTGAACATCAGGAGCAGAAAGATCCACCTGACCTTTTGGCAGCTTCAGTCCTGTATTAGTACCTGACAATGACAGTTTGCCACTTGGCACGTTGAATCCCGGCAGTTTAAATTTTCCTCCTTTAAGTTTTGCATCTTGGATATTTGCATCTATATCTCCCTTTGGAACATTTATGTCTGGACCCTCAATGTTTCCCTTGATGTTTGGAACAGCAACATCAACACGTGGTGCTTTTATCGAACCATCAACATCCACATCGGGTCCTTTTGGCCCTGACACTCCAAATGAAGGCACTTTCAGGGTTGGCATTTTCCATTTTGCATCAGGAACATCAACATTTCCTTTTAATCTCCCAACATCAACCTCTGGACCTTTTAAATCTGTCTTCAAATCTGGAGCGGTTGCATCAAGTTCAGGCATTTTTGGTTTGTTTCCAGATATTGAAAATGTGGGCCATTTAAATTTTGGCAACTTAAATTTTCCTTCAGCATTGAAGTCACCAATATTTGGTGCATTTATATCCAAGTGTGGAGTTTCCGCATCAGCTTGTATTTTTGGAGAAGCCACATCTATATTTCCAGTTGGTAGACCGACATCCATATTTGGAATGGAAATGTTGCCGGCAGACATGTTAAGTGAAGGCTTTTTAATTCCTGGACCTTTAAGTTTTATATCAGGTACTTCAAAATTCATGTCAGGCATATCGTAATCTCCACCGATCCTGGGTGTTTTGAAGTCTAAGCCACCAGATCCTATCCCACCTTTAATCTCTGGGGTTGTTATGTTAGCTTTTGGCAGTTTTACTTTGCCATCTAAATTCACATCAGGTCCGGAAATGTCTACATTCGGCTTCTTGAACTTTGGAACCTTCAATCCAGCATCTAAATCATTGGCCACAGTTGGTGTTTTCATGTTCAAGTTCAAATCAGGAGCTGACAAATTTGCACTTGGCGTGTTAAACTTTGGCATTTTGAATTTTCCTCCTTTAGGTTCAGCAGCTGGAATATTTGCATCTGTGTCTGCTTTTGGAAGATTCACATCAACATTTGGTGCAGCAAAATCACCCTTAACATTTGGAACAGATACATCAAAACCAGGTGCTTTCACTGATCCATCAACATCTACATCTGGTCCTTTTGGTGCCGATAAACCAAAGGATGGCAATTCCAATTTTGGCATGCTCCATTTGGATTTTGCTTCAGGAAGATCAACACTTGGAGCATTGATATCAATATTTGGGCCTTTCATATCAAGACTTGGGCCACTGATATCTCCCTGAACATCAGGAGCAGAAAGGTCCACCTGACCTTTTGGCATCTTCAGTCCTGTATTAGTACCTGACAATGACAGTTTGCCACTTGGCATTTTGAATCCCGGCAGTTTGAAATTTCCTCCCTTAAGTTTTGCATCTGGGATGTTTGCATCTATATCTCCTTTTGGAACATTTATGTCAACATCTGGACCCTCAATATTTCCCTTGATGTTTGGAACAGCAACATCAACACGTGGTGTTTTTATCGAACCATCAACATCCACATTGGGTCCTTTTGGTCCTGACACTCCAAATGAAGACACTTTCAGGGTTGGCATTTTCCATTTTGCATCAGGAACATCAGCATTTCCTTTTAATTCCCCAATATCAACCTCTGGACCTTTGAAATCTGTCTTCAAATCTGGAGCAGTTGCATCAAGTTCAAGCTTTTTTGATTTGTTTCCAGATATTGAAAATGTGGGCTTTTTAAATTTTGGCAACTTAAATTTTCCTTCAGCATTGAAGTCACCAATGTTTGGTGCATTTATATCCAAGTGTGGAGTTTTTGCATCAGCTTGTATTTTTGGACTAGCCACATCTATATTTCCCGTTGGTAGACTGACATCCATATTTGGAATGGAAATGTTGCCGGCAGACATGTTAAGTGCAGGCTTTTTAATTCCTGGACCTTTAAGTTTTATATCAGGTACTTCAAGATTCATGTCAGGCATATCGTAATCTCCACCAATCTTGGGTGTTTTGAAGTTTAAGCCACCAGATCCTATCCCACCTTTAATCTCTGGGGTTGTTATGTCAGCCTTTGGCAGTTTTACTTTCCCATCTAAATTCACATTAGGTCCTTCAAGTCCGGAAGTGTCTACATTTGAGGTCTTGAGCTTCGGAATCTTAAATCCAGCATCTAAATCACTGGCCACAGTTGGTGTTTTCATGTTCAAGTTCAAATCAGGAGCTGACAAATTTGCACTTGGCGTGTTAAACTTTGGCATTTTGAATTTTCCTCCTTTCAGTTCAGCAGCTGGAATATTTGCATCTATGTCTGCTTTTGGAAGATTCACATCAACATTTGGTGCAGCAAAATCACCCTTAACATTTGGAACAGATACATCAAAACCAGGAGCTTTCACTGAACCATCAACATCTACATCTGGTCCTTTTGGTGCCGATAAACCAAAGGATGGCAATTCCAATTTTGGCATGCTCCATTTGGATTTTGCTTCAGGAAGATCAACACGTGGAGCATTGATATTAATATTTGGGCCTTTCATATCAAGTCTTGGGCCACTGATATCTCCCTGAACATCAGGAGCAGAAAGGTCCACCTGACCTTTTGGCATCTTCAGTCCTGTATTAGTATCTGACAATGACAGTTTGCCACTTGGCATGTTGAATCCCGGCAGTTTAAATTTTCCTCCTTTAAGTTTTGCATCTGGGATATTTGCATCTATATTTCCTTTTGGAACATTTATGTCAACATCTGGACCCTCAATGTTTCCCTTGATGTTTGGAACAGCAACATCAACACGTGGTGCTTTTATCGAACCATCAAAATCCACATCGGGTCCTTTTGGCCCTGACACTCCAAATGAAGGCACTTTCAGGGTTGGCATTTTCCATTTTGCATCAGGAACATCAACATTTCCTTTTAATCTCCCAATATCAACCTCTGGACCTTTGAAATCTGTCTTCAAATCTGGAGTGGTTGCATCAAGTTCAGGCATTTTTGGTTTGTTTCCAGATATTGAAAATGTGGGCTTTTTAAATTTTGGCAACTTAAATTTTCCTTCAGCATTGAAGTCACCAATGTTTGGTGCATTTATATCCAAGTGTGGAGTTTTCGCATCAGCTTGTATTCTTGGAGAAGCCACATCTATATTTCCCGTTGGTAGACTGACATCCATATTTGGAATGGAAATGTTGCCAGCAGACATGTTAAGTGAAGGCTTTTTAATTCCTTGACCTTTAAGTTTTATATCAGGTACTTCAAGATCCATGTCAGGCATATCGTAATCTCCACCAATCTTGGGTGTTTTGAAGTCTAAGCCACCAGATCCTATCCCACCTTTAATCTCTGGGGTTGTTATGTTAGCTTTTGGCAGTTTTACTTTGCCATCTAAATTCACATCAGGTCCGGAAATGTCTACATTCGGTTTCTTGAGCTTCGGAACCTTCAATCCAGCATCTAAATCGCTGACCACAGTTGGTGTTTTCATGTTCAAGTTCAAATCAGGAGCTGAAAAATTTGCACTCGGCATGTTAAACTTTGGCATTTTGAATTTTCTTCCTTTAGGTTCAGCAGCTGGAATATTTGCATCTATGTCTGCTTTTGGAAGATTCACATCAACATTTGGTGCAGCAAAATCACCCTTAACATTTGGAACAGATACAACAAAACCAGGTGCTTTCACTGATCCATCAACATCTACATCTGGTCCTTTTGGTGCCGATAAACCAAAGGATGGCAATTCCAATTTTGGCATGCTCCATTTGGATTTTGCTTCAGGAAGATCAACACTTGGAGCATTGATATCAATATTTGGGCCTTTCATATCAAGACTTGGGCCACTGATATCTCCCTGAACATCAGGAGCAGAAAGGTCCACCTGACCTTTTGGCATCTTCAGTCCTGTATTAGTACCTGACAATGACAGTTTGCCACTTGGCATTTTGAATCCCGGCAGTTTGAAATTTCCTCCCTTAAGTTTTGCATCTGGGATGTTTGCATCTATATCTCCTTTTGGAACATTTATGTCAACATCTGGACCCTCAATGTTTCCCTTGACATTTGGAACAGCAACATCAACACGTGGTGCTTTTATCGAACCATCAAAATCCACCTCAGGTCCTTTTGGCCCTGACACTCCAAATGAAGGCACTTTCAGGGTTGGCATTTTCCATTTTGCATCAGGAACATCAGCATTTCCTTTTAATCCCCCAATATCAACCTCTGGACCTTTGAAATCTGTCTTCAAATCTGGAGCGGTTGCATCAAGTTCAGGCATTTTTGGTTTGTTTCCAGCTATTGAAAATGTGGGCTTTTTAAATTTTGGGAACTTAAATTTCTTGTGTGCACCAGGGCCATCAATCTTTGGAGCATTTATATCCAAGTTTGGACTTCTGACATTAGCTTGTATTTTTGGACTAGCCACATCTATATTTCCAGTTGGTAAACTGACATGCACATCTGAAGTAGAAATATTTTTTCCTGAAAGGTTGAGTGAAGGCGCCTTTAACCCTGTGTTTTTCAGTTTTACATCAGGTACTTCCAGGTTCATATCAGGCATATCATAGTCTCCACTGATCTTAGGTGTTTTGAAGTCTAAATGACCAGATCCTATCCCACCTTTAATCTCTGGATTTGGTATGTCAGCCTTTGGCAGGTTTACTTTGCCGTCTAAATTCACATTGGGTCCTTCAAGTCTGGAAATGTCGACACTTGGCTTCTTGATGTTCGGAACCTCCAATTTACTATCTAACTCGCTTGTCACAGTTGGTGTTTTCATGTTCACCTTCACGTCTGGAGCTGACAAATTTTCACTTGCCATATTAAATTTTGACATTGTGAATTTTTGTTTATTAAGATCTGTATCTGGAATGTTTATCTCTCCTTTTGGAAAATTCACATCAACATTTGGTGCAGCAAAATTTCCTTTAACATTTGGAACAGACACATCAAAGCCAGGTCCTTTCACTGAACCATCAACATCCACATCTGGTATTTTTGGTCCTGATAGATCAAAGGGTGACATTTGTACTTTTGGCAATTTCAAATTTGTTTCAGGGATATTTACACCACCAATGTCAATATTAGAAGTGTTTATATCTGGTCCAGACACGTCCATTTCTGGCATTTTAGATTTGTTTCTTGAAATTGAAAACGATGGTGTTTGATACCCTGAGGACTTTATCTTCCCTTCAAGCTTGGTGCTTTTAAATCTTGGGCTATCTATATCAAGAGTTGGACTTTTGACTTTAGCTTGGATGTTCAGAGCTTCAAGATCTATATTTGATGTTGGCAGTTTGAGGCCATTATCTGGAATGAAAATATTTGATAAAGACTTGTTAATAAAATATGTTTTTAATTGTATGCCTTTTTTTTTGGATGTGGATCTTCAAGATAATTTACATAATTTATGTTTTTTATTGTTTACTTTGGTAGATCCCAGCTCTGATTGACTAGCTAGAGCTGATATCAGTCATAGGAAATTTTACACATTTGTCTAAATCCACATTACTTTCTTTTGTTCCTGAAATTTCTCACATTGCAGAAGATTGGAGCTCAGGGTATGAACTGATGTAGCTCGTCTTGGCCACAAGAAGCTGATTGGTCTGTGAGCTAGTGACAGTTATCAATGACAAAGACCTTTTACCTCCAAACAACTGTGTGATTGGCTCTTGGATGGCTGAGCAGCTTGGAGCTAAAAGCAAATTAGGAGATACAGAGATGGGCAAAGAAGTGTGCAAATTTTCTTGTAGCCAGAAACTGCCTGTTCACTGCAGTCAAAAACTACAACCTGACTATCGTTATTTAAACTTGAATAAAACCAGTTACCTTTCCTGCAGCAGTTGCTATAAGCTGTGGTCTTTGAATTGAGAAAACAAAGACATTTTCCAAGTGAATTAGTCACTCTGTACTTCTTAAAAACCAATGAAAACATCCAGAGAAAGTCATCTGATCAACAAGGAGTATGGCCAGCTGAAGATGAGCCATTTCAACATTATTACTTGGAAGCAAAGACTGCTGAACTGAATTTCCATTTTTTCTACCTCTACCAATAAATTGTGAGTATGTGTGGATAAGAGGGAGTTTATAAGGGGATTAAGTTTTAATTTAGTAGAGTTATGTGTTAATTAAAGTTTTAGTAGAGTTTATATCAGTTTCCCTGTAACTATAGTCTAATTGCTTGTAATAAATAATAATTCTTGGGTGGTACAGATACTTGGTCCATTCTTTCTACCAATCTTCATCTGAAAGTCAGATAAATTACTTGCATACGTTAAAAAAAAGTGAACATTGATATGACTCAGGGAATTGCATGGCTCAAATTATAGTAGGTGGGTCTTAGAACATAGAACATTACAGCACAATACAGGCCCTTCACCCCTCGATGTTGCACCAACCTGTGGTGCCAATCTGAAGCCTATCTAATCTACACTATTCTATTCTCATCCATATGCCTATCCAATGACCGTTTAAATGCGCTTAAATTTGGGGAGTCTACTACTGTTGCAGGCAGTGCGTTTCATGTCCCTACTACTCTGAGTAAAGAAACTACCTCTGACATCTGTCCTATATCTATCACCCCTCAATTTAAAGCTATGTCCCATCATGCTAGTCATCACCATCACTGTCCAACCTACCTAACCCTCTGATTTCTTATATGTCTCAATTAAGTCACCTCTAAACCTTCTCTCTAATGAAAACAGCCTCAAGTCCCTCAGCCTTTCCTCGTAAGACCTTCCCTTCATACCAGGCAACATCTGAACCCTTTCCAAAGCTTCCACATCCTTCCTATAATGCAGAGACCAGAATTGTACGCAATACTCAAAATGTGGCCGCACCAGAGTTTTATACAGCTGCAGCATGACCTCATGGTTCTGAAACTCAATCTCTCTACCAATAAAAGCTAACACATCGTATGCCTTCTTAACAACCCTATCAACCTGGTGGCAACTTTCATGGATCTATGTATCTGGACACCAAGATCTTTCTGCTCATCTACACTGCCAAGAGTCTTACCATTAGCCCACTACTCTGCATTCCTGTTACTCCTTTCAAAGTGAATCACCTCACACTTTTCCACATTAAACTCCATTTGCCACCTCTCAGCCCAGCTCTGCAGCTTATCTTTGTCTCTCTGTAACCTACAACATCCTTCATCACTATCCACAACTCTACCAACCTTGGTATCATCTGCAAATTTACTAACCCATCCTTCTATGCCCACATCCAGGTCATTTATATAAATGGCAAACAACAGTGGATGCAAAATAGATCCTTGCGGTACCCCAGTAGTAACTGAGCCTCAGCATGAATATTTCCCTTCAGCCACCATCCTCTGTCTTCTTTTAGCTAGCCAATTTCTGACCCAAACCAATAAGTCACCCTCAATCCCATGCCTCTGTATTTTGTGCAATAGCCTACTGTGGGGAACCTTATCAAACACCTTACTCAAATCCATATACACCACATCAACCACTCTACCCTCATCCATCTGTTTGGTCACCTTCTCAAAGAACTCAATAAGATTTGTGAGGCACGACTTACCCTTCACAAAACCGTGTTGACTTATCAATTTATTCATCTCTAGATGATTATAAATCCTATTTCTTATAACCCTTTTCAACACTTTACCAACAACCGAAGTAAGGCTCACAGGTCTATAATTTCCAGGGTTGTAATTCCCTTCTTAAACAAGGAAATAACATTTGCTATTCTCTTAATCACATTATGATTTGGAGTACAACTGACCAGATAATATTCTTTCATATTAGTTGTAATATATTTAATATTGAGGACTGTAAATTTGTGGTGCTTTTATGATAAGGCCAATATTTGGACTTCATAGTTTTATTTCTGACAAATTGAATTATGGCAATTTAATCTTTCATTCAGTGAATTCTCATATGGATTACTGGGGATGGAATTTGTGACTCTGATCTCCAGCATTAACAGTCCTCACTTTCTCCTCTAAACAGTTGCCTGGGAGCAGACTGAAGAATCAGCCTTTGGATTTTTCCATTCATATAATTGAAACAAATCAACCTGGGATATGCAAACAGTGAGCAGCAACACCATCTACCCCCTTGATATCAAAACAAGTCTGCATTCAACGTGAATTAATTTTACACCCAGTATCAAGTTTGGATTTCTTGACATCAAGTGGTAAGGTTGTTAATGCCACTTTAAAATTCAGAGTTGAGCTAAGAATCTGACATTAAAGGTTTGTTTATTGTTAATGTGAATAAAAGCATTTATATTGTTGATTTGAAATCAGGAACCTCAAGATTCAAATCAGTCATTATTAGGTTTCCTTGCATTCCACTTTTTAATGTTTATTTTCTCTATAGAACTATAGAGACTTTAATTTCTCCTTTATTCCTTAAAGTTTTGATTTTAGTGCAAGACCGGGTGCTCTAGTTTACTCCCACAGTCCAAAGATATGCAGGTTAGGTGGATTGGCCATGCTAAATTACCCATAGAGTCCACAGATGTACTGATTAGATGGATTAGTCATGGACAATGCAGAATTACAGATTGAATGGCTGTTTGGAGGGTCGGTGTGAAATGGCTTGCTTCCACACTGTAGGGATTCTAAAAGATGTTAGTAAACTCCACGGATATTTTTAATGAAAATTTGGTTGTTTCATGATCTGTATTACTAATAATGGCCTTTTTCCCAAATTTATTTAATTAAATTTAAACTCCCTAATTGTAATGGTGAAATTTGAATTTTTATGTCCAGACCTCTGAATTACGAGTCCAGTGACATAGCCACAATGCCCGTACCATACCTCTAGTCAGCTGTTAAGTTTATATTATGAAGGAAATGTCATGTGTGCACTGGCTTCATCAGTTTCATATTTAAGCCAGTTGGTTGGTGGTCAGTTAGCTCACTTGAGTGGCCAGCTGGTTTATCAATGTCAAGCATCGACAATAGCATGAGTTCAATTCCTACACTGGCTGAGATTACCTTGAAGGGTTGTCAATCTCTTCCCTCATCTGAGGCACTGTGACCTTCAGGTTAAACTGCACTGTGGTAACTTTATCCTTATTTATGCCATTAATGTGGAAATCACAAATAGTGAATTCAATATGAAGATTAAAGTATAAATTTTACCTTCTGGTGCCTTTAGCTTCATGTCAATATCAGGAGAATATATCTTGGGCTCTTTTATTCCAAAAGATGTTTTATTTTTTACATTGACCTCTCCATTTAGGCTTCCAACACTCAGGTTTGGTTTTGCTAGCTTAAGATGTGGCTTAATCTTGCTGTTGTACAGCTTTAAGTAAGCTTGATCACCAGATCCCTGCAAAGAAGAACATAATTTGTAAAGTATGTATGCTCAATTGATTTTGACTCATAATTGGCATAAACGTTTAATTAAGAAGATCATAAGAGATAGGAGCAGGAGTGGACCACTCAGCCTGCTGCACCATGCAGTAAGATCATAGCTGATCCAATTGTGGTATTAATTCCACTTTCCTGCCTACACCTCATAAACCTTGACTCCTTGAGAGACAAAATTTTGACTGATTCAGTGATTCAGCCTTGAATATAGAGGAATGTCCTTACTTAACATTATAGTTGTGTTCTTTAAAAGTGTAACTTAAGTGAAACAACATTACTTGAATCAGCTTTTTCCCACACAACCAATGTAAAAACTGTAGCTAGGACCTACATGGCCTTTCTCCTCAGAGCTATGATCCTGGACCAGACAGCAAATTTATGTTACAATCTGCCTAAGGACCTGTAAGTTTAAGTAGACAAGTTCTGAGATCTAAGGAACTTACTAAGAGAATAAAGCCACAGGATTTCATGATCTTGAACAAATAACAATAAATGTTACTACCACAAGGTTACAACAATAATACAATCTACAATACTTATATAACTTGAATGCTAATACCCAGAACTAATGTGTGGTAAACCTGGATTATGGTCAAATACCTGAAACTACACCTCAAATGGCAAATACAGTGAGTTGTCCAAATGGCTCAGCAATTCTCAAACATTAATGACATGGTCTTCTGTCAAATTTCAGTGAACTTCACAAGGGATTCAGATCTTACTTTTGCTCATCTTGAAACACCCTGTAATGAACTGTTCTGTAATGAGCCACCATACTGACCGTGCCTGTTTTCAACAATAACCAACTTTGACAAAGGGTCAGTTAGACTCAAAATGTCAGCTCTTTTTTCTCCTTACAGATGCTGCCAGACCTGCTGAGATTTTCCAGCATTTTCTCATTTGGTTTCAGATTCCAGCATCAGCAGTAATTTGCTTTTATTTACTATTATTTTGATAACCTTCCTTTCCTTGCCCTGCACTTTGGAAACTGCACTCTAGTACTTACTCACAGTCATAACTCTAGGTTTTTACCAACAATTAACTTCACCAAGCTAGAATTCTTTCTTTCTCTGAGATCTGATTTGAATTCAGTTGCATTAAGCAAATACTACTTGTGTGCTTTTCAAACCCCCCCCCCCCCCCCCCCCCCGTTCAGCTGGCAGACAGCTTCTTCTCAGTTTCCATTGCGCCTGGGACTATTTGGAGCCCCAACTCCAACTGAGTCCAAACAACACAGGGATATCCAACTTCTCTTGGGACTTCTCACTAAGTACCCTTGAGCAAAACCTATGTAAATTCAGTTATCTTCCTACAAGTATAGCTTAAATAGCAGTACCTACTTTTACTTTTTCTCTCTCTTTCTCATCTTCCCTGACTTTATCAACTGCCTGTAAACTTTGAACTACTTTTCAATAGCCCTTGAACTGTCCTGAGTGACCTATTGAAAACCTTGCAACTAAGTCCATCCTTTTTTCTAGGCAGAATTGCTAATATTTTGGAACAGCTAAACATAACAGCTCCATGGAACTGAGGATTTCCTGTATGTTATATTCTCTGCCAGAATGTTGGTGTCTGCAGGACAAATAATGTTTACAAAATGAAGAGTTTATTTGAGAAATTTTAAAAATAAATGTTGAAAACATTATAAGATGGAATGTAGTTAGATTCCTATATTTGTAAAAGATATAACTTATAAAATAAAATTCATTGAAAAATACAAAAGGCTTACTCTGCTTGTACCTGCCCATACACCACTTTCCACATTTATCAGTCTTCCCAATCATTGCCTTTCCTACTCCACAGTCCTCACCACCAATGCGCTTACCAAATCTCTTGATCATTGCACTTTTTGCTTCCCTAATCATCCAGTTTCTAGCTAACTTCCTGTTTGTTGGCCAATCTCTTAATCCCCGTGCAACTCGTCAAGGCCCCAACCCTCCTGGTTTCCAATCCTGCCAGTTCCAGATCCTCACAGTTGCTTGCCAGCCCTCCTGTTTGTTGGCCAACTTTCCCACTTGCTGCATCCATTTCCCTTGTTGTGAGTGAAGGCCTGGGAGATGAGCAGTGAGAGGCAGGATGAGCAACTTTGGAGTGAGAGAAATGTTTGAGTTCAAAGTCATAAAGGTAAACCACAAACTAGAGAGACAACAAGAAGGTGGGCAAACAGAAAGGAGGTCTAGAAGGAAGGTCAGTGGTAGGGAAGGTCAGCCAGTGACTAGGATGATCAGGGACAAGGTGGGGGGGAGCAATGATGTTTCGTGAGAGGGAGGGTCACATACAGGAAGATTCAGGGACTGGGACATTCAGTGAGTGGGAGGGTCAGGCATGTGAAAAAGATTAGCAAGATACAGGTTGGGCCTGCAACTGGGAAGTTTGGTGAGAGAGATGGCTGGGGACTGGGAGGGTTAGTGAGAGCAGGAGTTGAGGACATAAAGGGTAGGTGGGAGGGAAAGTAGGTCAGTGCATGGGATATTTGGTGAGAGGGAGAGTCAGGGACTGGGACGGTCAGCAAAAGGAAGGTAACCAGCAACTAGGATGCTCAGTACTAGTAAATGTGAAAACTCAAGCAATGGCCAGAAAATTTATTTGTTTCATTGAAAGTAGCTAGATAAACCAAGAACTTTTTTTTTACCATGTCAGGACTGGACAGTCTGAAATCTGGACTCCTGAGTTCTTCTTTTGCATTTAGTTTTAAGCTTGTTTTGTATTGTTCCGAATATTTCAGTATTTTGCTAACTTCTTCACTGGTTAGATTGTCAAAATGTATTGTTACTGCATTCAATTGATCACCTACAAGACAAGATAAAGGTAAGATAGACAAAGATAAGTTTTAAAGTTATTTGTACTATATTAAAATGTACCACATTTTTCCAGAGAATAAAATCTCCTGTAATAAAATTTGTTCAGCAAATACACATAAAAAATGTCACCATATGCATCAGGAGATATGTATTATCATCTCTGAGCATGATAATTACAAAGTATCTAAAAGCATTACAACATTCTAAATGGACCTTTCTCATTGGAGAAAACAATTAAACATTAAACCAGTAAAATGAAATACATTCATATAGCTGTATTTGTCAATGAAAGTGTTTGTAAAACAAAATAACTTTAAAAATGGAAGGGATAAGCTAACTCTTCCTAATTACCACGGTCTCTGAGAGGAAGGGGGTAATTAAGGGAATTGGAGGAGGTTTTAATGGGAGGACCATGAAGAGAACCCGTGTATGGGAGATTTGAAAAGGGATGTGGTGTGTGAGAGAAACACCAAACAGGAGAGATGTAGTGAATATGAGGATGGGGAATGGGAAGTAAAAGAATGGGTAGGAACCAGCAAGTGTCAGAAATGGGGAACAAAGGTGAGTTGGTGACCAAGAGAAAGTCAGCAAGCAGGACAGAGTTGGCAAGAGGCAAAGAGTCAAGAAGCAGAAGTGAGTCAGCAAGCCAGAGAGGGTCAGAGAGCAGGGGAGGCTCTGTGAGCAGGTTGATGCCAAGCATTTTTTAAAATTCGTTCATGGATGTGGGCATCGCTGGCTGGCAGGCATTTTATTGACTATCCCTAGTTGCCCTTGAGAAGGTAATGGTGTGCTGTCTTCTTGAACCACAGCAGTCCGCATGCTGGAGGGTTGACTCACAATGCCCTGAGGAAGGGAGTTCCCAGAATTTGATCCAGTGGCAATGAAGGAACAGCAATACGTTTCCAAGTGAGAATAGTGAGTGGCTTGGTGGGAAACTTGCAAAAAGTGGTGTTTCCATTTATCTGTTACTTCTAGATGGAAGAGGTCAATCAATCAGTCATAGAATCCACACAGTCATGGGTTTAAAAGGGGCTGTCTGAGAATTTTTAGTGAATTTCTTCAGTGCATCTTGTACACAGTGCATACTGTTGCTCTTGAGCATTGGTGATGGAGGACTGGTTACTTGTGGATTTGGTGTCAATCAAGTTGGCTGCTTTGTTCTGAATGGTGCCAAGCTTCTTGAGTGTTGTTGGAGTTCCACTCATCCAGGTAAGTGGGGAGTATTACAACTCACTCCTGACTTGTGCCTTGCAGATGGTGGAGAGACTTTGAGGAGTCAGATGATGATGATTTGCCACAGTATTCCTAGCCTCTGACTTACTCTTGTAGCCATTGTGTTTATATAATGAGTCCCATTGAGTTTCTGGCCCAATGATAACTCTGAGGATCTTGATAATGGGGGATTCAGTGATGGTAACACTGGATGGCATGGTGGCTCACTGGTTAGCAATGCTGGCTCACAGCACCAAGGATGTGGGTTTGATTCCAGTCTCGGGTGACTGTCTTTGTGGAATTTGCATATTCTCCCTGTGTCTGCGTGGGTTTCCTCCAGGTGTTCCAGTTTCCTCCCACAGTTCAAAGATGTGTAAGTTAGGTGAATTGGCCATGCCAAATTGCCCATAGTGTTCAAGGATGTGCAGGTTAGGTGCATTAGTTATGGGAAATGCAGGGCTATAGAGTAGGGGGGGGGGTCTGAGGGGGTTATTCTTAAGATGGTCAGTGTGGACTTGTTGGGCTGAATGGCCTGTTTCCACACTTTAGGGATTCACTAACATAGTATTCTATGGAATATTAAGGAGTGGTGATTAGATTGTCTCTTATTGACGATGGTCATTGCCTGGCATTTGTATGGTGTGACTGTTACTTGTCAGCCCAAGTCTGGATATTATCCAGATCTTGTTGCATTTGAATGTTGCTGAACATTGTGCAATCATCAGCGAACATCCCAATGTCTGACTTTATGATGAGGGAAAGTCATTGATGAAGCAGTTGAAGTTGGTTGAGCTTAGGATGCTACCCTGAGGAACTTTGTAGTAAGGTCCTGAAGCTGAGGTGACTGACCTCAACAACAATGCCCATCTTCCTATATGCTAGGTATGTCTCCAGCTAGTGGAGAGTTTGCCCACGATACTCCGAGGGCTCCTGTCAAATTCAGCCTTACGCCAAGGACTGTCACTCTAACTTCATCTCTGGAATTCAACTCTTTTGTCCATGTTTGCACCAAGGCTGTAATAAGGTCGGGAGGTGAGAGAACCTGATGCAACCCAAACTGGATGTCACTGGGCAGATTACTGTTGAGCAGGTGCTGCCTAATAGCTCTGTTGATGACATTTTCCATCACTTTACTAATGATAGAGAGAAGACCCATGGGGCGTTAATTAGCTAAGTTGGATTTGTCCTGCTTTTTGTGCACAGAAAATACCCGGACAATTTTCCACTTCATTGGTTAGTTGCCAGTTTCGTAATTGTACTAGAACAGCTTGTCTAGGGGAGTGGCAAGTTCTTGAGCACAAGTCTTCAGTATTATTGCTGGAATGTTGTCAAGACCCATAACCTTTTGACACCACCTTCACACACAACACCTTCAACATATTGTCTAGCCATCACCATTGTTAACAGCTAACCAGAGAATGCAACTTTTTTAAAAAAAGGTTTTGTGATTTACACATGAAAAGTGAAACTATCACTGTATTCTTAACAGACAATTAATTTTTCAATGTATAATTTCAGTTACATCACACTGTAAATTTTTGCTATAAATTCTGTGTGTTAGGATTGAGCCCTCGACTATCACCTGATGAAGGAGTGTCGCTCCGAAAGGTAGTGTGCTTCCAATTAAACCTGTTAGACTATAACCTGGTGTTGTGTGATTTTTAACTTCATAACCTTTGAGGTATCCAGTGCCTCCAACCATTTCTTGATATCACGAGGAGTGAATTGAATTGGCTGAAGACTGGTATCTGTAATACTGAGGACCACTGACAATTCTGGCTGAAGATTGCTGAGAATGCTTCAACCTTATCTTATGCACTTGTGTTGGGTTCTTTCATCATCGAGGCTGGGGATATTTATGGACCCTCTTCCTCCTCTAATAAGTGCTTTAATTATCCACCACCATTCACGACTGGATGTGGCAGGACTGCAGAGCTGAGATCTGATCTGTTGGTTGTGGGATCATTTTGTCCTGTCTATCACATACCACAATGGAGGGTATTCCCAATATTAAGGTGGGATTTGTCTGGACTGTGTTGTGGTCACTTTTACCTTACCAATGAAGCCAGCAGATTGGTAAGAATGAGGTCATGTATGTTTTTCCCTCATGGTGGTTCCCTCCCCACCTGCTGCAGACCCAATCTAGCAGCTATGTCCTTTAGACCTGACCAGCTCAAACAGTAGTGTTGTTTGTAAGCCACTCTTGGTGGAGGACATTGAAATCCCCCACCCAGTACATTTTGCACCCCTACCATCCTCAGAGCTTTCTCCAAGTGTTGTTCCTAGTTTTGCAATAGTCCCTTTCTGCAGCAGGAAGATGATGGTCTACTGGTATTATCATTGGACTATTAATCCAGAAACTCAGCTAATGTCCTGTGCATCTGGATTGGAGGTGTAATGATTCATCAGCTAAGTGAGGATGGAATGTAGAAATCAGCAGGAGGTTTCCTTGTCCATGAGATTTCATGGAGTCCGGAGTTAATATTAAGGATTCTGAAGACAACTCTCTGTATAGCACTGTACTGCCACCTCTGCTGGGTCACTCCTGCCAATGGGACAGAACATATCCAGGGATGGTAGTGCCTGGGACATTGTCTGTCCCATAAGTTTGACTTGCATCAGTCTAGACTGTGAGACAACTCTCCCAATTTTAGCACTCGCCCCCAGACGTTAGTAAGGAGGACTTTGCAGGGTTGACAGGGCTGTTTCTGCCATTGTCTATTCCTGCGCCTAGGTTGATGCTGGGTGGTCTGTCCTATTCAATTTCTTTCTTGAGACTTGAGTCAACCACACTGTTGGAGTCACATGTAGGCCAGACAGGTGAGGATGGCATATTTCCTTCCCTAAAGGTTTTTCTGACAATCAACAGTTGTTTGATGGTCTTCAGTAGATTCTTAATTCCAGACTTTTTTTTACAATCGAATTTAAATTCCACCATCTGGTGGGTTTCAAATCCAGATGCACAGGACATTAGCTGAGTTTCTGGATTAATAGTCCAATGATAATACCAGTAGACCATCATCTTCCTGCTGCAGAAAGGGACTATTGCAAAACTAGGAACAGAGAGCTATGGGAGGCACAGCCTGGATAACAAGAAAAATGGATGATGGTTACCTTTCACACATACTCCACCCTTGCAATTTAGTTTTATAAGTGGGGGCCTTATGAACATAGTGAGTTTGAAGTGGCAGCCTGTATACCTGTATTGTAACATGTTATTGTTACAAAAGTAAAGACAATGAAAAGTAACAGTGAGAGACTGAGTGGAAACTTTGTATCTGCCTTAGTCTTCCCACAAGTTGTGAGCCAAGATTCAGCATTTAAGAACAGAATGAACAGAAAAACACTGCAACAAAAGAAAAGTAAGGTGGATACTGGAAACCTGAAATTCAAGCAACAAATGCTGGAGAAACTCAGCAGGTCTAGCAGCATCTGCAAATAGTAACAAAACAAATGTTTTGAGTCCAGTATGGCTCTTCAAAACTGCTTCAAACTTCCAACTACTTCAACCATTAGCAATGCTGATGGTCACTCATTGACCTCATTCATTTCCTGTCTCTTCCACTCACTGTCCCAGTGAAATACATTTGAGGCAACTCAGTAGTGCTGCTGAGAAGCAAATCTTGGTTAAGGCAACGAAGTGAAGCCTGATGTTGCTGGACAGAAATTTAGGAGATGTCAGTTCTCTAGATACTGAAGTCTTAGCCATCCTGCCATGAAAATAAGCATGCTGGCACATGCAGAAACACGTAGCAGACTCTCAGAAGATATGCAGCAGTCAGCTGGGATTGACTCCAATATAATAGAGTAGAACACCCTTCAGAGAATAATTCACAATAATACAGTAATTCTTGGCGCACCTGGCAGCTCCAGGAACATCTGCAAACATTCTGTTGTATGTAAGGCCTCCAGGCAAATTGATTCCAGTGTGGCAATGCTGACTACAGGTCAGGGGAATAGTTCAGACAGATTAATACCTCTGAATTCTGTAATATCTAGGGCAGCACCTCAGGCTTAAATGAAATTGAAGATAAGCTGTCATGGAATTAAGGGGCAGGTTTTGACTTGGTGCAACAGTGTAAAAATGAAAGATAGTCAATCAGCAACCCATTTTACACCATTCATAATTTATATTTTCACAGGTCATAACCTTAAGAGTCTTAAGTGAATTTATCACATGAACATAAAGAGGCAGAAGCAGGCTATTCAGCCCCTTGAGCCTACTCAACGTTCAATAAGATCAAGGCTGATCTGACTAGAGCCTCAAATCTGCATTCTTGTTTCCCCAGAAGATACAGGAGAAGAGATAGGCCAGTCAGTCTATCTCGTCTGCTTCACCATTCAATGAGATCCTGGCTGATTTGATTGTAATCTCAAATCTGCATTCTTGCCTACCCCAAAAACCTTTCACCACCTTGTTTAACATGAATCTGTCTTAAAAATAGTCAAAGGCTCTGCTTTCACTACCTTTCAAAAAAGAGATTTCCACAGACTCACAACCCTTGGAAAAAATAATTGCCTCGTCTGTTTTAAATGGGCAATTCCCGACTTTTAAACAGAGATCCATAATTCTAGTTTCTCCCATAAGAGGAAACACTCTCTCTACATATTCTTTGTCAAGACTGTTTAGTCAGTTCTTTCACCAATATCCGTAACTTGTTTTGCTAGTACCAATGGGATTTCAGAATCCTCTGAAAAAGTCATACTGGACCCAAAACATTAAGTCTGTTTCTCTTTCCATAGATGCTGCCAGACTTGCTGATTTTCTCCAACATCCTCTGTGTTTTGTTATAAATGCCATTCATTGGTTACAATTATATGTGAGCCAGAAAATCAAGCTGCTGGACAAAAATCAGCACCTTTTTCAAGGTAATGTACTCTGGCTGTAGACAGCAGGAAATTTCTCATATTGAAAAAGATTTCCCAGAGTTCCAGACAAAACACTTAGGTCCTCTGGGGTTTGCATATATTTAGGCAGTGAATGTGAGTCAGATCAGACTGAATTTTTTCCATATTAAGATGTTTTTCTGGGTGGCAAGATAATTTTCAGGTCATGAACTTGATTGCCTTTGCAGTGTGACAGCAGGTACAATCTCTGAAGATGCATCCTATTGAGAGGGTCTTATCAGCTCCAACATCCAACTGGTAATGGGCAAGTGTGATAAGGAAATGACCATGCAATTCAGCACACTCAATTGAATGAGGGTGACTTGTAGCCTTCACTATGCCTGAAGGGAGATGGCTGCTGAGTTGAATAGGATGAGAGAGAGTTCAGATAAATTGGAGAGATTTTCCATCCAACTCCACTTTGATTTAGCCCTCTTCTGCTCTTCCTACCTTTCCCTCACTGTTGCTATTATTATATTACCCATAATAGGCTGTGCGCTGAAATTGAACAATTTGGAAATACAGGTGATTTAATGGTGCAGGTGAAAATTTGTACAGGTGCTGTGGTGGTGGTAAAAACTGTTTGGTTGTGTGTTTGATTGTTTTGTCCATGCTAATAACATGTTTTGATTTTCAGTTGTATCAGTTCTGGTATTTAATATTTATCACTCCACATTAAAAAAAATGGAATGGTTACCTTTTTTCAAAGTACCAGCTCTGGCAACTGGAGAGTCTTGTTGAATATCCTCAATAATGACATTTCCATCATTTGTATCGGTGAGGGTAAGTTCTTCCGACAAAGCCCCAATGTTCCCTGGGAGAGTAACTCCCATCATTTTGTTAAAGCTGAAGTTCTGGTTTCAGAAGAAAAATCACACCTATGAGTTTGGAAGGTTCTTTACATAGCCTAGAATTCATCTGTAGATTTTGACTAAATAGATAGATTTAATTCTAAAGCTTTTTACTATGTTACATTGAAAGGCAAGTGTTTTTCCTAATTCACAAAGTCAGTGAGTGCAAGATTGGGATGTTATGGGTGAAAACTCTCGACAAGATGCCTGTTCTCATTCCCATCTTTCCATTCCAACAGTCTGACAATAATGCTTCCCAGCCAATTGATGTTCACATTTTGGTTGGGTAAGTTAATGTTCTGATTGCTTCCGAGTAGATTATACCCTGTGACAACAAAGAGCATTGAAGTCAGTGTGGCATAAAACTCAAAGTGGAACGTGAAAGTGCTATATTCCCTCTCTGACACTAACCTTGTCCTTCTAAGTGGTGGAGGTACTGTCAAAAAAACATTTTGGAGAATTACCTCACTACAACCTGCAAACATGAAGCTTATTGGTACGAAGATACATTTCTAACATTAATAGGTCAGTGAATTTATAAACCAGAGACTTTGCTATCAATATAAAATAGGAGAAGGATGAAACATTGCAAGTATCAGAATTTTCAATCTACCATACATGCTCACATCATTAAACATTAAAATTGGTTGTTTTGTGAAAATCCGTACCCACCATTTTGTCCCCTCAGTCACTGCTCTTCTAGTGGAAATCCCTGCAGACAGAGAAACAAAGTGAAAGTTTTTTGCATTCTATAATAACAACACTACACTTTATTTGATTCTGTCTTGAAATCTCTTCCTCTTTGTCAAGAGCACCATTTTCCTTGCCAATGAGCCTAGACAATACCTATCACTAATTGGGAATCTCATGTCCAAAGCTTATAAACGTTTTTAATTGACATAACAAAAGATGTTTTTGCAGAAAGTTTATCACTGATGGATTGAGTCTTCTTCCAATTTCTGGCCACGTCCCTTGGTTTTGCTTCCACTGTTTAAGTCATGTCACCTGCTTTCATTTACATCATTAGTGGGATGCAATATTTAGTGGTACTATTGCTAGACTATTAATCCAGAGACCCAGGAAATGTTCTGGGGATTGGGTTCAATTCCTCCCAACGTGGCAGATGGAGGAATTTGAATTCAATATAAGTCTAGAATTAAGAATCCAATGATGATCATGAAACTGGTGTTGATTGTTGGGGACAAACCCATCCGGTTATAGAGGTATACTGCACAGAAACAAGCCTTTTGGCCCAGCTTGTCCTTGATGATCAGGTTTCTTAATTTAGTACTGGTCCAATTCGATTGCTGTTGGCCCATATCCCTTGAAATCTTTCCTATCCATGTACCTAGAATCATTCCATGTTTTAATGATCCATTCACTAATATCCTTTAGGGCAGAAAGCTGTTGTCCCTATCTGGTGTCACCTACATGTGACACCAGGCCCACAGCAATATAATTGACTCTTAGCTGCCCTCTGGGCAATCAGGTATGGACAAGAAATGGCCAGTGACACCCACGTGCCATGAATTAATAAAAAATAAACTATGTCTCTCAGTTTGTTATAGCACGATTCACATATGAATTTAGAAGTAGAGAAAATCTGTGGCAACAGAAGAAGGTCTTTCAGACTGTCACATTCTTGCAGCCAAAATAAGAGTTAACCAGCCTAATCGCTCTTTCTAACTGTTGGTCTGTAGCCCTGTAGGTCACAATTCTTCAAGTGATTTTTAACTGTCTGCCATCTAATCCTCTTTTCCCGGGGAATATTTAGTTGAACCCTTAATATCATCGAATCCCAACAACGTGGAAACAGGCCTTCAGCTCAACAGGTCCATACCCACCCTCCAAAGAGCAACCCACCCAGACCCATTCCTCCACATTTACCCCTGACTAATGCACCTAACCTACACATCCCTGAACATTATGGACAATTTAGCATGGTCAATTCACCTAATCTGCACATCTTTGGATTGTGGGAGGAAACCCATGCAGACACAGGGAGAATGTGCAAACTCCACACAGATAGTCGCCCAAGGCTGGAATCGAACCCAGGTCTCTGGCACTGTTAGGCAGCAGTGCTAACCACTGAGCCACCATCCCGCCCTCTTAATTGAAATCTTAAATTCTCCCAGCAAGATACAATGGGATGTTGGAATGAGTTTCTAGCAGGTTTACTGCAGAAAAAAAAAGTGTCAGATTTCAGCGAGTTTCTCTCCAACCATCAGCAGGCAAGGTCACAATTACTTCAATAACTGGTCCATTTTCAGAGCCTCGAGAAAATCTCTGGCAGAGAGAGAGAGAGAGAGAAAGAGAGAAAAAATTAAAGGATACAGATGTTAAGATTGCACCGCTGTACCAACTAGATAAGTATATCTAAAGGTACTCTATGATCTTATGATCTGATGTAAGGTCCAAGCCAATTGGTTTATTCTCAGTAATGAGAATGTGACGTTATCCCTGAATAGAGGATTCAAAAGGAAGACTCTCTGACTATAAGTTCCCTGGGAACAACATAATATTTCATGCTCCACTAGGAGGCACCACTGTACTACTTACGTTCTCAGTGGTTTGCTGCCAATTAACTTAAAAGAATAACGATTTCAGAAAAGACGGGTTTTGGTAATAATAATCGATTGAAAATGAAAATATAATCATGTTCTTTTAAAAATATTTCATTGCCCTATAAGTAACAAATTGGACTTTATAAGAAGTATCACTTCAACATGCATAAAGTTTACTATGATAGTGGAGAACGTTGAGGAGCAGATGGAATTTGATGTTTTGAGAGATCATTCAGAAGGTGGAAGTTTTAGAAACTTTTGCAGGAAGACAGTAACAAGTGAAAGCTGAAGTGGTTTTGAAGAAACTTCTGTAGAGCTCAATGGTTCTTCTCCTCAGTTACTCATCGATTAGTCTCTATTGGTGGAGGGGAAGTAGTAGGATAAAAATTATCATTGAAAGGTTTTCTAATTCTTCCATGGGACATGGCTATCACTGGCAAGATCAGCATTTTGTTGTCCATCCCTAGTTGTCTTTGGCTTGCTTGGAGATTTCAGAAGGCAGCTAAGAGTTGACCACATTGCCTCGGCCTGGAGTCATGTGTAAGTCAGACTGAATAAGGATACCAACTTTCCTTCCCTGAAGAAAATAAGTGAATCAAATGGGCTTTTATGACAATTAAAGATAGTTTCATGGTCACCATCACTTAGGCTAGACTTTGAATCCTCAATTCAATTTCCTCTGTTCAGAGGGCTTGAGGCGCTGAGTGGGGCCTAGGACTTGAAAAGATTATTCGATTCAGGTGTGTTGAGAGTGTAATGGAAGAAGTAACAAAGAGGATTGATGAGGGCAGAGCGATGGATGTGATCTATATGGACTTCAGTAAGGCGTTTAACAAGTCTCCTCATGGGAGACTGGTTAGCAAGGTTAGATCTCATCCAATACAAGGAGAACTAGCCATTTCAATACAGAACTGACTCAAAAGATAGAAGACATTGGGTGGTGGTGGAGAGTTGCTTTACAGACTGGAGGCCTGTGACCAGTAGAGTGTCACAAGGATCGATGCTGGGTCCATTACTTTGTGTCATTTATATAAATAATTTGGATGTGAACATAAGAGGTACAGTTAGTCAGTTTGCAAATGACATCAAGATTCAATGTGTAGTGGACAGTGAAGAAGGTAACCTCAGAGTACAACAGGATCTTGATCATATGGGCCAATGGGTTGAGGAGTGGCAGATGGAGTTTAATTTAGATAAATGTGAGGTGCTGCATTTTGGAAAAACCAAATCTTAGCAGAACTTATACACTTAACAGTAAGGTCCAAGAGAGTGTTGCTGAACAAAGAGACCTTGGAGTGCAGGTTCATAGTTCCTTGAAAGTAGAGTCGCAGGTAGATAAGATAGTCAAGAAGGCATTTGGTATGTTTGCCTTTATTGATTAGTGCATTGAGTATAGGAGTTTGGAGGTCATGTTGTGGCTGTACAGGACATTGATTAGGCCACTTTTGGAATATTGTGCACAATTCTGATATCCTTCCTATTGGAAGGATGTTGTGAAACTTGAAAGGATTCAGGATGTACGTTTGCTTGCTGAGCTGGAAGGTTCATTTTCAGACGTTTTGCCACCATACTAGGTAACATACTCAGTGAGCCTCCGAATGAAGCACTGGTAGTGTAGCCCACTTTCTATTTATATGTTTAAGTTTCCTAGGGTTGGTGATATCATTTCTTGTGGTGACATCATTTTCTATGGTGATGTTATTTCCTGTTCTTTTTCTTAGGGGGTGGTAAATGGGATCAAATTTAATGTGTTTGTCAATAAGATTTCTATTTTGAATGCCATGCTTTTAGGAATTCTCATGCGTGTCTCTGTTTGGCTTGTTCTAGGATAGATGTGTTGTCCCAGTCGAAGTGGTGTTCTTTCTCATCCATATGTAAGGATCAACTAGCCACATCAATTAGCCACAAAACGACATGACCCACTCTCACTAGTATCTTTACATACAGATGAGGAAGGACACCACTTCAACTGGGACAACACATCCATCCTAGGACAAGCCAAACAGAGACATGCACGAGAATTCCTAGAAGCATGACACTTCAACCACAACTCTATCAACAAACACATTGACTGTAGTAATACAGAAACTGCACTATAATTGATCTATTAAAGACGCATTGATGTCCAAGTTATGAAGCACCATTGGAACCAATTGATCAAAAGAAAGGAGATGTCAAATTATGATTGCACTAGCCTAGACTTCCGGATTGGTGTTAATTAACTGTCTCTGTTAGCCTATCTGGTCAACACTGATATTAAAATAATAATTGTTAGGTAATTCAGGGGACTGACTTGTGTCACCAAATCTGCCCAAAAGTGCTACAAATACAATTTTCTCTAGTTTGGTTTGAGTCAAGTTTGTCCCCACTGCCCAGTAAATATCTGACTTTCCTTGAACAATGTCTGCCAGACTTACAGCATGATATTAGCAAACTGACATGTCAGTGCATCGCATTGCTTTTCTTTCATCTCAGTTTTCTTTGGTATTGCTAATCTAATTAACTCAGTTCGATCATCTCCATAGCAATAACTTGTCAGAGAACGTCATGTCGTGAAGGTGTTGCCATTAAAAATAAAATCAAACTGAAACCTCCACCTCTCCGAGGGTGGGGTTTTATAAACTCAACAGTCAACAAACTGGTGTGAATTCAAATGATATACGTCAATAAAGTTGTAGCATTCCATACATCATTATGACTGGATACAAGGTATAGTATGTGTAACATATTGACATAGCTCGGGTTACTGTTGTTAATTGTTGATACGGTAACGACAATGAATAGTTTCCAGATTCATTTTTAGTTTTGAAAGCAAATTTCACTCCTACTGAGCACTAAGTTAAAGGTGATCTGGCCCAGTGATAAATGCAAATATTGAAGGGTAATATCTGGGGTCATCAGAAGCAGAATTTCTCTACTGACAGTCCCCTAGCCACCAATAGCCACTCTTGAAGGAAGTTCCCTTCTTTCATATTTTTGTGATGGGCACTCATACCAGAGATGAGTATTGGGCACTGCCAGATAGGCAGGCGACTGGACAGCTTCAGCGGCCCATTGTAGGGATTGGGAGGAGGTGAGGGTATCCAAATCTTCTCCTTCAGGAATCCTTTTTGTTTCTAAAAATATACTTTTATAAATAACAGTTCGACTTTAACATTATACCAAGTACAAAACAGATTGGTTTCTCATATATAGCACTCTGAGGTGCCTCAGTATTTACAATATTCATTTCATGTCATCCATACCATCTCAGGGGTGTTACACTGTTTCCAACTCCTTGGTTTACTACTGTGAGAGGGCCCTTAGAAAGAGTGGTGGGAAAAAGAAGTCTTTCAGCTAATCTTTTAGTGATCAAGGCCAAAGCCCAGATATGTGCTCACATTTGGGTTTCCACAAACCCAATGCATATACCTTCTGTGGTCCCCAAGCTGGGACAAGGAAACTCTCAAACTGCGAGGTCCCCTCCTCTTATGGATGGTCAACCTGAAGTTGTGATTGGAGTCGGATTAGTAGCAACTTTATTTGAAGCTGACGGTTATTTTAACTCCAAAGAACAACCTCTGGTGTGGAAATTATAGGCCAGGGCCTTTTTGTTGTAGACCCGCCAGACTTGCTGTTTATAGAACCAGTGGCACTAACATTTAAATCACCATGAATCATTCTCTTGCATACCTCATGTATAACTATAGCTTCCATCAATATTACTTATTTTTGTAAGCACAACTCCTTAGTTTTGTATTTCTTTGCTTTTGTCTTTGTGGTTTATTATCTTTCCCAGCCATTTTGTAGCTGCTTTGTGATCGAACCTGTGTGAACATACTGTATACATGTGTACGTCCATGTAAGTGGAGTACCCAGCATTTTAAGCAGGATATTATAAAGAACCTTCCCCAATCTAAAAGTTTCGATACACTTCCTCTTTATATCTGCAGCTGTATATTTCTAGCAAATTGAGCTTTTACTTCAAATATATAGAATTTTCAAGTTCTTTTTCATTTAATTTAAAAATATGCTACAATTCCCACCATTGGAAAATCTGAAAGAAGTTTTATATGTTCATCACGGTTACAACTATTTTGGACAATTATGTTTTAGTCTCAAACCTGGCAGAGGACGTTCTTTGCTGTCGGAAAATGTTGAAAGAAGCAAGAGATTAAATGGCAGAGTTTCAATAGTTGATATGTATTTGGTCATGCAGTAGGTGAAATTCTGGTGAACAATTCAGACATTCAGTCTGCTTGAGACACCGAGCCCTATTTTACGTCTCAAATTCCAAAACCAAAAAGCCAAACCTATACTACAGAAAAACCCAGCAACTAGACCACTCCTGAGAACAGTTTACCTGCCTCACAAGGAGCTGAGAGCAAGAATATATGAGCCACAATGAACATTTGTTCATATTACAGTTTCCTACTTTTCTGATGTATTGTCCTCAATTGTTTAACAATCGTGTCCATATATGGGCAGAACCTGCTGTGGCATTACAATGTTAATTTACCCCATTACAGTTACATATCCAGAGGATTAACAATTGTTTTACTTGCAAGTCAACACAAGTAAGAATATTCAAGTGCTTGCCACATGTAATAAGTTAAAACAATTAGATATACAATTACTGCAAAAGTACAAAAACAAATCAAATTAATAAATACAGAAAAAGAATAGTCGAAGAAATTACCCTTCATAAGGACATCATCGGAAAGATAATAAAACTTCCTTTTGTCTCAAGAGGGGAAGGTATTAGTTACTATCACAGCAAAATTAGTCAGTTCATTAATCATTAAACTTGCTGTCACAGTGTACAGCTTTGGGCTGTGTGTCCGAGCTACACAATTTAGGGAACAAACAAAAACAGAAATTGCTGGACAAACCCAGCAGGTCTGGAAGCATCTGTGAAGAGCAAACTGAATTAATATTTCAAGTGCAGTGATCCTCCTCCTAATTTGTTTGTTTTGATCTCCAGCATCTGCAGTTCTTTGTTTTATATTAGCACACAATTTATGGTTTTTACAGGTTGGTGGGAATGTGGAGTCAAGGCGGAATCAGATCAGCTAGGGATGGAGGGGCCAACTAGCAAACTATTCTCCTAATTTGTATGTTTTGTTTGCTTGCCAGAATGTTACTAAATCTGTTACCATACTTGTTATTAAACTCTGGCTTTCAGTCACTTGCTTCTTGGGTGATTTCCCAATTTCTCCAGCATATAACCTCTGTCACTTGATTTGTTTGTTAGGTAGTTACTTAAGTGTTCTTTGAGATAATTGAATTTGCATTTCTGGTAGTTGAGGTGGAATGGTAATGAGATGATGGTGATATTGTTACAGACTGCACATCTGGAAAAGCAACCCTTAGAAATTCCCGTGTCAACTTGCGTATGTAAAACCTTAATCCTGTCCCGTTAAAATGATGAGGATAGGAATATAGTTCGAAATTTAGCACTTCTACTTTAAGTAAATTCACACCTGCATACAATTAACTGGTGAAGTGATTAGATTAGATTAGATTCCCTACAGTGTGGAAACAGGCCCTTCGGCCCAACAAGTTCACACCGACCCTCCGAAGAGCAACCCACCCAGACCCTACATTCCCCTACATTCACCCCTGACTAATGCGCCTAACACTACGGGCAATTTAGCATGGCCAATTCACCTAATCTGCACATCTTTGGACTATGGGAGGAAACTGGAGCACCCAGAGGAAACCCACGCAGACACGAGGAGAATGTGCAAAATCCACACAGACAGCTGCCAGATGCGGGAATTGAACCCGAGGCAGCAGTGCTAACCACTGAGCCACCATGGTCTGAGTGTTTTAAGATTTGATAATTAAATCCATTAATCAGAATTCAAAGTGAAATTATGTTGCAAGTCCAGAGAAACTGAATTGTTAACCTGAGAACAGCACAGTTCAGGGGAGCCTTAACAGAGAAATTCAAATTCTTAAGTCTTTTTGATACATTAAATGACAAGAAATTGCTTTGCACTGGCAGAAAGGTTGGCAAACAGAGGGTACACATTTAACGTAATTGACAAATGAACCCAAGGGGACTGCAGAGAATTTCCTGGCTGTGATCTGGAATGGATTGTGGGATAGTTTTGAATTTGTCTCCATTGCTTAAAAAGCAAGAAATCTTGGTTTGAAAAGGAAATGGATAAATGCTTGAAAAGAAATAAACTGCAAGAAAGTGCAGTAGTGCTAACTGGATAGACCATTCAAAGAAACAGCTCAGAAATGAAAGATTGCAATATCTCCTTCTGCCCTCCAAAAAATTCTGTAATTTGAAGCATTTAAATATATATAAACAATATGTATTCATATTTTACAGATATACATATAATATATGGCTCCACATTATGTAAGAATAAGCCCAGGCAGGTTTAACATCAAATACTAGAGGAAATGATTTTTATTATATGTATTCAACCAAAGCATAACAATTTCCAGATGAGAATTGTTTGTTCATCTCATCATGCCACTCTGTTTAAAGTTCATGTTTTGATTGTTCTATCGTGGAACTCCTTCCACGCTATACCACGGCCAATTTGTATCCTTCTTTAAAGGTTGTTAACTCTCCCTCATAAAAACAAAAAAAACCAGCTCTCTTCAAAAGGTACCAACTGACAAAAACCTTCCTCAGGGTTCTGATTCTCAACCTGATAATGAAAATTGTTTTTATTCTAATCTCAATTCACATATTTCCCCATAGGTTGTGAGCTAAATATGCAAAGAAGCTCACAATGAACAGTTGACCTATTTCAGATTATAGATATTTGCCATTTATTTTGATATAGCCAGCAATAATTCATATCAATTATAACTTAACTTGGGATCAAAAGCACTGTCTGTCTTTTAATTGAATGTGGGATATAAGATTTTTAAATGAGTTCAGATCTGAAATTCTAAACTTTTAAAGTGCATGTTCTCTTCCTGTATACAATGACACATCAAATTACGGAATGCTCATTTTGATGAAATACTCCAATGTAAATCTGCATAAGTCAATTATGAAAAACAGAGGAAAGCTTTGGAAAAGATATTAATTTACATTGATCATCAAAATCATAAGCCTTCCTTTCACAGTTTCCTCCTGATTTTATCTTTAATTGTTTGCTTCAGTCAAAAAGAAACCTGCTCTTCTATTTGAAAGTTTACGGATCTGTACACAGTATGACCAACACCATTTAAATGCACATACAATTGAGAATTATTGAAAGAGAGCTAAGATTGTTTGCTAAGGGAGAAGAATGTTGCCAGTGTAACGGGATCTACAGCATTCCTGCCTACCCTATTTCAACATGCAAAGAAACTTCTATTTAATGTGGAACTCCTGTTGGAATACGTCATCAGGTAGCAGAGATTAAAAGACTGCTGTTCACAGTCCTGTGAATGATAGGCTCAACAGATCCAATAAAGGAACAGCATTTCAAGGATAAGAAAAGACCATTCAACTAGGGAAGATCATCTGTTTTTATGTTAATCTTTTTTGCATGGCATTGGAACACCACCTACATAGAGTATTATTTAAATGGAGAAAATTGCAGAAAACTGCAACACAAAGGGACTTGGGGGTACTTGTGCATGAGACACAGAAAGCCAGCATGTGTGTGCAGTGAGTAATCTGGAAGGCTAGTGCAATGTTGGCCCTTATTTCAAGGGGTTGGAATAAAGAGTAAGGAATTCTTAGTGCAATTGTACAAGGTAGTGTTGAGGCCACATCTGGAGAACTGCGAGAAGGTTTGATCCCCTTTTTTGAGAAAGTATATTATTTCATTGAAGCTTGTTCAAAGAACATTGACAAGGATGATACTGGTGTGAAGGATTGCCTTATCAGAGAAGGTTAAATAGGTTTTGACACTACCACATTGGCATTTAGAAGAATGAGAGGTGTTCTCATTGAAACATATAGGATTCTTAAGGGTCATGACGGAGAAAATACTGACAGGATGTTCCCCTCTTGGGAGAGTCTCCGTCTAGAGGGCACAGTCTCAGAATTAAAGGGTGGCAATTTAAGTCTGGGGTGAGGAGGAACTTCTTGCCTCAAAGTGTTGTGAGTTTTTTGAACCCCTTGCCACAGAGAGCTGTTGGGGAAGAGTCCTTACGTACATTTAAGGCTGAGATAGATAGATTCTTGACCAGCTAAGGCATCAAGGGAAAGGGCAGGGAAGTGGACATGAGGAGTTTCAGATCAGCCACAATCCTATTGAATGGCAGAATAGGCTCAAGAGGACAAACAGCCTTCTCCTGTTTCTATTTCTTATGACCTTATGGTCACAAGTTCCTTTCAAACCACACACCACCCTGACTTGAAGTTATATCTCAGTTTCTTCACCACTGCAGGATCAAAATCTTGGAATTCCCTTTCTAACACATTATGGGAGTAGCTACACCAGATAGATGGCAACAGTTCAAGAAGGTAGCTTACCAGCATGCTCTCAAGGGCACCTAGTTGGACTGAAGTGTCAGTTTCTATGCTGTATGACTCTATGACTAGGGATGGACAACAAATGCCAAGCAATGCCTTGCTAGTGATGCTCGCATCCTGCGAAGTAATAAAAAAGATCTAACTCCATTCAAATCAGCTATAGGGCATGATTTTCCTTTTCTCCCCAAGTCTTGGGGCAAGTGTGTTATGTGGCACTTAGCAAGTTATCTTAACCAGTGAGAGAACCCACTGAACTGCTGGCCATTGAATCCATTAAGAGCTAACAGGCAATTGACAGCTATTATTTCATGCTATCACAGGCCTCGACACTGGTGACTTGGGCTGCCAGAAGCTACCAGCCAATCAGAGGTCAGCAGGTTCTGAGCCTAAATCTGTCAGTCAAGGCCTATGTCTTGAGGGATCCGACGGTGAATAGTTACTTATTTTCTTCTCTAGGGATGAAGGTCGTGGGAAGAGGAAAGTCAGGCTTTCAGACACAACCGCCTTATTGCTCATCAGTGCCTCAAATTGCCTCAGATTCAGGCATTACCAGTCGCCTCATTTATCAGTTAGGAAATTAGCTATCTTTCTATCAGACCAAAGAGGCTGATGATTGGGGAGCTGGCAAGTTGAGGTCCTTGAGTGGCCATTGATTGACCACTTAGGACCTTAATTGGTGGTGAATTGATGCAGTTGCCTATGAGCTTTCTCACCCAACACTTAATTAAAGGGTGTTGATTTGTGGATGAATTTCTCGCCAGGACAAACACGCCCAATTATTTCCCTTTCTCACTAATTCTTCTATTAGGAAGAGGAAAATCACACCCATCATACTTTGTTTGTCTTTTCCATGGTATTGCTTTTAAGCATGCAATTCACTCACTTCCATTTCATGTCATCTAGTCTGACTTTGAGGTTAACTATGCACATATTGACCTGGATTAATTTTACAAGGAATGCAAAGCACAGGGATAGGCCATTCGGCCAAACTAGTCCATTTTTATTAATCTACACAATTTAATAGTATTTTGTTTACTCTCTAGACTGTGGAACTTATGATTCTTTAATCTTTCCAACTGTTCATCCCTTTTAAAACTTGTGCTCATTTCCATGGGATAGTTGGTTGCAGTTACTCCACATGAGCAGGATTGGTGTACCTGACACTGTTCCATTAGACCTTTGAGCAAGGGGACCAATACAAAACTCACTTTCATTTTAACTGTGAGGTTTTAGACCATTTATAGGTCATTCTGTCCACGTGAATCCTTGTGGTGACAGCTGTGCCTCATGTTACTGAATGTGTCAATCAAGACTGCTAGAGTAGGTCCTGCTCATTGAATTTCAGTAATGGGAACTCTGGATCAAGGAGTCTTCATCTTTAGCTCTGTTCCTGATCTGTTATTTGCTTTGGAAGAGAAGGTGGAGATCCTCCCACCTCTACTCCTAGTATTTTATGAGTTATTTTTAAAAATTTGTCAGTTTGCCAGCATTTAATACAGGCTTCACAAAAAAGAATTAAAAGAACCATAAAGTCTTCAGTCTAGAGAGTAGATAAAATACTATTAAATTGTGTAGATTAATAAGCATGGACTAGTTTGGCCGAATGACCTGTCACTGTGTTTTACACTTCTTGTAAAATAAATCCAGGCCAATATGACATAAACACTTACTATCTAATAATAATGGCCATGGAAAAATAACACTGAAGCTTGCATCATTCCTTCTAGTTTCCACTATTCTTGGACTAAGTGTCACATTCTTTTGCTCTTTTGATCCTAAACAAATTTTGTTTGATCTTATATATTAGGTGCAGATAAAGTGCCTGGTCCATGGATATATAATAATAACATATATGTCACAGAGAGATGTACAGCACGGAAATAGAACCTTCAGTCCAACTTATTGATGTTGATCATATTTCCTAAACTAATTCAGCCCCATTTGCCAGCACATGGCCCATATCCCTCTACATACTTTCTATTCATACTGCCATCCAGATGCCTTTTAAATGCTATAATTGTACCAGCCTCCACCACTGCTTCTGGCAGCTCATTCCAAACACACACCTCCCTCTGTGTGAAAAGGTTATCTCTTAAGTCCCTTTTAAATCTTTCCCTTCTCATCCTAAGTCTAAGCCCTCTAGTTCTGAACTCCCCCACCCCAGGGAAAAGACCTTGTCTATTTACCCTATCCATGCCCCTCTTGTTTTTTTATAAATCTCTACAAGGTCACCCCTCAGCCTCCCACACTCCAGGGAAAACAGCCCCAGCCTATTCAGCCTCTCCCCATAGCTCAAACACTCAAACATCCTTGTAAATCTTTTCTGAACACTGTCAAGCATCGTTGTAAACAGCGTGGTTTTAGTGTGGTTTTAAAAATAGGAAACTTTCCTGAATTGAACTGCTGGCTGCAACCTCAATTTTCAGCTTAGCTCAGTTCATAGTGTAAAGACCACATCTTTTTTGTTTTTCTTTTTCTTTATTTCAGATTGTGGACCAGCATGGGAAAAGGATGCTGCTGTAAACCAAGGAGTGTGAAAAGAGTTCTGCACTTTTAAAAACAAGTTACTGGAACTCATTGTGAGTTTTCTTTCACACTGTTACTTTTGTTCAGGCAGTGGGGTAGATTTTGAGACGCAAAAGCACCCCATGTGTGAAGCAAGTTTCTCCCAGAGACAGACTGATGCTTTTTTTAAAAAATTAGATCCAAATTGAAAGAACTTGGATATGAAGATTAGAAATTTGAATGACTTGGAAGAAGCAAAGGGGAGCCTCATCCAAATGCTGTGGACTGGGTGCTACTGAACTGTAGTTCCCAATATTTTTTCCTTCACCCATTACATCCATGTTTGTTTGTAGTCTATGTCAGTCTGCATTGGTCTGTAGGGTATGAGTTTCAGCTACTAGAGATACATGTTGATAATTCATATTTTTGCTTTCCTATGGTTAGAATTGATTTATTTGTAATAAATAATAGTTCACATTAAGTATGGAAAGTGGGTCAACATTTTCTGTTACCCCGAGTACACCAGCCAAGTAAACTGGGGACCAGAGCTGATACCAGATATGAAAGGACTGTCTTATGAGAATAGTTAAGTAAGTTAGGTTTGTAATCATTGGAATTTAGAGGAATGACAGTTGATCTTATTGAAACATGCAAGATTCTTAGGGATGTAACAGGGTAGATGTAGAAAGTTTGTTTCCCCTTATGGGAGAGTCTCGAACCAGAGGCTATAATTCCAGAATAAGGAGTCACACATTTAAGACCAAGGTGCGGAGGCATTTCTTTTCCCAGAGGGTAGAGATTCTGTGGAATTCCTCACACAAATGGCTATGGAGGCTGAGTCATTAAGTACATTCAAGGCTGAGACAGACAGATTTTTAATTAGTAAGGGAATCAAGGGTTGTAGGGAAAAGGCAGGAGGTGGTGTTAATGATTATCAGATCTGCCACAATCTCATTGAATGGCAGAGCAGACTCAATGGATTGAGTGACCTACTCTTGCTCCTACATCTCATGGTCTTTTGTGAGTGAAGACGGTTAATATTGGCAATGAACGGTCAGGCTGGTTCGGGACTTGGGGAGGATGCTCGTCGTCAGGTCCTAATTGTGAGGTCAGTCAGCATCTAGCACTAACATGGTACTGAACCTGTCATTTGGCACCTCACAGGTCCTTTGAAAGTCTGCTTTTGACCATTCATAGCTGAGCATAGAATCAGAAGCATGAGTAACTTCCCCTCCCACCCCTGCCCAGCCCCCCTCCCCCCAACCATAATGCTGTTTAGATGCATCAGAATGAAACTTTTGACTTTCTTTAGTTGTTGTGAAGTTCATGGAATACTGTCAACCGCGTTGTTTGAAGAATTGTCACAAATTATTAGATTCAAAAGAGAATGGACTTTTGTAATGGGTTCAATATCATTTATAAATCTCTTAAAGGCCACAGAATGGAGCACTGGCAGAAGCAGGGGGGAACTTATATGCAGATGAAAAAAGAAGGCCCTCAACAAACAGCCAGACCCACGTCTGTCAATTCAGCCTTAGTCAACGGAATTTGAGATAGCTACAATTCACCAAGGAGATGATCACAGATACTGATACAGATCATTAAAACTGACTCTTCCTGTGGTCATAAAGGAGGGCAAGGACCGCACAGCCAGTTGCTCTCAAGGTCACCATTGTGGCTTAGGATCTTTCCAGGCAGGAGGTAATGTCAACACCAACTTCTCAGTTTTCAGTGCAATTGTGTTCCATTGAAGAAACAGAAGGCCTACAGAAAAGGGAAGGAGATTTCCTGGTCTTCTCTCCAAGCAATTCGAAACTGAGATGTGCAATAAGCCAGAATTTGAGCACAGACGTGAAGAAGAGTTATAAGGCTTGAAAAAGCTACAGGGACAAGGAGAGACCAATCTATGGAAAGGTTTGAACACACAACTGATCATTTTAAAATCAAATCATTTTCAGACCTGGCGCTAATGTAAATGAGTGGGCACAGGGCAAGTGAATTGCAGTTAGTACAAGTCAGAATGCAGACAGCAGAATTTTGCAATATTCCAAGTTCATAGATAAGAGGGTGACTGGTACACAATGCTCCCTCTGTGTGGCTGCACAGATACTTTGAGGGTCTGTACACACTGATGGGGGTTGAGGGGGTTAAGTTATTCCCAGCACTGAGTTCTGGTTTCAGTAGTTGCTGCCAAACACAGAGCTCAGAGGTCACACAGAAAAACACAAAATCCGAGGCTATATATTAGAATAGTCAAATCTAAAGATATTAAAGGCTTGAGGGGTTTTCAGAACGTGTTAAGACAATGGTGAAATTGAGCAACGTTACAGAGGTGGAAAGAAGTAAATGGTCTCAATGATAGACAGGACATAGGGTCAGAAACTCATCTCAATATCATTAAAGTGACTCAGTTCAGATGTGGCGATGAACACAAAGTATTAACTAGATTGTAGGGATAGAAACCTGGGAATAAACCTACTTCATAATTATATCCTCCTACTCTAACACTGTATTAGCCACCCAATCAAAACACTCAATACTAATTAGTACAAATTCCAATTATTCTATACTCTGCCTCCTCATAAAGGATTGAAATTGCCTAAAATCATTTTGCTTTGGATTGTTAATATCGATTTGGAAAAACAAACCCTTGTGTCATCAATTTGACCTTGATGTACAACTCAAGGTTGGAACAACTATGCCTCTATGCTCTCAAACCCTAGAAAAACACATTATAACATTAGCAAAAGAATTGCTTTAATATTTTTCTAACTTGGAAACTACATTCTGTTGACAAAAAATAAAATAGGATGGATATGAAAATAAATGTCCTTTACCACTTGATTGTTTCACGCAAACAGACGTGTACATTCATAAATGCCTCAGTAACCTTAAGCTGCATATCTTTTTTTTTGTTGTTAATATTGATCTTAGGACATTTGGTTCTGTTAAGGGCAAACCTTCCAAATCCCCCTCTAACACTAGAAAGACAAGGGCAGTAGATGCATGGGAGAATACATTTGCAGTTTCCTCTCCAAGCCATTCACCATCCAGACTTGAAAATATATCGTTGTTCCTTCACCATCACTGGGTCAAAATGAAGCAAGATTGGATGGGCCTGGCCTTGTATCCACTGGAGTTAGAAAAGTAAGAGGTCGTTTGGTTGAAATAAGTAATATCCTGAGGGCTTTTAACAGGGTAGATGTAGAGCGATATTTCCCATAATGGAAGAATCTAGAGTCACAGGTCACTACAGAATAAATCAAGTTTTTCTTCACTCAGAGGGTCAAGAGTCTTTGAAATTCTTATCCTGAAAAGGTGATAGAAGAAGAGTCTTTGAATATTTTTAAGGCAGAAGTATATAGATTCTTTTTAAGCAAAGGAACGAAGGGGTATCACAGGTATGTAAGAATACAGATTTGCGTTTACAAACAGGTCAGCCACAATCTTATTGAATGCACCAGGCTCCAGAGGTTTGATGTACTGGAGTGGTTCAAGATGGCAGCTCACTGCTACCTTCTCAAGCGCAATTAGAGGAAAGCAATAAATGCTGCCATAGCCAGCAATGCCTCCATCCCATGAATAAACAAAAATATATAGGTGCAATTTAGTGTTTTAAAAATTAATGGGAATGTAAAATGGGTCTATTGGACTCATCTTTCACTATACGTTAATCCAAATATAATCAAAGGAGAATTGTTAGCAACAAATAATGGCCTTGTTAAAATCTTATTTTAGAAATGCATATTTTTGCTCAGCTGGAATACAAATACATCTTGAATTTCCATCCTTATGCCTTGCACCAGTATTAAAATAGCTTATTGGAACCTTTTTGACCTTTTCTTTGTAATCTTATCATTAAACCATCAATTTAATCAAGGCAGACTAGTGATCAATTAGGTATTTTGGAATCAGTACTCAGAGTACTCCTCATAATTAGGAATTCCTACTTTGGTTAAAATTGAGAAATTCAGGCTCAACATAAGGCAAAGTGCCTGGTTCCCTGTCTGAAGGTCTCATGTTTGTGAGTTATATGCAGGATTGTCACCTGCACAGATTTAGTTTAATAAGTTGGACCAGTGTTTGTCCAGCTACTAATTGTCGAGTAAATGCACTCAAAAAACATTCCATGTTAAGGCGTGGATGGAGGGTGGAGAGAAAGAAACATCAATTAACTGACTCACAGCTCCCTTTATTATTAAATTAATTATCCTTTTACAGTGTTTTCACAATTGTTCTATTAACTATCAATTACACTGAAACTCATATTGTTCTTTGGATAAACAAAGTTTTTAAAAACTCTAAAATTAAAAAAACAAGTATGTCACCAACCTATGAGTGATCTCTAAATGGCTTTAACCTGTGATTTCTGTATAACATTAACATCCATGCTATTGAAATTTCTCATGTAGCTGTTCGTACATGGAGCACAACTGTTTTTCTTGTAAACAGACTGAACCAATGCAGCATTTGGATTACTATGTTAGAAGGTAACATAAAAGAAAGTACATTATGAAGAAGGGTCACTGGACCTGAAACATGAACAGTGCTTTCTCTGTACAGATGTTGCCAGACCTGCTGAGTTTTACCAGAAATTTCTGTTTTAGATTCAGATTTCCAGCCTCCACAGTTCTGTTTTTTATTAAATAGCTAAATAAACTTTACTCTTTAGTATTCCAAATCACCCAAACAAATTCTCAATTATACTTTGAACCACTGAAGTTTTTGATTCCAGCACCTCAATTGGTAGATTACTTCAAATGTTTGCTGTTGCGTGCATTTTTTCCTCTAACATTAGTTTTATTTATATTTTTCAGTACGTCTTTTCTAGTCCCACTTATCAACTGACTCACTTGGAAGTAATATTTTATGGTCATTGTATCTGCTCCATTCAATATTAGGTTAAGGAATTATCTTCGTGTCCAACTATATGTGCAACACAACACAAACACTTCGCCAAAAGTGCAGGCTACGCAAAATTGGAGCATCTGTAATATCAGATCAAACCATTGTACTAAGAACACCAGCTGTGCCCAGGGACCATTCAAAGAGGTCATACAGATCACCAACAGGATTCCAGTTCCAGACCTATGGTAAGTCTGGGAATTGTTGGAAGAAGATTTTTCTCCCTATTATTCCAAAACCTTCAGTCACATGAAATATTTTCCTTATAACTACTCTTGTTCCATTCTGTAATGACCTCAAATGCCTCTATTAATGAGTCCTTAGGTGTCTGTATTTCTGCTGAAAAAGTGGCAGAACAAAAGTCTTTGAATATATTTAAGGCAGAAATAGTAAATTCTTTTTTTAGCAAAAGGTTATAACGGGTAGTTGGGTAAACAGATTTGTGGTCACAAACAGGTCAGCCATGATCTTATTGAGTGGTGTATCAGGCTCAATAGGCTGAATGGCCTACTCCTGCTCCCAATTCATGTGTCTATTTACGGTCATAAGGAACTCAATCACCCCTTCCCCACACTGTACTGGAGTGGTTCAAAAAAATAGCTCACTGCTACCTTCTCAGGGGCAATTAGGGGAAGGCAATAAATGTTGCACCAGCCAGCGATGCCCACATCCCATAAGTGAATAAATAAAAATATGTATTTGCAAGTTATTGCTTTAAATATTAATGGGAATGTAAAATGGGTCTATTGGATTCTTGTTTCATTATACATTATGTTCTGTTTTACTTGCAATCCAAAACCTAATCAAAGAAGAACTGTTTGCGATAAAAAATGGTCTTGTTAAAATCTTACTTTAGAAATGTATATTTATGCTCAGCTGGAATACAAATGCAGTTGCATCTTAAATTCCCATCCTTATGCCTTGAATCAGCATTAAAATAGTTTATTGAAACATTTTTCAACCTTTTCTTTCTAAACATTTCATTATACCATTGTAGCAAGTCTTTCTAGGTGTCTGTACTTCTTTCAGGAGCATTGCAAATGAAACAAGATGCAATATAAACATCTTGCCCACAGTGTGAAGTCCAAAACGGTGCATTACAACTGTGGTATAATTAAGGTTTCATATCACTCATGTTCTATTTTTATTCAGTTGTAGAACGTGGGCATTGTTGGCTGGCCGGTATTTATTGCCCGTTCCTAGTTGCCCTTGAGAAGGTGGTGGTGAGCTGTCTTTTTGAACCGCTGCTATCCACATGCTGTACGTTGACACACACAATGCCCCTGGGAAGGCAATTCCAGGATTTGATCCCATGACAGTGAAGGAATGGCAATATATTTCCAAGGTAAAAACAATGACTGCAGATGCTGGAAACCAGATTCTGGATTAGTGGTGCTGGAAGTGCACAGCAGTTCAGGCAGCTCCTTGGATGCTGCCTGAACTGCTGTGCTCTTTCAGCACCACTAATCCAGAATATATTTCCAAGTCAGGATGGTGAGTGGCTTGGAGGGGAACTTACATGTGATGGTGTTCCTGTCCTTCTAGATGGAAGAGATCATGGGTTTGAAAGATGCTTCTTAGGATCTTTGGTGAATGCCTGCAGTGTACTTTGTAGATAATACTACTGCTGCTACTACTAATCGTCAGGGATTGAGGGAATGGATGTTCATGGATGTGATGCCAATCAAGCAGGTTGCTTTGTCCTGAATGGTCAAGCTTCTTGAGTGCTGTTGGAACTGATTCCATCCAGGCAAGTGGGGAGTATTCCATCACACTCCTGACTTGTGCCTTGTAGATGGTGGACAGGCTTTGGGGAATCAAGAGGTGAATTGTTTGCCGCAATATTCCTAGCTTCTGACCTGCTCTTGTAGCTACTACATTTATGTGGTGAGTCTAGTTTTTAGTTAATGTTAACCTTGAGGGCGTTGATATTGGGGAATTCAGTGACAGTAACCCCATTGATTGTCAAGGGGCAGTGGATAGCTTGTCTCTTATTGAAAATGGTCATTGCATGGCATTGTGTGGCATGAATGTTACTTGCCATTTGTCAGCCCAACTCTGGATATTGTCCAGATCTTGTTGCACTTGAACATGTACTGCTTCAATATCCTGAATAGTGTTGAACATTGTGCAATGATCCCCACTTCTGACTTATAATGGATGGAATGTTATTGATGAAGCAGTTGAAGATGGTTAGATCTAGGACACTACCATGAGGAACTCTTGCATAGATGTCCTGGAACTGAGATGACTGACCTCCAATAACCACAACCATCTTCCTATGTGCCAGGTATGACAGTGATCAGTGGAGAATTTGCCCTTGATACCCATTGTTTCCAATTTTGTTAGATCTCCCCGAAGCCACATTCGGTCAAATGTGGCTTTGATGTCAAGGGCTGACACTCTCATCTCACCTCTGGAATTCAGCTCTTTTGTCCATGTTTGAACCAAGGCTGTAATGAGGTCAAAAGCTGAGTAGGTGCTGCTGGATAGCACTGACGATGGCACCTTCCATCACTTTACTGAGGACCAAATGTAGGCTGATGGGATAGTAATTGGCAGAGTTGGATTTGCTCTGTATTTTTGTGTGTAGGACATAAGTTGGGCAATTTTCTGCATTGTTGGGTAGATGACAGTGTTGTAACTATATTGGAACAGCTTGGTTAGGGGAGTAGCAAGTTCTGGAGCACAAATCTTCATACTATTGCTGGAATGTTGCCAGGGCCCATAACCTTTGTCGCATCCAGTGCCTTCAGCCTTTGCTTGATATCACATGGAGTGAATTGAACTGGCTGAAGACTGGTATCTGTAATGCTGGGAACCACTGGAGGAGGCCAATATATGATTCTTGCCATATATCTAGTACAACATTTGTATTTTTATGGTATTGTTATTCTGTGTTGCTTTTAGCATCTAAAAAACCTCTACCCTATATATCTCTACCTTTTATACCCTAGACATTATGAAGACTTTTCTAATTAAAAGTATAATAATTTCTTTTTTTTCACCTCAATTACTGCCATTGAAATCCATCCACAATGTCTTGCCAACAACACCTTGTTGTCTTCCAACTTCTATGGTCCACTGGATTAGTTACACGGTTCTAAATTTCATATTGTGTAAAATTTTGGACAACATTAAACATATATATCCAATTCCAGTAACACTGCGAAACTACTTTTTACTCCTACTTTATGTACCTCCTTTCTAACTGTATTAATGCTATTTCCTACTCACACCCTAATTCTTAATTGTGGTTGTCAAGACACCTTGTCAAATGTTTTCTGAAAGTATGTGTACATTGCCTCACTGAATCCATAATTTAATGTTTGAGTACATTTTGTATAGATTAATATTACACGGTTCTGGCTATACATTCCAAAGTTAGCTCAGATTTTTGATGGAGTGCTCTCAAATTCCAGTATCAGTACATGTATCTGAACACTGGTAGCACCTACCGTAGAAAAAAGCTACATTTGGGGATATTATTGAAGTCACTATTAAGGCTACAGATTGAAAAATGTTTAATAAAAATATATGGTTCAGTTCCACAGGCAAGAGAGGTGTCTATTCATTCATCAGAACTCATGTATCTATCTGACAATGAGCTCTGCAAATTACCCTAAATAAAATTGTGCAGTATTTTACAAAACCTACACATTCATCTTCAGTTTCTAATCTTGGCCCTTTGCTTGTTGTCAATAAACTTTTATTTGGGTTCCACTCAATACTTCTTGTAACATCTGGGGTTATTTTATGATTGTTCTGGAAATTGAGAACATATAGAATCTAAGGCTGTATTTATTATGTGACCCAGTATCACCCAGTAAATGTTATCATCCAACGGACGAAATTGGGCGAGCTAATTGTCAGAGATGATGGATGAGAAGAGAGATTTTGTTTTTTAAAAAGTCATGATTTACTTATATAGTGCAACTGAGCCACTTTCACTTTTAATATTTCTGATTTACAACTTAGATTTCTCAACAGCACTTTATACCCAGTGGATGCATTGACTATGATGTTCCCAAGTTCAATCGATTCAGAAAGGTCCCAGCTGATTTGAAGTTGGCAAATGCAACACCAATGATCAAGAAGAGAGGGTGAGAGAAAAGAGGGAACAACAGGTTAGTTAGCCTGACATCAGTCATTGGGATAGTGCTGGAATCCGAATGGCAGAACAGGTTTAACGAGCAACATGGTCTTCTCCTGCTCCTTTGTTATATTTTCATGTTCTCATCAAATTGAACAGAAACAATTGCATGATTCTTTATACTTATATTTTAATCTCAGAACTGATTTAGCCAGATTCAAATATCTTCCTGTAAAACCATTGTGCAGAACTAATCTTTGCACTGAGAAAACCATAGTATAATTAGAAAAAAATCAACAGGATGTATGAATACAAATTTAGTAGCGTGCTTGGAAAATATAAGTAGCATAGATAAAGGTGAATCAATATAGGTGGTATATTTTAATTTTCAAAAAGGTGCTATTCTAAAGGTTAATACACAACATAGAGCTGGGGGAGATATATTAATATGAATAGAGAATTGGTTCATGGGCAGCAAGCAGAGAGTGGGTTAAATGGGGCATTTTAGAGTTGGGCAGGCTATGGAGTGCCACAAGGATTAGTGTAGGGGCCTTAGTTAGTTACAATCACTATCAGACAAAGAGGTTGAGAGGAATGTATCTATATTTGCCAATGAATCAAAGCTAGGTGGGAATGCAACCATGAGAAAGACACAAAGAGAGTGCAGAGAGATATAGGCAGGTTAACAGAGTGGGCAACAAGGGGATAGATTGGGCAAAATTTTGAGTTTATTCACTTTAATCGTAAGGATAGAAGAGCAAATGTTTTAAAAAGGAGTGAAATTTATAAAGGTTCATATTCATTCTTTGATGTACTTGAGCAAGAAACAAAAACCTAGCATTAAAGTACAGCAAACAATTCAGAAAACAAGTGGCACCTTGGCCTTTATTGCAAAGGAGTAGGAATTCGGAAATAAGTAAGTTTTACTACAATTGTAGACGGTTTGCTAAGACCACACCTGGAATATTGTGTGCAATTGTTAAGGAAGTATATATTGGCATTTGAAGGCAGCACAGGAAACATTCACTAGCTTGAATGTCCTGGAATTAATGGGTTGTCCTATGGTGACATGCCACACATGGACCTTGGAGGTCTGTGCAGAAGAAAAAGTAATTGGAAGGTATGTAGATGCTGAGAGGATTTTTTTTTCAACTGGTTGAGGAATCTAGAATAGAGGGCAAGTTTCATTTAACAATCCTGGAGCATTGAATTCTCTATCCCTTTACATGAAGAAATTTCTCCTTGTTTCAGTCCAAATGATTTTTATTTAGTTATTTATTCATGGGATGAAGGTGTCACTGGCTGGGATGAATATAAAATGAATGAGTATTTTAAAATTTGAGTTCTAATTGCTTTCTGCAACTGTGTGTGAGCTTTATCTGATTCTTCTACTGCGACACCGAATCCCTCCGTTCTTTATCTCCTGCAATCTCTCTTCACTCCTTCTCTAGATTTCCTTAGAGACAGAAAAAACTGCAGATGCTATAATCCAAGGAAGACAAGCAGGAGGCTGAAAGAACACAGTAAGCTAGGCAGCATCAGGAGGTGGAGAAGTCGACATTTCAGGTGAGGGAGGCAGAGAACCTCTACAAAATGGGCATCCTTTGAAGAGACTTTGCAGTGTTGACTTCTGCAGTTCCTGATGCTGCCTGGCTTGCTGTGTTCTTCCAGCCTCCTGCTTGTCTCTAGACCTTCTGCCAAAATGTACATGTTCATATATCCCTGCATCATACTCCATGTGCCAATTTTTTGCCCACTGATGTAAACTGTCTATATCCCTTTGCAGACTCTTTCAATCTCCCTCCTGACAGCTTATTTTCCTACCTATTTTCATGCCACTGGCAAATTTAGCTGCCGCATTTGTCTCCTCATTCAAATCATTGATATAGGTTGTAAATAGCTGAGGCCTCCAGCAACAATTACTGTGATACTCCACTGGTTACATCTTGCCAACTTGTAAAAGACCCATTTATGTCCATTCTTTGCTTTTTGATAGTTAACCAATCCTTTCTCCCATACTTTACTAATACTGCCTACACAATACATTCTTGTCTGGTGTAGCAAACTTTAATATAGTACTTTATCCAATGCATTTTGCAAATCTAACTACACCACATCTATTGGTTCCACATGAATGTCATTTGAGTAAGAAATCGTAAATACAATTTCCATTTCACAAAGCCATGTTGGCTCTGCCTGATTACAGCATGAATTTCAAAGGTAACCTGCCATTAACAACTTAAAAATAGATTCCAGCACCTTTCCTAACAGATGTTAGTCTAACTAATCTATAATTTCTTGCTTCCTGCATTTTTCCCATTTGGAATAAAGGTGTTACATTTGCTATTTTACAATCTGCTGACAACCTTACAGATTTTAAGAGATTTTGTAAGATTATAAACAATGAATCTACTATCTGGGCTAGCATTTCCATAAAACCCTAGGATGCAGGCCATCTGATCATGGGGATTTGTTAGCCTTTACATCCAACAGTTTTTCCAGCTTCTTTTTCCTGGTGGTGGTGATTGTTTTAAGTCCATCTCCCCCATTGCCCCTTAATTTCTACCATGAGGGCAGACACAAAATTCACTAACTTAATGAGCTGGTGAAGTCACGATGGGTTGAATGGTCTTCTTCTCCGTCAGAACACATTTGTGATTCTGTGAAATATCTGTTCAATGCCTCTGCCATTTCTTCATTTTCCATTATAATAGAGAACAAATATGACTTGAAGAAGAAGGGAGTCATATCAGAGATGTTAACTCTGTTACTCTCTACACAGATGCTGGCAGATCTGCTGAGTTCTTCCAGTACTTTATGTTTTTATTGCAGACTGTACTTGTTCATAGTTATATTTTAATCTCAGAGCTATAATACAGATATAAAAAGCTTTAAAATGCCTTTCTTCAAAATATTGTGAACTTTGCACTTGTCAATTTTACAATTTTTTTCTTCTTTCAAATTGATTACAATTCTACATACTAACATATATGAAGCATGAAATGCAAAATCATTCCTACTTCACAAAATTTACTATTGCCATTTGGGTTCAAAGCGCCAATTGTGATGTCAAACACACTTTTTTCCCCTTTCTATCCAAATTACTAACAAATAGTTGGTTGCCATTCAGACACAAAAACATACAGGTCAATGTGTGCTTTCGGATATTAAACCATCACCTTTGCCTTGACAAAGGAATGAAGACTGGCTTGGTTGCCAAGTTATTCAGTAATTCACATAGGAAGTCTGATGCTAGAGAACCCATCCAAGACTACACTATAGCAAATGAGGATAAAAACTGATATTATATAACAAATATTTTACCTGTCACATATCACAGTTTTCCCTTATGATGTGGAATTACCATTGGCTCAAACACAATATTTTAGCAGGCATAAGTCAGTCTCTTACCTGCAGTGACTGTCTCAGGAGTTCACCACAGTGGTAGCACAGTACTCTCTCTCTCTCTCTCTCTCTCTGTTGTGTAGGTGAACTGAAGCAGTAACACCCTCTGCCTTCCTTCCTGCTTTTGCTGTTTCCAAAAGTCATCGGGCAGGTTTATCAGAGAATAGGGTGGGTGTGTTTTAAAAGTCCCCTCCGGGAGGAGCCTGAATCCTCACACAAACACACAGGTTCTGTCAGATATGCAGATTCTGAAAGCGCAGTCATGAATTTGGACTATTCTTATCATTCCAGCTAACTGTTTCTTCCAAAGTTTTATTTTGCTTGTGGAAAACTTAGAAAAAGTGCTGGAGTCGTACTGCCTGAGACTGTACTTCACAGAACTGTTTTAAGTGGAAATTTCCAGCAAAAATAAGTATTTTTAAAAAAATGTTTACCACTCCCTTGATTGTTTACAGCCCACCTGGAAAGACCACTGTCTGAGGTTTTCCTGCTGAAGTTACATGGGGGTCCATTCAGTTATCGGACCATCTTAGTGCCTCAAATGAATGTAAATATAGTTTTGTATGTTTAAGAGATGTCTTTGGCTTGTTTGGATAGAGTCAAATTCCAATGGTTCTTTGTTTCCTTGACATGCTACTGTACAGAACCGAACTGCATGTGTGACTATGAATGTATACAATGATATTTTTTCTGTATAAAGTATATTTTTGAAATTTAAAAAAAATGTACAGGTCACCACTGAGTTTCCTGACAAGTCTCAGAATTGATAGGATCCAACAATCTGTCAACATGCTATTCCTGGTCGTGAACTCATTTTTGGAAGTTTGCACAAAGGCATCAAGTTTCAAAGGGTTGTAATATCTTCCATGATCTGATAAATGTTCACATTTACAAGCAAGCAATGGCTACTTGGTTTATAAGTAGCAGAGAGTTGGTGGATGTATATTGAGCAAGGGACATCATGTCTTCATGGTCAAAAGAAGAGGAGTGAACTGAGGAGAAGGGAATATTTCCTCATAACAATTCTTCTTATACACCTCTGAAAATTCTGAAGGTATAAGTTTTTAGTGATACGTTATTCAGCCCAGAAGAAGGCCTGGGTTTAACCCCTCGAGTTGATTTCAGGAAGTGTAGACACTACCATTTCTGGTCAAAAGAAGCAAAGATTCATTCTCTCTCAAGAATGTTATCAGTAAACCTGGAAATGTGCACACGTTTGATCTGGGCAGCAAATATCTCAGCTTGGCTTAACCTTTTCATGTATTTGTTTTTGATGCAAACAGAAGTATTGTATAACTGCCGATGTCCACTTGACCAGGTAGCAAGGTATTAATTGAACATCAGGTAAGAAGAAAAGGTAATGTCCAGAAATACAATGCACATTTGGTATCACACATAGGTCATAGAAACACAAAAGGAGGCCATTCAGTTCATCAAGTCCATGACAGTACATTTGTGGAGAAATCTAGTCAGTCCCACTACCTCACTCTGACCTCATAATGCTGCAAGTGTGACTTAGATTATTTACTGAAAACCTGGATTGGAATGTAAACCTGAAATGTTTGACTCAGAAGCAAGAATGATACAAACTAAACAAAGCCACCAATTAGAGGGATGGAAAAAATGACAAGCATTCAAAGTGGGATATTCAATGAGCTACAGGAGAACATGCTGTTTCCACCATGCATCAATACAGCAAATTGTCCATTACATGGGGCAGAGTGGCAGAGCAGGTGAACAGCAAGAACATTACCCTCAGGACATGGCTGTGAAACAGGGATAGGTTCAATAACTACACAAGGCTTTGTAAAGTAAGTCTCTTAATTCATATATCTCATTAGTTACTTCCTTAGCTTTATATGGCCCTGAAGCCCCAGCATTCAGCCCCCTGACATTCTCCATCTCCAATTCCCCCACACCTCATCCCTTTCCAGGTATTCTTGCATAGCTGCGTACACTTGCTTCTCCTCCTATCATTCCTATAACAACACCATGTACCAGTTACCCTCCTTGCTCACACAGGTACACTGGTGCAATAACCTCTGTCGCATCCTCTGCCATAATTCACACACCAGCAACACTACTTGACCCTGACAAGCACACCCTCAAATAACATTGACACAATCCATTCTTTCCTGCAGGGCATCATGCAAATAATTATGTTAAGCAGGTACCCAAAGTTGGATAACACCAATCTTTCATGTGCTTGTTTCCATTGGAAGGACTGATGATGGATTTCATGGGCAATAGGTACACCTGGCAAAGAAAGAGAATGAGTCCTGTGAGGTTTTTTTTTACCATTTTTCTCTTTTTGGCTAAGTCTCACCCATATGCATGACAAATTCCTTCTTCTTTCAGAAGACACTCATCTGCTTACCCATGCCACAAAATACAGGGTCTTATCTGTCACTTCAATGTTCCAAAAGCTCCTTGGAATATGGCTGTCAGGGCCCAGAGAAGAATGAGAAGGCAACAGAAATATTGCTTGAGTTGCATTTACAAACTCCAGTTCACAGTTTGGTACAATAGTACAGGAAGATTGGTTGGAGCGGGCTAGATTAGATGCTCCCAGTGTTAATGCACAGAATGAAGGGCAGGGGGATAAGAAGGGCTAGCTATCAGCTTGTCATTGAGAGTGCTGGCATTTTAGCCTGCTCACAGAAGGTACCAATGAAGGTGTCAAATGGCCACCTATGAAATCAGAATTTGACTGGAATTTCTATGAAATGGTGGATTGGCACAAAAAGGAAGTTTTGTCCACCCAGTTGTTAACACACTGAAGTTACATGAACTGGATTCTCATGTTAAAAATCGTACAACATCAGGTTATAGTCCAACAGGTTTAATTGGAAGCACTAGCTTTTGGAGTGCTGCTCCTTCATCAGGTGGTTGTGGAGTACACAATTGTTTGACACAGAATTTATAGCAAAAGTTTACAGTGTACTATAACTGAAATTATACATTGAAAAATACCTTGATTGTTAAGTCTTTCATCTGTTAGAATGACCATGTTAGTTTCACTTCTTTCATATGTAAATCATAAAACTTTTTTTTAAAGTTATATTAGTTTAACAATTGGTGTCAACCCAGATAATATGTTGAAGGTGTTAGCCCTCTGTGTGCAGTTTTCAAGCAAAGTACAATGTAACTCTGCAAGTACAAATTCACCCCACAAATATATATGTGTACGTGTGCATGTGGGTTTGTCTGTGTGTCTGTCTGTCTGGAGTGGGGGAGCTGTGAGTGTCTGTGAGAGAGAGTGTATATGTGTGTGTGTGAGTGTAAAGGGGTCTAAGTCTGTGATAGGGTGCATGTGTGAGTGTGGGAGTGTGTGCGCCTGTAGGATTGTGTGTGTGTGCGCGCGTGCCTGAGTATGTGTATAGTGCAATGGTGGTTACATGTGGTGTGACATGAACCCAAGGTCCGGTTGAGGCCCTCCCTATGGGTACCGAACTTAGCTATCAGCCTCTGCTCGGCCACTTTTCACTGTTGCCTGTTCCGAAGTCCACCTTGGAGGATGATCACCTGAAGGTCCGAGGTCGAAAATCCTGACCCGCTGAAATTTTCTCCAACTGGGAGGGAACCACTCAAGTGTTCCCTCCCAGTGGGAGAACAATTCAGCGGTTCAGGACATTCGACCTCGGACCTTCGGGTGACCATCCTCCAAGGTGGACTTCGGGACAGGCAGCAGCAAAACGTGGCCGAGCAGAGGCTGATAGCTAAGTTCAGTACCCATAGGGAGGGCCTCAACCAGGACCTTGGGTTCATGTCACACTACAGGTGACCATCATTGCACTATATACACACACAGACACTCCTACACAGACGCACACACACATGCACATGCACACATACATATATATGTTTGTGGGGTGAATTTGTACTTGCAGAGTTACATTGTACTTTGCTCAAAAACTGCATGCGTCCATGTAAGACTCTGTTAACTCATTTTTAGATTAGAATCAATCTAAACATTATGGCACAGACAACAGCATACAGAGGGCTAACACCTTCAACATATTATCTGGGCTGACACCAATTATTAAAGTTAACCTGAGAATGTAACTTCTAAAAAAGGTTTTGTGAGTTACATATGAAGGAAGTGAAACTAACATGGTCATTCTAACAGATGAAAGACTTAATAAACAGTCAAGGTATTTTTCAATGTATAATTTTAGTTACATCACACTGTAAACTTTTGCTATAAATTCTGTGTCTTACAATTGTGTACTCCACAACCACCTGATGAAGGAGCAGCGCTCCGAAAGCTAGTGCTTCCAATTAAACCTGTTGGACTATAACCTGGTGTTGTGTGATTTTTAACTTTGAACACCCAGTCCAACCAGCATCTCTAAATCATGGATTCTCGTGGGTTCTGCAAGGCAGTTTTTCTCAGTGCACTGGCCTGACAGTCAGCGGTTATACACACAAACTTCAGCAAAGCAATTGACAAAGTTCCTTCTGATAGATGAGTTATTAAAGTCAGATCACATTGGACCCAGGGGAACCAGCCAACTGGATACAAAATTGATTGAAGGAAGGAAATAGAGCATGGTGGTAGAGGGTTACTTTTCGAACTGGAGACCTGTGACTAGCAGTGTGCCGCAAGGATCAGTGCCGGGGGATCCATTGTTTTTCACCATTTTTATAAATGACTTGGATGTGAATACAGGAGGCCTGGTGAGTAGGTTTTCAGATGACACCAAAATAGGTAGTATAGTGGACAGTGAAGAAGATTGTCCCAGAGTACAACTGGGACCTTGATCAGATGGGCCAATGGGCCAAGAAGTGGCAGGTGGAGTTTAATTTAGATAAATGTGAGATGTTGTAAACCAGGGAGGTTGTTTACAGTTAATGGTAGACCCCTGGGAAGTGTTGCCGAACAGAGATCTAAGGGTTCCAGTGCATTGTTCCTGGAAAGTAGAGGTGGAAGTAGACAGAGTGGTGAAAGCCTTTGCCTTGGCTTCATTGATCAGAACATTGAGTGAAGGAGTTGGGACACCATGTTGCAGCTGTACAGGACATTGTTAAACTTGAGAGGGTGCAGAAAAAAATTTACAAAGATGCTGCTGGGACTGGAGAGTTTGAGATATAGGGAGAAGCTGAATAGGTTAGGGCCTTTTTCCCTGGAGTGTCAGAGAATGAGGGGTGACTTTATAGAGGTTTATAAAATCATGAGGGGCAAAGATAGAGTGAATAGCCATGGTCTTTTTGCTCAGGTGGGTGAGTCCAAATCTAGATGGCATTGATTTATGGTGAGAGAAGAAAAATTTAAGAAGAACTTGAAGGCTAACTTTTCATGAAGAGGGCCATTTGTGTGGAACGAACTGCCAAAGGAAGTGTTGGAGGTGAGTACAATTACAACATTTAAAAGGCATCTTGATGAATGGGAAGGATTCAGAGGGATTTGGGCCAAATGCTGGCAAATCTAGGTCAGATTGAAATATCTGGTCAGCACAGACGAGTTGGTCCCAAAGGTTTGTTTCCATGCTATATGTCTCTGTGATTCTGATAACTAAGAGCATGTCAGTCCTTAAGGTAAGGATCCTTCCAAATAACATTTATGAGGCCTGCTGCCTGATTATTGTGCACAGGATTTGCTTGGCAGGTTTTGGACATTTCTTATGCATGCATGGACGCCAGTTTCTCATAAGGACCTGAACTGGCCTTTATTAATACATTTTAGTGCTGCTTGCATTTTTGTGAAGAGAACCAGGTGAATGCTTAGACATTGCGCTGCACCTGTCGACTGTGTAGTGCTCATTTTTGGACTAGGAGTTGAGCCAGATACATACCAATTTCTACTTCATTTTGTCCTATGTTTGCAAAATTGTTTTCATATGTGTGAGTTTATGCAAACTATGAAGTTAGAGGAACTACAGTGGGTGGATTCTGGACAACATGTTTTTATTGCCTCATTTACATTCCATGAGATCCTCAGTGGAAATGTAAGTGCACAGCAGACATTAAAATACCATTGCAGGTATTGCCACACAGGCTGGAGGTAAAAGTTGGAGGTGGTAAGTACCATATGGTTATCACAACACAACATCCCATTGTGTGTTAAAATGGTGTCTGGTTTACAGTAAGATTCAATACTAAGTAGACCTCAGGTTTCTTACTGGAACATATTTGGCCAAATTAAAAGTGCAAGCATGAGAAGACGGCATAAATGTATTTTGATAATATTTTACATCATCAAGAGTGAAGTTTAAAAAGAAAAATTTAAAACACTGTTTCCAGATCTTTTCTATAAATTTATCATGTTACACATCATAAATAGACCCTTTATTTTTATTGCTTCTTAGGATATGAGTATGGCTGGAAAAGCTAGCATTTGTTGCTCAGTCCCAGGTGCCCTTTTAAAGGGAGTGATTTGCAAGGCTATTTCAGACTGCAGTTAAGGATCTATGACTTTGGCATGAAAGGGATGGTGATGTAAGACCAGAAAAGTTCAGGACAATAAAGAATCGTGAATTTTATGACCATCTTTCAAACGTTTTAGTTGTGTTTCCATTTTCAAATGGTGATTGTTTAATGTTAACTTGCATTCTCTGCATTGTTAGCCCAAACTTCTAGATTACTAATCCAATGCCATAACCATTCTATTACGTGGAGGTGTTGGTGTTGGTGTTGGACTGGGGTGGACCAGGTCAGAAGTCAGATGACACCAGGTTATAGTCCAACAGGTTTATTTGAAATCACAAGCTTTTCGAGCGCTGGCCCTTCATTACCTTATCTCACCTAACATCTACATTCCCAGATAACAAGAAGTAGTTAATTTTGCTCATTGGGAAGCCTGAAAGGAACCAGTGTTCAAAACGTTCATATTCCAACACTCTAGTTTAAGATAAACGCCCTCCCTTCGTCTAAGTTACCTGAAACCATTAACATTTTAAATCCTTCGATCATATCCTTTGAACTTCAGAAGCAAACTAATATTTAAAGAGCCCTGTCTATTTCTAATTTGTAGCCAATTTAATATCACAGTAAATTCTATCAAAGGAATGTGTTTCAAAGTTAGATAAATATTTTCTTTTCATTTGCGTTCTCAATAAAAAAACCAAAACATTCAATTTGTTATATAAAGAAATAAAGGAAAAACCATGCAAATAAAGTTCTTGGCTGTGGTTAAAAGCTATCTAGATAGAAGTGCAGGAAAGAGGCAGGTCTAACTTTGACAGAGATTTGGCTAAATTGTAAACCAACCTTTAAGTATCAAACTTCATTGACACAATTTACATTTTGTTTAGTTTAGTGCTAATCGGCACTCTGTGCCAACATGTGAGTGACAACATTTCAATATCGCACTCATAATAACTTCTTATCTATCATGTTATAAGCTTGCTGCTTTAAATAGATCAGAGACAACTGACTTTATTAAAATATACATTTTCCATTCAGTAACTGTACCAAAACTTGGAGCAACTGTTACAACCAAGGCATCTACAAACTGTACAGAGACAAAAGTGGTTACTAGAAGAGAAAATGATGCAAAGGATCACAGAAAGTGAACGCATGTGTCGCACTGTAACAGGAGACCACCACTCATTGACATACCTAGATATAGATCATTATAACACAGTACTGGCCTCTTGGGCCTTGCTGTTGTGCCGGCCTTCAAACACGTTGAAAAGAAAATGAAATCAGCAACAAGTCCGATCTTCAGTGCCTCAGAGGAAGCACAGTTAGGACTTCAGATCCTTATTTGCTCAGTTCCCCAATTTAAATCAATGTTGAGGGAGGAGAGCTTCATTACCTTTCTTCGAAAGAATAAGGGAAACCAGAAAATGCTTCAGCAAGTTCTCCTGGCAATTGACCATAGGTGGCATAACTGAAAACCTGAAGGTTTGCATTTTCTATCACTTTTCTATCCTTATAGAAAATGCGCAAGTAATTGATCAGGACTGAACACTGTTGACTGCACTGTTAGATTTCAGCGGTAAGCTGGTATGTTTACTAAGTTCCTTTAAAGATTTTGTAAAGAATCACAGCTTCAAGCATCAAATCAGTTTACTTTGTGATAAAAGGCAGCATACCTTAGGTTGGACTTTATTAATATACTTTCTGCATGTGTAATACAATAACTTTAGAAACACAGGAAGGGATAAGGTTAACAGGTTAACAGAGTCTGTCAAGCCAATCTGTTATTTTGATCATTTTTAACATTTATACTTTCTCCAATACCTTTCTTACCAAATATATATTCCAAATATCCTTGAAGGTACAAAACTATTCAATGAAATCTAGAATGGAAAACATGAAGTGATCTGAAGTAAATTCCTAACTCAGTGTAATGGCAATTGGTTATATTTGTTTTGATCCAAGTTAAGTTATTTTTAGGAGAGAGCAGCAGATTTAATGTTTTGAGTCCAATATGATGCTTCTTCTAAGTCACAGAGTCATAGAGTCATAAAGATGTACATCACGGAAACAGACACTTCAGTTCAACTAGTCCATGCCAACCAGACATCCTAAATTAATCTCGTCCCATTTGCCAGCATTTGGCCCATATCCCTCTAAACCCTTCCTATTCATATACTCAAGCAGATGCCTTTTAAATTTTGTAATTGTATCAGCCTCCATTACTTCAGCTGGCAGCTCATTCCATACATGAACCATCCTCTCCATGAAAAAGTTGCCCCTTAGGTCCCCTATAAATCTTTCCCCCTCACCTTAAACCTATGCCCTCTAGTTCTGTACTACCCCACCCCAGGGAAAAGATCCTGAGTATTTAGCCTATCCATGCCCCTCATGATTTTATAAACAGCTATAAGGTCACCCCTCAGTCTCCAATACTCCAGGGAAAACAGCCCCAGCCTATTTAGCCTCTCTCTATAGCTCAAACCCCCCACGCTGGCAACATGGTTGTAAATCTTCTCTGAACACTCTCAAGTTTCACAAGTTTCAAACCAATGGACTTCCAGAAGGCTTATGATGAAGTCCCACACAAGACACTGCTAGCTAATGTAGAAGCCCACAGAACGAGGGCAAATTATTGACATGGATAGGACATTAGGTGAAAATGAGGACTGCTGGAGATCGGAATCAAGATTAGAGTGGTGTTGGAAAAGCACAACAGATCAGGCAGCATCCGAGGAGCAGGAAAATCGCGTTTCGGCTCCTGCCCAAAATGTTGATTTTCCTGCTCCATGGATAGGAAATTACTTGAGTGGCTGGAAACAGAACTGTAATAATGGGCAAGTACTCAAATTGGCAGGCCGTGACTAGTGGCGTCCCACAGAAAACTGTCTTAGAGTGTCAATTATTCACAATATTCATTAATGACTTGAATAATGGCATGAGAAGTCAAATGCACAAATCTGCCATTGGCACTAAATTGGGCAGCATTGTGGACAGTATTGCCGACACCATAAAATTGCAACAGGATACTGATAGATTAGGTGAATGGACAAAGCTATGGCAGGTGGATTTTACTATAAGCAAACGTGAAGATATCCATTTTGGACCAAAAATGATAGATCGTCACCACAGGAATGCCAACACCAACCCAAACATATAAATAAAAAGCAGGAATCATGTATAGTGCTTCGCCTGAGGTCCACTGAAGATGTAGGGTGACAAAACCTTCCAGCTCGGCAAGCAAATCTACATCCATAGATCAGGGTATTCTTTAGAAGGAACAAAGTTAAATGCAGTGGATGTCCAACAAGTTTTGGGGTTCAGATTTATTACACTTTAAAGTGCCAGGAATGTGTGCACAAAATAGTCAAGGAGGTTAATGGAATGCTGGCGTTCATATCTAAGGGGCTGGAGTGTAATGATGCAGATGTTATGCTGTAGTTATACAAAACCATAGTTGGACCCTACTTTGAGTGCTGTGAGCAGAATTGGACACCACTCTCCAGGAAGGATGTTTTGGCCCTGGAGAGAGTTCGACACAGGTTTTACAAGGATGACACCTGGACTTCAGAGGTTAGGTTATGAGACAAATTAGGCCTTTATTCTTTAGAATTTGGACAGTTAAGTGGTGATCTAATCAAGATTTTCAAGATATCAACAGGGAAAGACAGGGTAGATAAAGATAATCTATTCCCTCTGGTTGAAAATTCTCGAACCAGGGGCCGTAGTGTAAGAATTAGGGCCAGGCCATTCGGGAGAGAATTAGAAAGCACTTCTAGACACAATCAATAATGGAGGTTTGGAATTATTTCTCTCAAACTGTGGTGGATGCTAATTCAGTTGTTAAATTTGAACCTAAGATAGACAATGTTTTATTGAGCAATGGTATCAAGGGAAATGGGTTCAAGGCAGGCAAATGGAGTAAGGCCACAGATTAGCCATAATCTCATTGGTGGAGCAAGCTCAAGGGACTGAATGACCCACTCCTGTTATTTTGTTCATCAGAATTGAATCAGTTCCAAAGAAATTATATCAGATCGAAACAGTAACTCTATTTCTCTCTCCACTGATGCTGCCAGACTCAGTTGAGTTTCTCGAGCATTTTCTGTTTTTAATTCAGATTTCCAGAATTCACATTATTTTGCTTTTATTTAAGTTATTTTCAGGTGCAGCTTGGCCTGTCAACCTTTGAAAAACATGGCAGTACAAATGTGGAGAGGCATAAACTATCTTTCATGCACATGTGCAGGATCATTATCCTGTGGTTATCAAATCAGGTGGGTTAGATCTGCAACAAAGTCCCATTTATTCATTGAGCTCCTATCTCCTTCAGCCAGGAATTTCATCCATCCGTAAAACATACAGGTTAATGAAATGCTGGCCTGGCCTCTGCACTGACCTACCTATGATGAATTTTATACAATCTTTCACACTGATTGTTCCCACAAACTGATAAAATATGATTGTGCTGCCACACATTTATTTTTCTAACCATCATAAGGTAAGTTAGAAAAGGGCTATCACAATTCACTTCAAAATATTTCTAAATTATTAAATTCTTTGTTGAGAAAGATGACTTACATTTGCATAATGCTTTTAAAGGAAGGAAACATTCCTATTGAATTTCACAGAGCTTAAATACAGGGGTGGCAGCATGGAGTCCTTCAGTACATAAGACTCAAAGGGCAAACTCCTGGCACCACATTAGGCTATGTATAAGCAGACAGAGAGCTCACTAACTTAAGCAACAATGTTTAATTTTATCACACAACCATGTTTGCTGCTTTAACAGAGAATCATAGAACATCACGGCACAGAAAGAGGCAATTCTGCCCATTCTGCATGTGCTTGTTCTTTGGATAGGGCATCAATGTGGACTTCAACAGTTTCCTCATTTCCCCTTCCCCCACCTCACCCTAGTTCCAAACTTCCAGCTCAGCACTGTCCCCATGACTTGTCCTACCTGCCTATCTTCTTTTCCACCTATCCACTCCACCCTCCTCCCTGACCTATCACCTTCATCCCCTCCCCCACTCACCTATTGTACTCTATGCTACTTTCTCCCCACCCCCACCCTCCTCTAGCTTATCTCTCCACACTTCAGGCTCTCTGCCTTTATTCCTGATGAAGGGCTTTTGCCCGAAATGTCGATTTTGCTGCTCCTCGGATGCTGCCTAAATTGCTGTGCTCTTCCAGCACCACTGATCCAGAATCTGGTTTCCAGCATCTGCAGTCATTGTTTTTACCTTTGGAAGAGATATCCAATTCATTTCACTTTCTGCCTTCCTCGTTGTCCAACTAACTTTTCCTTATTCAATTCCCTTAACATTGACAGTTTCCAGCTCTTTTTCAAATAATACATTAAAGATACAACTCAGTGTATAAAAACATTTCATCATATATACTTACTTTCGTATATACTTCCCTTGATATATACTTGCCTTCCCAATTCATTTTCCAATTATCTTAAATCCACATTTCTTGGTAACCAATCCTATGGGCTGAGGATGGTGTGCCAAGCAGGCCAAGATAAAAGGTAGGGAGGAGGGACTTGGGGGAGGGACATTGGGAATGCGATAGGTGGAAGGAGGTTAAGGTAAGGGAGATAGGCCGGAGAGGGAGTGGGGGGCAGTGAGGTCGGGAAGAAGATTACAGGTCAAGAAGGCGGTGCTGAGTCTGAGGGTTGGGACTGAGAAAAGATGGGGGGAGGGGAAATGAGGAAGCTGGAGAAATCTGCATTCATCCCTTGTGGTTGGAGGGTTCCTAGGCGAAAGATGAGTTGCCCTTCCTCCAGGCGTCGTGTTGCCATGGTCTAGCGATGGAGGAGGCCAAGGACCTGCATGTCCTTGGCGGAGTGGGAGGGGGAGTTAAAGTGTTCAGCCATGGGGCGGTTGGGTTGGTTGTGCGGATGTCCCAGAGGTGTTCTCAGAAACGTTCTGCAATTAGGTGGCCTGTCTCCCCAATGTACAGGAGGCCACATTGGGTGCAGCGGATGCAGTAAATGATATGTGTGGAGGTGCAGGTGGATTTCTGATGGATATTGAAGGATCCCTTGGGGCCTTGGAGGGAAGTGAGGGGGGAGGTGTGGGCGCAAGTTTTGCTTTTTTTGCGGTTGCAGGGGAAGGTGTCGAGAGTGGAGGTTGGGTTGGTGGGGGGTGTGGATCTGACAAGGGAGTCGCAGAGGGAGCGGTCTTTCCAGAACGCTGATAGGGGTGGGGAGGGAAATATATCCTTGGTGGTGGGGTCCGTTTGGAGGTGGCGGAAATGACGAAGGATGATCCGATGTATCTGGAGGTTGGTGGGGTGGTAGGTGAGGACCAGTGGCGTTCTGTCCTGGTGGTGATTGGAGGGGCGGGGTTCAAGGGCGGAGGAGCGGGAAGTGGAGGAGATGTGGTGGAAGACCATGGCAACACGACGCCTGGAGGAAGAGCGACTCATCTTCCGCCTAGGAATCCTCCAACCACAAGGGATGAATGCAGATTTCTCCAGCTTCCTCATTTCCCCTCCCCCCACCTTTTCTCAGTCCCAACCCTCAGACTCAGCACCGCCTTCTTGACCTGCAATCTTCTTCCCGACCTCTCTGCCCCCACCCCCTCTCCGGCATATCACCCTCACCTTAACCTCCTTCCACCTATCGCATTCCCAACGCCCCTCCCCCAAGTCACTCCTCCCTACCTTTTATCTTAGCCTGCTTGGCACACCCTCCTCATTCCTGAAGAAAGGCTTATGCCCGAAACGTCGATTCGCCTGCTCCTTTGATGCTGCCTGACCTGCTGCGCTTTTCCAGCAACACATTTTTAAGCTCTGATCCCCAGCATCTGCAGTCCTTACTTTCTCCTAACCAATCCTATGGCCACTGGTAGCAGATCCTTTATTTATGGTAAGTCAGGGAAGAAATGTTTAACAGTGACCATCTCCTCTTCCCATGTGGACTTTAGATTGAAGACATACTGAGCTTGTGCCCAACTTCTTCTCCTTCTCTCCCAAAGGCATCACCTCACACTGATGTTGTTCCACTGATACTGGTTCTTTGCTGTGCTTTGTCAAAATGAAATAAAAGTGAAATACTGCAGATGCTGGAAATCCAAAGTAAAATCAATAAGTGTTGTAAACCCTCAACAGCTTTGTCAGCATTTGGTGGAGAAAGACTAAATAAAAACTGAAAGAACTGAGGATGCTGGAAATCAGAAACAAAAACAGAAAATTGCTGGAAAAACTCCACAGGTCTGGCAGCATCTGTGAGAGAGAAATCAGAGTTAATGTTTTGGATCCAGTGAGCCTTCCTTGGAATTCAGAACTGATTTCCCCCCACAGATGATGCCAGATCTGTGGAGCTTTCCCAGCAATTTCTATTTTTGTTTTGGTGGGGAAAGCAATGCAGGATCCATTTGGCTAATAGTAGAGCCCCCGCTGTTGTTTGAAAGCAACTTAACCACTATCCCATTCAAACCTTTCACCCTTCCTGTTCCACACAACATCAAGAATTGTATCTTCTGCCTAAACTACAAAGGAATATCTCCTCAGTCCTTATCTTCCTGCTTGTTTGTTCCAGTATTATAAAATGGGTCATGTAGAAGGCATCACATTTTTTAAAAAAATGACAGCAGGCATAGATTAGATCTGAGGATCGCAAGTAAGAGCCTCTCTGAATTCCAGGTAGAGAATGTCAGAGTCTGTAAGTCAATTTTAATATAATGGGTGGCATATAACCTTCTACCTGCAGAGCCCATGCCAATCTTCCCTCCAAAGCTGATGTACATTCCAGAGCCTGAGGTTACTTGCACTAGACATTGATGCAGGTTACCCAGTGAAAACGTGGGAGGCTACATCCGAGAACCATGAATGAGGTTACAAATTCTGCTTTCAGCAAGGTGGAGCAATTTTATGGTCTGCACTCCTATCATTTGTGAATGAATAGATAAAAGAGTGAGAGAGAAAAGGGAGAGAAGAAAAGAGAAGAATGAAGAGATAAAGGAACAGACAAAGAAGGATTTGCACTCGTACAGAATCTTTCATGACAGATATCCCAAAGTAGGTTACAACTGGTTATGTACTCTTGAAGTGCAGGAAACAACAGAGAAATGATTATTGCAGTAGACTGGGTCTGGGCACGATAAGTTAAGGAGCCTCCTTCAGTGCCGAGGTTCATCTAATTTTAAATCTCTTTTTCTAAGAGTAGAGCAGTTTTTCAAGAGTTGGACCGAAGTTATCACCAGAAAGATTGATATCTGAAATTTGTGCCTTGATCAAGACAAATAGGATGCAAATATATTCGCTCCCACCATGCTACAATACATAAAGATACAATACATGCTAATAGTGCCACCACCTAGCAACAGGAACTTACCAGAAAATCTAGACACACCAGAGAATCTAAACACACCATTTAAATCTGCAGACATAACTCATACTGTTGTGCAATTGTGTAAGGGTTGGCATGACAGAAATGTAACCTAACAAAAATGCTCAGAGGAAGTACTTCTGAGACAGTAATGCTTGTTCTTAACAAATAAACTGTATTGGCAACGGATGTTTTAAGCCTTCACTGATATAAGAATTTGGGAGTCCTCATCCATGAATCACAAAAAGCTAGTATCCAAGTTCAAGAGGGTTACAGTGAAGGCAAATGGAATGTTGGCCTTTAATGCAAAGGGAATGGAATATTAAAGTAGTGAAATTTTGCTAAAACTATGCAAGACCAGACTGGAATACTGAGAAGAGTTTTGGGCACTTTATCTAAGGAAATGTCTTTTAAGGAAAGAATCTGCCATCCTTATCTGGTCTGCTCTCTACGTGACTTCAAACCCACGTGTTTGACTCTTAACTGGGCAATTACAGATGGGCAATCAATGCTGTCCTAGTATTTATGATACCCACATCCGATGAATGAATAAAACAAAAATCTAAGAAAGAAATACTGGCATTGGAGGCAGTCTAGAGAAGGTTCACTCAGCTGATACCAGGTATGGAGGGATGGCTAATGAGAAGACATTGAGTAGGTGGGACACTACACATTGGAATTTAGAAGAGGAGACCTTATTGAAACACACAAGATTCTTAAGGGTCTTGGCAGAGTACATGTGGAAAGGTTGTTTCCCCTTGTGAGAGAATCGAGGACCAGAGGACATAGTCTCCAGGATAAGAGGTCACACAGTTAAGACAGAGATGAGAGAAAATTTCGTCTCTCAGAGGGTAGTGAATCTGTGAAATTCTTTCCTGCACGTGGCTGTCGATGCTAGGTCTTTAAGTATATTCAAGGTTGAGATGAATATATTTTTAATTAATAAGGGAATCAAATTTCATAGGGAAAAGACAGCAAGATGAAGTTTAGGATTATCAGATTAGCCGCAATCTTATTGAATGGCAGAACAAAGTCAGTGAGCTGAATGGCCTGCGTCTGCTCTTAATATTTTCTAGTCTTAAGACTCACTATTGTGGTTAAAGTCTCTCCTGCTTGAATCGAAGACAGTGTCTGTACGGGCAGAGGAGATTTAATTCATTCAAATGGGAATTAGGCAAATTGATTGAAGTGGGAATTGCTCGTACAGAGAGCTAGCACAGAAACAATGGGGCAAATGGTCTGTTTGATGTTGTAATCATTTTATGATCCCGTAATTATGATAGGAGCAAATCCCATCTGAACTATTGCAAGAAAAGAGATAAATATATGAAAATACAAAATTTGAAAAGATCAGCAAAAGGACAAGGATTAAGACTCAAGGGTGACTGATGAGAGCAGGTAGATTATATTGTCAGCCTTACACACAAGTAACAAAATCATCCCCCTTGAGATGAGATGACCTACTTGAGATGTTTAGATAATTAAAAATGTTTAGAAGAGATAGAGAGAAATTTTCTCCAGTCAAGAATCTAGCAGAAGTCCTGATGAAAAGTCCTGCCCGAAACATCAACTCTACTGCTCTTTTGATGCTGCTTGACCTGCTGTGCTTTTTTCAGCTCCACGTTTTATCGACTCTATCCACAAGTGGGCTGAACCTTAAAACTAGAGTTAGTCTGTTTAAGGATGAAGTTTTCCATACAATGTGGTGTGGAAATCTGGTCCCTTTCCCTAAAAGGATTGGGGTTGAACATCAATTGAAAATTCCAAAACTGAGATTGATTGATTTTCTTTGTTAGGTAGGGGATGTAAGAGGAGGAATGAAGTTTGTAACATGGACTTAAGGTTCAAATTAGCTGTGATCTAATTGTGCGTAGTAGACAATGTGTCATCAAGAGCTTAGTTGGTAGGACTCCCACCTTTGAGTCAGAAGGCTGTGGATAAAGTTCCATTCTAGGACTAGAGCACAAAAGTCAAAACTGACTCTTAAACACAGCGCTGAAGGATGTTGTCTTTCTTGGGATGCTGCTCTGTCTGCTTTCTATAATTGATTGTAAAGTACTTTGAAGCATTCCGTGATTGTGAAAGGTCATCCCCTAACTACCCTTACTGTCCGGGGCAGTGGCGGGTAGGCAACGAGATCCAGAAATCTATGTTCAAGGAAACTCTCATCCTCTCTAGCGTTACTCTGCAGTGCCTGGTGCCCATTAAGGTCAGAAATCCTGAGTTTGAGCGAGAGCAGCTAGAGTCACCTTCTATACATATGGTCACCCAAGAAACATGAAGTGTCTTGAATTTCTCACGTGGTGTAAGAAGAGGAAGCAACATGCCTCAGGTGCCTATCCATGATGTTTGAACTATTACTTTTAATTGGTAGCATCCCTGGAGTCTTGATTTGCTCCAGAAAAGCCAAAAACAGCCAGAAAATGTCAGGGCTAAGCAAGAAAGGAAAGTGCTCAAGATAATTCTGCCTGGTCTCTCAGACAATCCAGAACATTATATATCATGTGCATGCATTTAAGTTAATTAACTGCATCTTTAGATATAATCTCTGTCCAATAACGTACATCCGCCTTCGCCATTTGGTGAGTTCCCCATCCAAACAATGCTTCTTACAGGTATGTGGGCAAACCAAAAAGTGAATACACCTGGGAACCATGTACACATTATGGCACAGAGTGGTATTGCTGGACATTGGTATCTGCCGTTCCCCAGATTGGCTCTCATATCTTTTCCTAAGAAAATTACAGAACAACATTAAAGCTTGTTCCACAGCATGGAGGATAATCAATTTTAAGTAAATAGTATAGGGGAGGTAATGCCTAGTCATATTATCGTTGGATTGTTAATCCAGAGACCAAGGTAATGTTCTGGAGACCCTGCCATGGCAGATGGTGGAATTTGAATTCAATAAAAATCTGGAACTAAGAGTCTAATGATGAAACAATATCAGGAAAATTGACTAATGTTCTTTATGGAAAGAAACTTCCATCCTTACCTGGTCTGGCCTACATGTGACTCCAGACCATAGCAATGTGGTTGGCTCATAACTGCATTCTGGGCAAATAGGGATGGGCGATAACATCCCATGAATGAATTTTAAAGAGCTCATAATTTTTGTTTCAACTTGTATGAATATTAAATAAGTTGTTCCTTTTCTTTTATAGTTTGATCTTACTTCATATATGACAGTACAGATTGCTAGATTACTGCCACATAGATCTGAATGCTCCTGAAACACTCCTGGATTCTCCTACATCTCTCCTCAACTGAAAGGTCTGCTTCATTGTACATTCAACCACAGTAACCTGATTATAATCAATCACCAACAGCACAGAAACAAATCATCTGGCCCAAATGGTTCATGCAGGCGTTTATGCTTCATACAAGCCTTCAAATCCTATCACTTTCCATTTCTTTCTCCCCCAGATGTTTATGTGTATCATAAGAGACTAAACATCTGTCTATCTCAGCCTTATAAAAAAAGTCAACAAAGGAACATCCACACTCCTGACTTATTTTTACTTCTGGAACACATACTTGTGATTTATTGGCCACTCCCTTCTGTTTTCACTATACAAACTAACTACGCATTTGCCACAAGGTCTTGCAATCTCCTCCCCCGAAGAAAAGTGACAACTTTTTTTTCAAATTCTTCAAATTACCCCTCTTCATAATTATTTCCAGTCCAATAACCCCTTAAGATATCCACACCTGTTTGATTTTTGACCTTGAGCATCCTGATTGGGAGCTCCATTGGTGGTGGTTGCAAGTCCAGTTGTGTAAACCCTGGAATTTTCTCCTTATAGCTCTCTGCCTGTTTTTCTCACGTTCCTCCTCAAGGCACAACTGAAAACCTACCTCTTTGACCACATTTTTGTCATCTGCCCTGAGTTTTACATACATGGCTGAGTGTTTTGTTTTATAAGCTTTTGTGAAGCACCTTGGAATATTTTATTACGTTAAAGGTGCTGTATAATTTTTATGATGTTGTTATTCTTGCTGTTCCTTTTAAGTGCATCAATGCTATTTGTTCCCAATGCTCCACTTCCACTTCCTGGATGAAGAAGTTGCTCTGATTTCCAATTGGAATTATTGGTGACTAGCTTAATCATTATGGTCTCCTGTTTTGAACATTTTACATGGAGAGTTTACTGTAAATGCTGAGATATAATACATTGAGGTTGGTTGTTTGGTTGATGAGATAGTGATAGGATTTAATATTTGGCAAAGCAGATATTTGACACAACACTTACAGAGTTTCTCATTCCATAAACAGTTTCTGGGAGTGGCTCATTGCAGGATGCCAGAAATGTTTGTTCCCTTAATTTGCTACATGAGACGCCTTAAGCATTCTTAAGCACTAAGACTGAAGCAAATCAATGTTATAACCAGGTCAGTTGCTGATAAGGTTAGAAAGGAATTTTGGCACATGACGTTTCATGCGGAATGCACTAAAAAACGTTAAAAAGTAGCCCATTGCAGTACCTTAGATGTGTTTATTTAACAAATAAAATTCAGAACACAATAATCTCCCAGTGTGAGAAATTAAAACAGTAATCCATCACAGCAAACAGCTCCAACATGCTAGGGACCCATTCTGACAAAAGTTTTCAGGGTTCAATCTTGGCACTGAGGTGAGTTTATTTATCAACGTAGTGGAAGCAAGTACAAGCCAGGTTTCCTGATGACTATGTAATGACCTTTGCTCTAAGATGTGTGTGCCTACATGAGTGCATGTGCCTCAGACTTAACTAAACCTGGTGTGCTGTTACATATAGTTGAATATCCTGTCGACTTTCACATCCAGGCTTGGTCTCAAAGATTGCACAGTCCAGGTAAGATAATGAGGGCTTTCTTTCAGTAGGGAGAGCACCAGCATGTCATTTTGCTTCAATCTCAGCCTCCCTCAAGGGGCATCTTTTGCTATCAAGTGTCCTTCCCCAACCCCCAAACTCTGAGGTCTGCCTCAGATTGGTGCTCCATACTTTCCGAATGCCTCCATCTACACCGCACTTTCCATGTTGTCACCTGGCAAATCTGCGAACTTACGGAGCCCTGGGACTTAGAATGTGGAAGCTGTTGGCTATAACCACTGTTGAGTAATGCCCTCCCCCAGCACCTCAAGCACTTAACTCCCTCCCAAAGCCAAATATCCTAACCAGGAGGCAGATGCTTCTATATCCTACAGGCAGTCAGCCTTGAATCCAGCTGAGTATGATAGAGTTGTACCACTTCCAGGAATGACTGTACTTGTGGGATTCCTGGATAGTAAATCTCCTCATTGCCATGCTCCACTTACACCCATCTCCTTACTGCCTATTTTGGTGGGGGGTCTTAGTATGCAGCTATCAAAGTCGAATAGCCTAGCAATATTCATGTTTTGTGAAATATGGCCACCTGGGCAAGACCGTAGGAGGTGTCCAGTATGAAAATCATTAAGGCAAAGAATGGAGAACCTTAGGGCATGAATTTTCCACCTGGATATTGCTATTCAGGAGCTCTTCTGTGGCATGACTGAGATTATAACTGAGCATCAGGCTGTTGGCTACCGTCGAACCTTTGATCATGAATTGCAATGCAACCCCAATCTAAAAATGCAATAAGCCAATTCTTTCTTTGATTCATTCATGGGATGAGGGTGTTGCTGATAAGGACAGCATTGGTTGCCCATCCCTAACTGTACTTGAGATGGTGGTAGTGAGTGGCTTTCTTCAACCACTCCTTGGGGGTTGACATCCACAGTGATATTAAATATGTTTTGGAGGGGAACTTGCAACTGGTAGTATTCCCATGGACTCACTTTCCTTGAGCTTCTAGGTGGTGTAAGCTTTAGGGCTAGAATGTATTATTGAAAAAAACCTTGATGGGTTACTGCAATGCGTTTTGTCGATAGTCGACACTGCTGTCACTGAGCATTGGTGGTAAAGAGACAAAAGCTAAAGGGAGGGAATAGGGTGCCAATGAAGTGAGCTGCTTTGACCTGGATGATGTTGAACTTCTTGATTTTTGTTCGACTTGCTCTCCTCCTGACAAATGGGGAGTATTCCATCACACTCACTCCGATATTGTGCCTTGCAGATGGTGGATATATTTTGGGAGTCAAGAGGTAGGCTGCTTACTGTAGAATTTCAAGTGTCTGTCCTGCTGTCATTGCCATATTATTTATGTGGCTAGTCCAGTACAGTTTCTGGACAATGGTACCTCTTTTTATGTTGATAATGGATGTAGTGTCAGTGATGGTAATGTCATTGATGAGCATTGGTTAGATGCTCATACATTGGAGAGGGTTTTGTGTGGTTATGAATGTTGCTTGAGATTTATTAGTTCAAGATTAGTATCCAGGTTTTTCTGCCTGTAGCCACAGATTGATTCATAACCTGTGATGTCGTGAATGGTACACAACATTGTGCAATTATCAACGAACAGCCCGACTTCTGACCTTATCATAGAGGGAACATCATTTATGTAGCAGCTGAAGACAATTAGGCTTAAGACACTAACCTGAGGAACTCCTGCTGAGATGTCCTGAGATAAGACAATTGGTCTGCATCAAGCATAGCTGCCTTCCTTTATGCCATGTATAACTCCTTCTTGTAGAGAGATTTCTGAGATCTACAACTTCATTTTTGTTGGGGAGTCTTCATGTCTCACTCAGTTAAATACTGCTCAACAGCAGTCACTTTCACACGAGCACTGGAATTCTGCTCTTCACACACTTTTGGGTCAAGGCTGCGAGGTCAGGAGACGGATGGTCCTGGTGGGACTCAAACTGAGTATCAGTGAATACATTATTGCACTGTAAGTGCCACTTGATAGCCACTATTAAAGTCACCTTCCAACACTTTATTGATGGTTATGATAAAGTGATAATTAGCTGGATTAGATTTGTTCCTTTTTTTATGGACTCGGCATACCTGAGCAACTTACCATGCTGTTTGTTAAATGCCAGTGTTGTAGCTGTAATCAAAAGAGCTTGATTGAGGCATAGCTAGTTCAGGAGCACAAGTTCCCAGTTCCTGCCAGGGCCTCTAATCTTTGTTTTTAGGCTGAAAGATTCCAGATTAAAGGGTAGAAATTCATCTGGGACAGTTACGCACAACAAGAATCCTTGGAAACAGAATAAGAAAATATTGGAAAAACTCAGCAAGTCTGGCAGCATCTGTGGAGGTAAAGCAAAGTTAATATTTCAGGTCCAGCGAACCTTCTTCAGAATGAAGTAATCTTGGAGTGTTCACCCGCTATCATAAGCAGTGTTGATAATCAGTTCCACAATGGACAACCCGATGTCACCTGTTTTGCACCACTAACCAAAACACATTCTACCTCTAAAGCTGTGATGTGTCTGATTTCTACAATTCTTAGATTCTTGCATTTATTTCACACACACAGTGAAAGCTGAATGTAGAAATCATTTTCATTAGAACGTACTTAGGCGTAAAACCTTCTGATCTATTTCATTGTATAATGAGATCATTCAAATAATATTTGAATCTTGCATTGGCAATTGTGTTTGTAACAAAACACAACAAAAGAATGTGACCAAACTCATTGCTTTCGAAAGTGTTCTGTTCACTCCCTAATATCTTTCGTCAAGGGAAGCAGGTCCTCTTAAGTTTCATTGCTTTTAAACTCACGGTCACATAGTTCCCAACAGAACTGTTGCTCCGCATAACTTGTTTTTGCCTCAAGCATGAGAGATAGTCAAAGTGATATTTAATTCCTAAAAAACCCAAGCGTCCAATTCCTTATCATGTGTTCAGTTTGAATTTCAATACCTTGCAATTGTATGTGCCAGGCAAGACTGCAAGAAAAGTAAGCTTCAGTAACTCTATCTATTGCTCATCCTCCTCAATAAATACTAACTTCCTAACACTGACATGATCTGTGTAAGCAAAATCATTGCAAGACCTTTAGCCTTTGCTGGGATCTGCTTTACTGCACCCAGCCTTCAGCAGAACTTTAAGGCTTTAACTAAAGAGTTAAAGAAAATCAATGCATGAGATGGTTATTAGCCATCCTGACTATTATAGTCTCCTGACACCTTCTTGATGGTATATGGCAGGAATTTTACAAAAACACATTAGCCAGTTTTAGATTAGATTACTTACTGTGTGGAAACAGGCCCTTTGGCCCAACAAGTCCACACTGACCCTCTGAAGAGCAACCCACCTAGACCATTCTCCTAACACTATGGGCAATTTAGAATGGCCAATTCACCTAACCTGCACATCTTTGGACCGTGGGAGGAAACCAGAGCACCTGGAGAAAACCCACGCAGACACGGGGAGAATGTGCAAACACCATACCAACAGTTGCCCAAGTCGAGAATTGAACCCAGGTTCTTAGTGCTGTGAGGTAGCAGTGCTGACCACTGTGCCACCCCATTCTGTAGCAGAATTTCAACTCTGTTTTGACATGATCTATTCACAGTTCATCAAAACCAGATCAGTCCAAAAACAGAAATGTCCTACTTGGAAACCAGGTAGCTTACATTTTCAAAATATTATTCCTGTGACAAGTATACAGATTGAAGGAGTGTTCTGTGTGTTGCCAAGACATGTAATACATCTTAACAAAATCAGCTGCTCCCTACAATGTCAAATTATGCAACCAAATACAGTGGAAAATGTCAAAACAATTTCTGTGGCACTCTGTCATTTATAAGGAATACAATGAAACTATTTGACTCAAAGATTATATTAGGACCAATTTGTATATTTATTCTTTTTTTTCGATGTTGCAAATAATTAGTTATCAAAGTTGTGAGACAAAGACAAAACTATTCCTTCTCATCATTCACAAATTGTCAGCATCTTTTGACATGGTTGACCACACTATGCTCCTCCTAAACCTCACCACTGCCATCCCGCTGAGCCATTCTTGTTTATATGGTCTTGGCCAAGCTATCATTTACAATGGCTTCCCTTCTCACTCCCACACCGTTATCCCCCAAGGATCATTCCCTCACCCCTTCTCTCTCATGATGCCTCTCAGCAGCAACATTATCCAACAACACAGCATTTAGTGTTCACATGTATACTGATGACACAGCAATACCTCACCACTGCCTGACTCTCCACACCTCCAATGTTGCTACATTATCATATAGTTTGTTTGGCATCCAGTACTGAATAAGCAGAAATTTCCTATGAGTTTCAAGTCACTGTTTTCAGTACATGTTACAAACTCCATTCTTCTGCAACTGATTCCACATCAGACTGTTCACGACCTTGGTGTCATACATGAAGTGAGCTTGTAACCGCACCATCACTAATATCTCCTATTCCCATGCCTTTATTACATAAAAAATTGACTAATCCAAAGCACATTTGGTCAGCTTCTTGGATTCTAACTCCACAGTGGCTCAGTGGGTAGCACTGCTGCCTCACAGTGCAATGAAAAATGTAGGGTTAGGGCGATGAGTCTGGGTGGATGTTTTGTGGAGAGTCAGTATGGGCCAAATGGCCTGCTTCCACACAGTAGGAATTCTATGATTCTATAAACTTGAGGTCATCCACAACTCCATTACTCATGTCCTCAATTCGTCAAATCCCATTCAATCATCAACCCTGTGTTCACTGACCTGCACTGGTTGTCAGGTAAGAACTACATCAATTGCAAAATTCTAATCCTTGGTTTTAAAATGTCTGCCAGCCCCACAACACTCCAAGACATTTGTGCTCAACTAATTCTGTCCTCTTGAGCTCCTCTGGCTTTTTGCACTCCATCATTGGTGGATGTGCTTTCAATTGTATGGGCCTTAAGCTCTAGGATTCTATCTCTACGCCTCTCTGATCTCTCACCTTCCATCTTTAAGGCACTCTTTAAAACCCAACACTTTTACCAGGCTTTCGGCTGTCTCAAATAGCTCACTATTGCTTCACAAGATGTGTATGTGAAGCACCTTGGAACATTTAATCTTGGCAAAAATGCTCTAAACGTATAAGCTGCTGTTAGTTGAATTGGAGTGCTAGCTTAAGTTGGAGCTAAATGTGAAGGAAATAGAATGGGATTTTCCCAGAACCTCAGGACCTCAGCTCATATAAGGGGTCACAAACCTGCAGTGCGAGGGGAATAGCTATACAGTCTGTGAATTTGTGTTTCTGACTAAGCCAATTAATGGCTGGAAGGCAGGATTGGTAACTAATTCAGGAAATAGCTGTGGAGTCTGTCTCAACTCCAGATCAGAAAAACAGCAGGATATTATTGCAGGTTAATGATGGAAGAATGTACCCCAAAATATGGCTGCCATCCCTTCATCTTTTACAAATTTACATAGCCTTTTGTAGCTGCCTGATATGAAGCCATCATTGTAATGTAGCAAATGAAGTAGGCAGATTGCGCACAGCAGGATCCCACAGAAATGTGATAATGACTTCATAACCACGAGGGGTGTGTCGTTCACAGATTCCTCAGAGATTGTGCCTGGTCTGTCTGGGATGTTTTGTGGATCTTTGGCTTCCTTGGGAAGCAGATCATATGTCAGACCTCAGCCTAATAGGTTCCCTAGTTTCCATAGAAGGTGGCATTGGGCTTTTCTGTTGAACCACTGAGATTCTTGATGATGGTGCACTCACAACGCTCACAGATAAGGAATATTGACCCAGACACAATAGCGGAATGGTGATGTATGTTCAAGTCAGGATGCTGTGTCAGATTTAAAGGGGATGTTACCATTCCTTTTTGGTAACTTAAGGAATGTTATCGAACAATATTGATGCAATGCTGCAGTGCATCCCACAGGTACTGAAGCCACATTGCACTAATAGTCATGGTGTTGATGCTGAGCACAGTAGAAGGGACAGCTTAAATGAACTAATCTGTCCTGAATAGTGGTGTGCTTCTGCGTGTATGTTTGCAACTCCACCCATGCAAGTGAGTAATGAAACCTCAGCAGTAAACTCAGCCTGTACTCCAGATTCCACCTCAAAATCTCCAAGTACCCTTTTACCCTGGAGGCCTGGATGGATCATTCCCACTGTTACTCCTAAAATGAAAGCCCACCTCCCTAGAACATCTTGACAATAAGAATAGCTATGTAATAATCCTACTCATTGACTACAGTTCAGCCTTCAACACTATTATCCCCTCGAGACTGATTACTAAACTTTGTGATCTAGGGATAAGCCCCTTTGTCTGCAACTGGATCCTCAGTTTCCTGACCCACAGGCCATAATCAGTGAAGATTGGGGACAATATTTCATCCTCACTTACACTCAAGACTGGAGCCTCTCAGGGATACGTACTAAGCCCCCTACCGTACTCACTGTATACCCATGACTGTGTCGCCAAATTCCAGACTAATGCCATTTACAAGTTCGCTGATGACACGACCATAGTCAGTCGAATCTCAGATGGCGATGAAACAGACTACAAAGGAGGGTGGAAGAACTGGAAAAATGGTGCACTGAGAACCCCAATACTGGAAAAACCAAGGAACTCATTATTGACTTTTGGCGGGATGTTACTCATGCCCCCCTACACATTAATAGCACAGAGGTGAAACGAGTGGAGAGTGTCAAGCTCCTGGGATTGGTCATCCACTACAAGCTTTTTTAGACTCTTCATGTGGACGCACTGGTTACAAAGGCCCAACAATGTTTCTTCTTCCTCAGGCAGCTGAGGAAATTTGACATGACGGCGAATACCCTTGCTAACTTTTATAGATGTGCCATCGAGAGCATTCTGTCTGGATGTATCAGTACCTGGTATGGCAACTGTACCATTCAAGATCAGAGACTGTTACAGAGAGTGGTGAACTCAGCCCAGACAATCACAAAGGCCAACCTCCCATCTATAGAATCCATCTACCAGGCCCACTGTCAAGGAAAGGCCGCCAGCATTCTCAAAGATCCATCCCACCTTGGCAATACTTTTCTACAACCTCTACCATCAGGGGAAAGGAAGAGAAGCCTGAACACATACACCAGCTGTTTTCGAAACAGTTTCAACCAACTGTTGTTAGAATACTGAACGGACTCACAAACTCTTATCATTCACCTGTACCTGTGATTTTTGTTTTTGCTGCTGTTTACCTATTATTTACTTATCTATGCTACTTCACTCTGTGATCTGCCTGTATTGCTCACAAGACAAAGCTTTTCACTCTGCCTCAGTACACGTGACAATAAATTCAATTCAATTCAATTCAATTCAATTCATTAGGACTCTGCCTCCAATGTTTTTCTTTGCACCATGAGCCCTGACAAGACACTTTGCTGTTGCCTGTAGACTATAGAAGAGATCTGTGATGGCAGTCACTACCAGTAAACCCCTCCCATCCCCTAACTCTCTCATTCTGTACTGCTTGTTTCCCCTTATAATTTAATTTTCCTCCATTGCTCTCCACCTCAACAGATGCTAATGCTTTTCCTGAAACCCTGTGTTGCATGCTCTCATCCTTTATTGCCACAGACCACCTTTGCCCCCAGTTCCCCTTTCCCCCGCTCAACGTACTGATCACTAGGACAAATTGTTCTACAGTGCCATGACCAACTTTGATGGACAACCCCAAGACAGGACTGACCCGATCCCACAATGCTGTCCTTGCAGCTCCTTGACTGAAGGTGAACGATTCCACTGACAGGTTGTATTGGCCCTGGAGTGAATGTAGCTCACTCCCTGGGCTGCACTAAGATGTAACCCTGACTGTGACTACCCCAATGGGATAACTGATGTGGCCTAGCTCCTTGACTGTGTGCACAGTCTGCCCTTGATCCATGGTAGCAAACCCCCTGATAGACAGCAGACCCTCTTGACTGGAGAGAGGATTACCCTCAACTAGACTTAAGACTTATCATGGTAAGATGATCATGCAGTGTGTTGACCTCTCACTGTGTTGCAGAGTAAGATGTCTGCCCTCTGAACTAATCATTAATGACAAGCATGAAGTGCAGGCTGGCTTTGTATGTGCACTCAACAACAAGTCAATATGGCTCCCGCTGTTAGCCTTTTGGTTCTGGCTGAAGCACTAGAAGGTAAGGCAAGGCAGGAAGTGCTAAGTGAGTGAACGCCAAGAGAACAGGCAAGTGGCCTTATGATGTAGCCTGGTGCAATCTATGAATTTGGTAAAACTATGATAGACAGATTTTTCATCTGGAAAGGAATCAAGAGGTATGGGGGAAATGGCGTTGAAGATTATCAAATGATCACATTGAGTGGCACAGCCAACTTGATGGGCTGAATGGCCTGCTTCTGCTTCTATCTTTTATGGTCTTATGGGTGCCTGTGCCTCCATGCAAGCTATCCTTGCAGCAACCTGTCAATGGTATACCCTGAAATGTACTTTTAAAGTGTAGAAGCATCCTGTAGGTGGACTAGAGAGGTGCCATGAGGGTTCTGAGAGGTTGGCAGTTGTTAGATGCCATATCGTGGATGTGGGGGTACTTACAGCTTGTGCCCTGCAGTGCGCCCTGAGATAATGTTGCCAGGTGCCCAAGACAGCAGCCTTGAAGAGCAAGCAACAAGCTGATGTCTTCAGGGGCTAGTTTTGACTTTCACAACAGGAATTGTCAATGCCTAGTTTCCATGGGGCGGATTGCAGAATAGGAAGCTGCATAATAATGAGGCAAAATTCATTGTCAGTGTTGTTGTTACAAGCAATAAACCCCTGAGTAGGATTCTCTAGTGAGAATCTCATCGTGGTGCCTGGAACCATGAAAATGTAACTTCTTATTCCTGATGTCAATATATATCTCATTGGACTTCTTGTGCGATTCTCCCAAATTTCTCAACATATCCCATGATGTTCAGCCCCTATGAGATGCTGCCCAATGACATACTTGTGGAACCTCATTCCAATTTCTTAAGCATCCCAGATTGTCAGCAAAACTTATTTTTGTTGTTGTGTTGCCGCAAAAATACTGTGTTCAATCATTGCACCAACATCTTACTATCTGCAGTTATTGGCTTTCAATATTGACAAGGCAGTCACATCCCAGAAATCATTCAGCTGCCATGTTCAGTTTGGACCACAACACACCAGCAAAGGAAACTCTGAGTAAATCATGAGAATAAATGAATTAATTTAAATTTTGTAAATTGGCAATGAAAAATTAACTTAAAATAGACAACCCTTCGAACCCAATGGATTCTAATGCAGGGTTTTAAAGAAATTAATGTAGACATTACTATTTACAGCTATCATTTAAGATGAGTGCGAGAGGGAAACCAGGTAATATCTGTCATGGGGAAGTTGCTAGAATCTATTGTTAGTTCAGAGCACATGGACAAATATAGCTGGTTAGAGATTTGTGAAGAATATGTCGTGTCTGACTAATCCAATTGAAAATTTGAGGAGGTCGCTAATATGATGGATTGGAGAATATCTGCACACTTACATCATGCAGCTACTTAGGAGATTTTGGATAAGTAGCTGTAGGAGAAATTATTAGCAAAATATAAAACTGCATAGAATTCAAGGCCATTGGAAATTTGCTGCAGGACAGGAAACACAGTAGAAGTAAAAGATGCAAATTCCAGTTGGCGAGTTGTGGTAAGTGATGTGGTTGGGAGGAGAAAGATACAAAGAAATTGTATGACTCGTAAATGGGAGGTGTCACTATCCTCTTAAGTTCCTTTCTCTGTGCTCTGGATACTGACCGAAAACAAACTTTAGAAACTGAAAACCTTTGTTACCCCACTAAACAGTGCTATATATAGACAACAGTATTTATTTAATGAGACTCTGTGTTTAAGAGCTTGTTCCTGGATGATCACTTAGCTGCCAAATGAATTCTTCATACATGTTTTCTGTCATGTTTCCCTGGTAGCATCTGTGATATCTTTGTGGGCAGTGGCTTTATTCCCCTTTCTGACCTTAGTCACATGACATTTCCTGTTTTCAGCAGAGAGTGTCTCTAGGTGGCATGTCAGCATTGGATGTAATATCCTTCTTGCTAAAGCAGGAAGTAAGTCATTCACACCCAGAGAGGCCATTTTATGTAAGAGTTTTTGGTGGTGAGCCACTGTTACATGTCCTGTTATATTTTTGTGTGTGTATCACTGTTCAGAAGAGATTCTGTCTCTATTTTTAACAAGTTCAATATGACCCCTAATGATTGATTTAAAAATCACACAACACCAGGTGTCTTACAATTGTGTACTCCATAACTACCCGATGAAGGAGCAGCACTCTGAAAGCTAGTGCTTCCAATTAAAACTATTGGACTATAACCTGGTGTTGTGTGATTTTTAACTTTGTACACCCCAGTCCAACACCAGCATCTCCAAATCATGACCCCGAATGATGATGTCCATTTCTTTAATCCCGATGTTTCAGTTACTGCACTCAGTGTTGATCTCCACACCCTGGTCCAAACCACAACTGGTTACATTTTATTCACAGGCAGAAGTGTAAGGCATCCCAAATATGCTTCCGCATAACAAAAATAGGCAAAATATCAAAATGCCTTACAGATACAGACTGATTAATTGAGTGATCAAAACTTGGCAAATCAAGTTTGAAGCAGACTGGTGTGATGTTATCAATTTTGGTTCTGAGTAAGATAAACAGCAATGTTCCTTAAATGTGAGAAACCAGAAATTATGGGGAGCATAGATGTTTGGGTATTCATGTTGGCACTAAAAGATAATGATCGGTATAGAAAGCAATCTAAAAAAATGAAAGGAATGACTGCATTTATCTAACATTGATGGTAAGTCATGATTCAATTTCTAGTGCCTTAGTCAGACGTCTGGCGTATTACTAAATTCTGGGCACCAGGCTACAGTAATAATTTTGGCCATGAAGAGTTTATGGAACAAAGACAGTTAAGTGAGATAGATCAGTTATGGGAGAACTGAATATAGGACCAGGTTTGAGAGGTTGAATGTCCTACATCCAAATATCTTCATTAGGTTTAAACAAGAATAGTCAAAAACCCTTAATATTGAATGCCCTTTGCAACTCTTAGAAGTATTCAGGTGTTATCAAATATCTACAAAAAATAATTTTGTGGTATTGTGAGAAATTTAACCCGAAAAGTAGTCCTGTGGCATTTTATACTGGAACTATCCTAATAATTCGTGCTCTGAGTCCTTACAACTGTTGATACTGTCAAACCCATGTTAACATGACTGTGATATATTTAAAGACAGTTTTATTTTAAATTCCAAAATATGTTTTTTGTAAAAGAAAAAATTGGAACTGTTACAGAAAACCACCTATGAATTTAAATTCAGTGATTATCGAAATCCTGTGTGAAGCCCATGGAATATCATACCTGTAAAATGTCATGAAAACTTCAAAAGACTTAACAACAAGAGGCAATAAGGAGGTTGACTATTCCCCGTCACAACAGAAAGCCACCTCTTGGAACATGTCTATTTACCCTCCAGGAATATGCAAATACAAGATACAAACTTATTGTCACGTGTGTGTGTGTGTGTTTGTGTCTGTGTGTTATTGGCCAGATGTCCTTCTTTATGGATACAGTGCTGTAAGATCCATAGATTTGATAACAACCATTTTAAATAACTCTGCACTGTAGGTAAAGCAAAGGGAAAGACTGTCTCATACTGTGAACACTGAAATTCAATCACTGTCAAAAGAAATAAGAATAATAGAATTTCTGCCACCCTGCAAAGCCAAGAATTTTTAAATCAATGGCTCCAAGGCCCATATCAATGCTTTAAGTGCTATCCAATAAAGGCTGGAACATTGTCTTATCGACTCTTCACAAACAATTCAGAAACTGATCTTTCACTTAACTTTTATCTCTTCGGGTTGACCTCTTATGTCTATACTATATATGTATTGCATTACAATTGCATTCTCATGTTTATTAATTCATAATTATGTGTTTATGAAAATCCTGGTTAAGTCGAATCCTTTTAAAACATAAGTTCATTTGGGTCAGGGCAAAGGTATATGCACAAGGGAAGGGATCCTTTCTAAATTAAACTTGTGTGACAAACCTAGGGGGCATGGGTGAATAACAAAGTGGCACCAGTTCTTCCCTCCTCACCCAGGAACTTAAAAATTTGGGTTATCTCTTCTGGAGCTACAGCAAATTAGAGAACGTCACCCAGGATCTGGTTGTAACATTTTCAAACTCTAACTGGAATCTTACTAGTCCACTTTGTATTTCATGTCTTGTGCATTGCACCTGCAAGATGTAAAATGCATGTTTTATACCAACTATGATTATTTTCTTGGTTTATTGAAAGAAAAACATTTTTAAGATCAGAACCCGAGGCTTGGTCTGCTCAGAATGTAAGCCTGTTAAAACACTTTGTAGAGTTAATGTAAGCCTGTTAAAACACTTATTGTTGTGTACAATGATTCTTCAAAAAAAGAAAGCTTTCAATTCAGCTAGATTCCACTTAAAATCCACCAACTATTTAAGCTCTAAACATCTCCCTATCCATCAGCTCAGAGCTCGCTATTATAGTAAAAATCTGAGAGAAAGTGAGGACTGCAGATGTTGGAGATCAGAGGTGAAAAGTGTGACACTAGAAAAGCACAGCAGGTCAGGCAGCATCTGAGGAGTAGGAGAGTGGACATTTTGGGCATAAGCACATCCTGCTTCTCGGGTGCTTCCTGACCTGCTGTGCTTTTCTAGTGCCATACTTTTTGACTAGTAAAAGCCTACACAAGTAATAGGCAGAATATACCAAACTGCTTTTATTGCTTAAAAATACCTGATAGAACTTTGAAAGAAAAAAATCAATAGATGTACATATTAAAATTAAGAAATTAATTTTCCTTATAATTATCTATTTAACTTTTATCATAAATGTTTGCCTTTATGCCAGTTAGGAATTTGCAACAAGCACAAAAAAAGGTTTCCAGCAGTTTGTGGTCAAAACCCAGGAAGCCAGTTATGAAATAATTGAACCTATGCCAGACAGGGAGAAATGTTTGCAATCTATCCCTCGATACTCTGAGTGAACTTGTCGTTATTGAGTATGTGTGTGAAATGGGCTTTTTCTGCTTAATGCATGTTGGACTCTGAATCCAGCTTTGTAGGAACCAGTGGAATATTTTTCAATTTCATGTTTATTAAAAAGGTTCCAGCATTCTCCATGACTCCAATCATAGTCTCAGCACAGAAGCCAGGTATGAACAGGTAGTTACGTTAAATGATTATAATTCCAGAGATATTTGCCTTCTGACTAAAACAAGTGAAGCAGGATAACCAAGAAGTGTAGTTACACTTCATCTTTTTTAAGTTTCAGCAGAGAAAACAAAGCACTGGAAGGAAACTACCACAAGTATCTACTGTTTCAGCAGATGAGTTGGAATTTTTCCAACTTCATGGAAATAGAGACATGGAGTCATAGAAATGTTTTGCACGGAAACGGACCTTTCAGTCTAACTCTTCCATGTGGACCAGATATCCTAAATTTATCTAGTCCCACTTGCCAGAACTTGGCCCATATCCTTCTAAATCCTTCCTATTACATCACATTGTAAACTTTTGCTATAAATTCTCTGTCTTACGATCTTATATTCCACAACCACCTGATGAAGGAGCAGCACTCCGAAATCTAGTGCTTCCGAGTAAACCTGTTGAACTATAACCTGGTGTTGTGTGATTTTTAACTTTGTACACCCCGGTCCAACACCAGCACCTCCAAATCATCACTTCCTATTCATGTACCCATCCAGATGCCTTTTAAATGTTGTAATTGTACCAGCCTCCACCACTTCCTCAGGCAGCTCATTCCATACAGGCACCACCCTTTCCGTGAAAAAGTTTCCCCTTAGGTCCCTTTTAAACCTTTCCCCTCTCACCCTGATGAACTGGACAGTTAGATGTTCTTAGAAAGGCAGCAATGACAGTAGCTGTACCAGGATGCGCAGCTTCAGACACAGCTGTTGCTTCAGTTCATTTTATAGAGTCGACTGATCTCTTCTCTGTGACTGTTTAAAAATCTTTGAATCAGTTATAAAGACTACTGACTTTCTCCCTTTTACCTACTTGTCAATAAACCTCCACTAAACAAAGACTGCAACATTGTGTTATCATGTTTCAGTAAAAAGAAAGTTAAAAAATTATGATCTGTCCAGCAGCCTCATGTTGGGAATCTGACTTGATACAATTGATACCAGTATAGGATATTTTCCCGCATAACTTTTGGGGCCATTAGATCAAAATAATTGGGGGCTCGCCTGAGTTCTTTGAATTAACGACTATGATGTGATGTTGAGACATAATTCAGTTGTGTTGTAGTTAATTGCATGACTTTTGAAGATGAACTTTGAATGTTGCAAAATGTTTTATGGAAGTGGAATATATAACAATAGGTTATTTAAAATCTTTAACTAAAGCTAAGCTTAAGAATTTAGCAGGTAAGTTGAAGACAGAAGTAAATGCAGGATCCTGTAAGGATTAAATACTTCTAATGGTTATACAACAGAATTAGGAAAAAGGAAATTTGAATTAGGGGTGTCATACATGGATTAGCTGAAACAGTTAAAAAGACTTTTAAATAATTATAAATCAATTGTGGGAATAGACCAGGAAAACTCTTTTGATTGTTCATGACATTCATGTGGGAGTGCATTACCAAGAAACCAACAGCCTGGACCAAGACTCTAGTTTGGAATGCACTTCTTCAATGAGGATTTGATCCCAGCAGTCACTTGACCCCTCCCAAACTAGTACTGACTATCAGAGTGGATACAAAGCTTTCAAGAAAAATGTGAGACCCCTTGGAAATTAGGATCACTCGCAAGTTCAAACAAACAAGTTGTGCTTTCTAATTCAAATATGAAATTTACCATTGAGCAGGCAATGAATGTGTGAAATATTACACTCATTCAATGAATTGAATAAATAGGATTTTCATCAAGAAGTCAGAATTGGATCATTCTGCTAAAGGACACCATTAATATTACTTCATACTTCAAAAGTGCTGAGGAACTGGAAATGAAAAAGCCTGGGATATACAAAACATCATGAAATTGTGTTGGGAATAACAAAATAAACTGAAATTTTAAAAAATTCATTCACAGAGTGAGGGCATCGCTGGCTACTCCAACATTTATTGCCCATTACAGAGGGCTAAGAGTTAACCACATTGCTGTGAGTCTGTAGTCACATGTGGCCCAGGCCAGGTAAGGATGGAAGTTCCTTTCCTTAGTGAACCAGATGGGGTTTTCCTGACAATCAACAATGGTTTCATCAGATTCTTAATCCCAGGTTTTTATTGAATTCAAATTTAACCATCTGCCTTAAGACTATAAGACCATAAGACATAGGAGTGGAAGTAAGGCAATTCGGCCCATCGAGTCCACTCCACCATTCAATCATGGCTGATGGGCATTTCAACTCCACTTACCCGCATTCTCCCCGTAGCCCTTAATTCTTATGACATCAAGAATTCATCAATCTCTGCCTTGAAGACATTTAGCGTCCCGGCCTCCACTGCACTCCGTGGCAATGAATTCCACAGGCCCACCATCTCTGGCTGAAGAAATGTCTCTGCATTTCTATTCTGAATTTACCCCGTCTAATTCTAAGGCTGTGTCCATGGGTCCTAGTCTCCTCGCCTAACGGAAACAATTTCCTAGCGTCCACCCTTTCCAAGCCATGTATTATCTTGTAAGTTTCTATTAGATCTCCCCTTAATCTTCTAAACTCCAATGAATACAATTCCAGGATCCTCAGCCATTCCTCGTATGTTAGACCTACCATTCCAGGGATCATCCGTGTGAATCTCTGCTGGACATGCTCCAGTGCCAGTATGTCTTTCCTGAGGTGTGGGGACCAAAACTGGACACAGTACTCCAAATAGGGCCTAACCAGAGCTTTATAAAGTCTCAGTGCTTTTATATTCCAACCCTCTTGAGATAAATGACAACATTGCATTCGCTTTCTTAATCACAGTCTCAACCCGCATGTTTACCTTTAGAGAATCCTCGACTAGCACTCCTAGATCCCTTTGTACTTTGGATTTATGAATTTTCTCACCGATTAGAAAGTAGTCCATGCTTGTATTCTTTTTTCCAAAGTGCAAGACCTCGCATTTGCTCACATTGAATTCCATCAGCCATTTCCTGGACCACTCTCCCAAACTGTCTAGATCCTTCTGCAGCCTCCCATTTCCTCAGGACTACCTGCCTGTCCACCCAACTTCGTATCATCGGCAAACTTCGCTAGAATGCCCCCAGTCCCTTCAACCAGATCATTAACATAAACAGCTGCGACCCCAACACTGAACCCTGCGGGACACCGCTTGTTGCTGGCTGCCATTCCAAAAAAGATCCTTTTATCCCAACTCTCTGCCTTCTGTCAGACAGCCAATCCTCAATCCATACCAGTAACTCACCTCGAACACCATGGGCCCTGACCTTACTCAGCAGCCTTATCAAAGGCCTTTTGGAAGTCTAGATAGACCACATCCACTGGGTTTCCCTGGTCTAACCTATTTGTCACCTCTTCAAAGAATTCCAACAGGTTTGTCAGGCAAGACCTCTCCTTAATAAATCCATGTTGACTTGTTCTAATCCGACCCTGCTCTTCCAAGAATTTAGAAACCTCATCCTTAATGATGGATTCTAGAATTTTACCAACAACCGAGGCTAGGCTAATTGGCCTATAATTTTCCATCTTTTGTCTTAATCCTTTCTTGAACAAGGGGGTTATAACAGCGATCTTCCAATCATCCGGGACTTTCCCTGACTCCAGTGACTTTTGAAAGATCTCAACCAAAGCCTCCGCTATTTCCTCAGCCACCTCCCTTAGAACTCTAGGATGTAGCCCATCGGGGCCAGAAGATTTATCAATTTTAAGACCTTTTAGCTTTTCTAGCACTTTCTCTTTTGTAATGACAACCATACTCAATTCAGCCTCCTGACTCCCTTTAATTGTTGGGATATTACTCATGTCTTCCACTGTGAAGACTGATGCAAAGTACTTATTAAGTTCTCCAGCTATTTCCTTATCTCCCATCACTAGGCTTCCAGCATCAGTTTGAAATGGCCCAATGTCTACTTTTGCCTGTTGTTTGTTTCTTATGTATTGAAAGAAACTTTTACTATCATTTCTAATATTACTGGCTAGCCTACCTTCATATTTGATCCTCTCCTTCCTTGGCAGGATTCGAACTTGGGTCCCCAGAACATTACCTGGGTTGGAACTGTCTGAAAATTTGTTGTTTCTTCCTGTTTTGGAGAATAAATTACGCTGCCAAAACAGATTAATGCTGATAAACCAGATGGGTCAGAACCGGAATTAGATTACAAGTTAGTTACTGATTGTGTCCAAGTTGTGGTGCAAATATTACACATTTAACAAACAGTTCTTTGATTATTGTGTATGGACCTGCAATAGGTCAATCTGAATTTGGCAGATTAGCACCAGCGTCCACAATGGGGCTGCAGATCTTGGGATGTGAAGAATTGGTTCAATTAACAATATTTTTCAGCAAGAAGAGACAATAGTGAGGAAGAGTGAGCTGATTAGACCTGAAAGGATAAGTTAAGCAGTAAATTGGAATACCTCATTACTGTTCTTTTGGTCTTTGTTGTCAAATTTTAACCTCCAGTTTAACCTCCAGGGGTACATTGTTCACAACACCAAAAGATACTTGGCCATGGTTAGATTTTTGACAAGCTGAGAACAGATTATTTTGCCTTGTACTTTACAAGCATATGATATTTCTGGACAAAAGAGGCAGTATATATGTAGCACATCCCAGAGACATTTGATTTGTATTTGATTAAGAACAAGTCTATTGAAACTTTGTTGCCTACCCTCTGTGGTAATAATATCTTTCCCAAGATAAGGAAACCAAACCTGCACACAGTAGTCCAGGTGTGGTCTAACCAATTTCCGATACAGTTGAAGCAATACTTCACTACTCCTGTACTCAAATCCTCTTGTGATAAAGATGAACATTTCATTCGCCTTGCTAATAGCTTGCTGGATGTGTGTGTTAGCCATCAGAGACTTATCGATAAGGACAACCAAGTCCCTTTACATATTTATGCCTTCTGACCTCTCACCATTTAAGAAATGCCCTGTTCTTACTACCAAAGTTGATAATCTCACAATTTTCCACATTATATTCCATATGCTAGTTCTATTTTTCTGCCAATGGAGCATTGTAACTTTTCTTCAATATGCTCGTTCAGTAGCTGTAAACATTTTTTTGTGATCTTTCTCATTATCTTTTCATTTTCTTGTGCCCCCACGTGCTAGAAAAAGCTCATAGAAGGTTAACTTGAGTCACTTCTGGAGCTAAGAGATTATTTTATGAAGAAAGGTTGAACAGGTTGGCCCTTTGTCTATTGAAGTTCTTACTAAAACATACAAGGGCTCTGAGGGAACTTGACAATGTTGACAGAATGTTCTTTCTTTGAGAGAGACTTGTGTTATGGGACAAAGTATGAGATGTAGCATTTAAAACTTGAACTAGAGAATTATTATTCCAAAGAGTTGCTTGTGTCTCATTCTCTTCCCCAAAATAATGGAGACCGTGCCATTGGATTTATTCAAGGCCGAGTTCGTTTTTTTGATAGACAGTGGAGTCTAGGATTATGAGGAGTTGTTAGGAAAGTGGACCTGAGACCGCAACAATATAAGCCATGATCTTATTGAATGGGGGAGCAGGTTTGAAAAATGTGTCTCCTATGCCTAAATCCTGTGTCCTACATTCTCTCTTGTGGGTTTCTCTATTACGTCTATTTCACTTCAACGCATTTAGCAATCTGTGTAGATCAGTAGCTAATGTTAAGTTTCTGTTGGCTGTTAAGTTGTCTTGTAAGACAGTTGTATACACAGAAATAAATATTTTTACGCTTATGATATTGTAATAATTGAAGTATTTCTACTAGTATTAGAAGCCTTCATGTTCAATGTTTCTTCCATCTCTGGGTGGCATGGTGGCTCAGTAATCAGCGCAGCTGCCTCATAGTATCAGGGATGAAATGTGTGGTGCTGGAAAAGCACAGCCAGTCAGGCAGCATCCAAGGAGCAGGGGAGTCGATGTTTCGAGCAATAGCTCTTCATCAGGAATGGGGGTGCTGGGAGGAAGGTAGCTGGGAATGCAATAGATGGATGAAGGTGGGGGTTGATGGTGATAGGTTGGAGAGGAGGTTGGAGCAGATAGGTGGAAAGGGAGATGGAGAGGTAGGACAGTCCAAGAGGACTGTGCCAAGTTAGAGGGTTGAATCTGGGATAAGGTGGGGGCAGGGGAAATGAGGAAACTGGTGAAATCAACATTGATTCCAATTGGTCGGAGGGTCCCAAGGTAGAAGATGAGGCATTCTTCCTCCAGGTGAGGGGTGGCTAGAGTTTGGTGGTGGAGAAGGCCAAGGACTTCCATGGAGTGGGAGAGGGAGTTGAAGTATTCGACCACAATGTAGTAGGGTTGATTGGTGCGTGTATCCCAGAGATATTCTCTGAAACGTTCCTCAAGTTGGCATCCTGTCTCCCCAGTGTAGAGAACACCATATCAAGAGCAACAGACACAGTAGATGACATCTGTGGAAGTACAGGATTACCGGATGTGGAAGGATCCTTTGAGGCCTTGGATGGAGGTGAGGGAGGGAGGTGTGGGCGCAGGTTTTGCACTTCTTACAGCGGCAAGGGAAGGTGCTGGGAGTGGTGCTTTTCCAGCACCACACTTTTCGACTTTGATCTCCAGCATCTGCAGTCGTCACTTTCTCCTCATAGTATCAGGGACCCAGGTTCAATTCCACCCTTGGGTGACTGTCTATGTGGAGCTTGCACATTCTCCTGTGTCTACTCTGGATGCTTCGGTTTCCTCCCACTGTCCAAAGATGTGCAGGTTAGGCGGATTGGCCATGTTAAATTGCCCATAATCCGAGGGATGTGCAGCCTAGGTGGATTCGTCATGGGAAACACAGGGTTACAGGGATGGTATGGCTCTGGGTGGGATGCTCGTCTGAAGGTCAGCATAGACTTAATGGGCCAAATGGCCTGCTTCCATACTGTAAGGATTCTTAGTTGTTAAAAAAAACAAATGAATCATGGCTGGCACATTAATATTGATTTTGTTTTGTGACTAATTGTCCTGTAAATAAACCTTATAGCCCTTACAATTTGGGATGCATATTTCTTCTGTCTAATAGCTTACATAAAAGTGAGACTGAATGTACAAAAATCATTTCTCTGTAAATTAGCTACTGGATGTATTACGTGCTACCAATTGAAAAATGAATTGCAGGTACGTTCTTACCAGGTGAAGCCATGGGATCTGAAGCAATAAATTATGTTTTTTTATTAGATTAATTGAATTGAATTGAATTTATTGTCACGTGTACTGAGGCACAGTGAAAAGCTTTGACTTGCGAGCAATACAGGCAGATCACAGAGTGAAGTAGCATAAATAGTAAATAATAGGTAAACAGCAGTAAAAACAAAAACACAGGTACAGGCGAATGTTAAGGATTTGTGAGGCCATTCAATATTCTAACAAGAGTAGGGTAGAAACTGTTACGAAACTGGCTGGTGCGTGTGTTCAGGCTCCTGTATCTTCTCCCCAATGGTAGAAGGTTTAGAAAAACATTGCCAGTTTGGAATGGATCTTTGAGAATGCTGGCGGCCTTTCCATGACAGCAGGCCTGGTAATTAGATTCTATAGATGGGAGATTGGTCTTTGTGATTGTCCAGGCCGAGTTCACCACTCTCTGTAACCATCTCCAATCTTGAATGGTACAGTTGCCATAATAGGTACTGATACTTCCAGACAGAATGCTCTCGATGGCGCATCTATAAAAGTTGGCAAGGGTTGGCAAAGTTACCATCATGCCAAATTTCCTCAGCTGCCTGAGGTAAAAGAGACTTTGTTGTGCCTTTGTAACTGGTGCGTCCACATGAAGAGTCCAAAAAAGCTTGTTGTGGATGACCACTCCCAGGAACTTGACGCTCTCCACTTGTCCCACCTCTGTGCTGTTAATGTATAGGGGGGCATGAGTAACATTCCGCAGAAAGTCAATAATGAATTCCTTGGTTTTGCCAGCATTGAGAGCTAGGTTGTTCTCAGTGCACCATTTTTCCAGGTCTTCCACCTCCCATCTGTTTCGTCGCCATCTGAGATTTGACCCACTATGGTGGTGTCATCAGCAAACTTGTAAATGGCATTAGTCTGGCATTTGGCAACACACTCATGGGTCTACAGTGAGTACAGTTGGAGGCTGAGTACACACCCATGGGATTCTCCAATGTTGAGTGTTAGTGAGGATGGCATATTGTCCCCAATCTTCACTGATTGTGGCCTGTGGGTCAGGAAATTGAGGATCCAGTTGCAGAGAGTGGGGCTTAGTCCGAGATCACTAAGTTTAGTAATCAGTCTAGAGGGTATAATAGTATTGAAGGCTGAACTGCAGTCAATGAGTAGGATTCTTACGTAGCTGATTTTGGTTTCAATATGTGTAGGGAGGAGTGAAGGGCAAGTGATATGGCATTTGATGTGGATCTGTTGGTCGATAGGCAAATTGGAGTGGGCCAAGAGTAGTGGGGAGGCTGGAGTTGATTAATGCCATGACCAGCCTTTCAGAGCACTTCATGACCACTGAAGTTGAGGAGAATTAGTCATATAAAGCAATGGTATGTGCATTTTTCTACTCTGCACAATACATGAAATAACAAAACCACCTGTCACTTCCTCTCCAAAGCAAAATTCACAAAGACCTTTTGCAGCTTCAATCTGGCAAAGGTTTCCCCGACCCAAAACAATTAGAGCTCCTCAGCTGAGGTAATCTTACCCACAAATAAATGATCCAACATAAGACCATAAGACCAAAAGACATAGCAGTGGAAGTAAGACCATTCAGTCCATCTAGTCCACTCCACCATTTAATCATGGCTGATGGGCATTTCAACTCACTTACCCGCGCTCTCCCTGTAGCCCTTAATTCCTTGTGAGATCAAGAATTTATCAATCTCTGCCTTGAAGATATCTAATGTCCCAGCCTCCACTGCGCTCCATGGCAATGAATTTCACAGGCCCACCACTCTCTAGCTGAAGAAATGTCTCCTCATTTCCATTCTAAATTGACCCCCTCTAATTCTAAAGCTGTGCTCATGGGTCCTAGACTCCCCACCTAATGGAAACAGTTTCCCAGCATCCACCATTTCTATGCCATGCATTATCTTGTAAGTTTCTATTAGATCTCGCCTCAACCTTCTATACTCTAATGAATACAATCCCAGGATCCTCAACTGTTCATCATATGTTAGGTCTACCATTCCAGGGATCATCCATGTGAATCTCTGCTGGACATGCTCCAGTGCCAGTATGCCCTTCCTGGGGCCCAAAATTGGACACAGTATTCTAAATGGGGCCCAACTAGAGCTTTATAAAGTCTCAGAAGCACATCGCTGCCTATATATTCCAATCTGCTTGAGATAAATGACAACATTACATTCACTTTCTTAATTACGGACTCAACCTGCAAGTTAACCTTTAGAGAATCCTGGACTCGCACTTCCAAATCCCTTTGTACTTTGGCTTTATGAATTTTCTTGCCATGAAGAAAATAGCCCATGCCTGTATTCTTTTTTCCAAAGTGCAAGACCTAGCATTTGCTCACTTTGAATTTCATTAGCCATTTCCTGGACCACTCTCTTAAACTGTTTAAATCTTTCTGCAGCCTCCCCACCTCCTCAGTGCTGCCTATCCACATAACTCCGTATCATTGGCAAACTTCACCAGAATGCCCCCAATCCCTTCATCCAGATCATTAATATATAAAGTGAACAGCTGCGGACCCCAACACTGAACCCTGCGGGACACCACTTGTCACCGGCTGCCATTCGACAAAGAGCCATTTATCCCAATTCTCTGCCTTCTGTCAGACACCCAATCCTCAATCCATGCCAGTAGCTCACCTTGAACACCATGGTCCCCCGCCTTACTCAGCAACCTCCTGTGAGGCACCTTATCAAAGACCTTTTGGAAGTCTAAATAGATAACATCTGCTGGGTTTCCCTGGTCTAACCTACTTGTTACCTCTTCAAAGACTTCTAGCAGGTTTGTCAGGCATGACTTCCCCTTACCAAATCCATGCTGACTTGTTTTAATCTGACCCTGCACTTCCAAGAATTTAGAAATCTCATCTTTAATTATGGATTCTAGAATTTTACCAACAACTGAAGTTAGGCTAATCGGCCTATAATTTTCCATCCTTGATCCTTTCTTGAATAAGAGGGATACAACAGCAATTTTCCAATCATCTGGGACTTTCCCTGACTCCAGTGACCTTTGAAAGATCACAATCAATGCCTCTGCTATTTCCTCAGCTACCTTTCTCAGAACTCTGAGCTCATCTGGGCCAGGAGGTTTATCAATTTTTGGGCCTTTTAGCTTTTAGCACTTTTGCTTTTGCAATGGCTACCATACTCAACTCTGGCCGCTGACTCTCCTTAACTGTTGGGATATTACTCCTGTCTTCCACTGTGAAGACTGACACAAAGTACTTATTAATTTCTTCAGCTATTTCCTTATCTCCCAGCACTAGCCTTCCTGCATCAATTTGGAGCGGCCCAATGTCCACTTTTGCCTCTGGTATGTTTCTTATGTATTGAAAGAAACTTTTACTATAATTTCTAATATTATGGCTTCATATTTGATCCTCTCCTGCTTATTTCTCTCTTTGTTATCCTCTGTTTGTTTTTGTAGCCTTCCTAATCTTCTGATTTCCCAGTGCTCTTGGCCACTTTATAGGCTCTCTCTTTTTCTTTGATACATTTCCTGACTTCATTTGTCAGCCATGGCTGTCTAATTCCCTTCCATCCCCCAAATAATCTTCCTTTTCTTTGGGATGAACCTCTGTACTGTGTCCTCAGTTACACCCAGAAACTCCTGCCATTGTTGCTCTACTGTCTTCCCTGCTAGGTTCTGCTTCCAGTTGATCTTTGTCAGTTCCTCTCTCATGTCCCTGTAATTACCTTTATTTAACACCATTACATCCGATTTTGCCTTCTCTCTTTCAAACTGTAGACCGAACTCTATCATATTATGATCGCTGCCTCCTAAGTGTTTCCTTACTTTAAGATCTTTTATAAAGTCTGGCTCATTACATAGAATAGTCTGCTCCCTTGTGGGCTCCATCAAAGCTGTTCCAAAAAGCCATCCTGTAAGCATTCCATGAATTCCCTTTCTTTGGATCCACCGGGAACATTATTCACCCAGTCCACCTGCATAGTGAAGTCTCCCATGATCATCACCGACATCTTCAAGATTATTCAGAAAAAAGAGCAATCAAGACTCCCATCTCTAATGTTTTGAAATAAAATGTACAGATGTGTATGAAAATTGATCTTCAGCCATCCTTTGACAATGCAAAGGTCTTTGTACTCAATATAATTTCTCTGGTTAAATAACTTTCCACCTTAGCTATCTCATATCTGCACAGAAACCCATCCAGTCAAGTGACTAGACTGTCTGAGATTTTGAACTGATGCTGTTTCTGTTGAGAAAAACTTTGTAAAACTTGAATGCTAATACTTTGGCACTGATGCCTTTGCATGTGGTGTCTTGCAAGGCAAAATACAATAGAAGGGCTTATGCCCGAAACGTCGATTCTCCTGTTCCCTGGATGCTGCCTGACCTGCTGCACTTTTCCAGCAACACATTTTCAGCTCTGATCTCCAGCATCTGCAGACCTCACTTTCTCCTCAAAATACAATAGAAACCTGAGACAGGCAAAGATTAATTTTTGTCACTGTGATGAACTAATGCAGTTGATGCTTTTCATAAGCTTTCAGAGTTACAGGAAAATTATTTCTACTTTGTAAATATTTGCTGTGAATTTGTGCAGATTATACTAAGAATCAATAGATTGTGAATTTTTATTCCATTTCCTCTTTTTATGTTGTTTAAATATCTTCATTGGGTCCATTCAGTCTGTTGTTGAAGAGAAAGACTCAGAAAAAGCTGTGTTGGAATTGGCATAAATATAAACTAAAAAAAAGGAACAGGAAACAAACTTTTTTAAAGGAAGACATCACAAAATGCATAACTCTATGACAGTGACATTAGAGAAAAAAACCCAAAGAACTGCAGATGCTGGAAATCAGAAACAAAAATAGAAATTACTGGAAAAACTCAGCCGGTTTGGCAGCATCTGTGGAGAAAAAGCAGTGTTAACATTTCAAGTCCAGTGACCCTTCTTCAGAACTGATTGTAGCCAGGAAGAGGCTGGAATATTTGCTGAAGATGGTGGTGGAAGGGTGGGGGTAAATGTTAGATGGAGATGGAGATGGAAATGGAGCCTAGAAAAAGAGAGCATCAATTGGGCATATAAAGGAATGGGTAAAGACCAGCCTGGAAGAATCATTAGCTGTTATTGGGGACCATTAATTGCTGACAATGGGTTGTTTGTGGTAGCAAGGGAGAAAGTGAGGACTGCCATGGTGAAGGCCTCCAAGCTCTCTGCTTCTTCCTCTCCTGCCGACCCAACCAGTACCCCTTCACTGACACTCTCATTTGATTGTTGGGACTGGTCTTCACCCTCAACAACATCTCCTTTGAATCCTCCCATTTCCTTCAGACCAATGGGGTAGCCACGGGCACCAGTATGGGCCCAGCTGTGCCTGACTCTTCACAGGATACATGGAACAGTCCATCTTCCTCAGTTACACTGGCACCATCCCCCACCTTTTCCTCCATTACATTGATGACTGTATCGGAGCAACCTCGTGCTCCCACGGGGATGTTGAATAGTTCATCAACTTTTCCAACACCTTCCACCTTGACCTTAAGTTCACATGGACCATCTCTGACACCTCCCTCCCCTTTCTGGACCTCTCCAGCGACCGGCTCAACACGAACATCTATTTCAAACTCACTGATTGTCACACCTGTAAAAGTGATACCTTACCCCTAATTCTTCCACCTCGACCGTATCTCCTCCCAGGAGGAGCAATTCCGCTCCAGAACATCCCAGATGGCCTCCAATTTCAAGGACTGCAATTTTCTCTCCCATGTGGTCAACAATGCCCTCCAGCACATCTCCTTCACTTCCCACACCTCTGCCCTTGAACCTCACCCCTCCAACCGCAACAAGGATAGAACTGCCTGGTCCTCACCTTTCACTCCAATCATCTCCGGATGCAGCGCATTCTCCACCATTTCTGCCACCTACAGTCAGACCCCACCACCGGAGATATATTTCCCTCCCCAATTCTATCGACATTCTGCAGAGACCATTCCCTCTGTGACTCCCTTGTTAGGTCCACGCCTCCCAGTAACACAGCCTCCACACCTGGTACCTTCCCTTGCCACCGCAGGAGGTGCAAAACCTGTGCCCACACCTCCCCCCATCACCTCTGTCCAAGGCCCCAGAGGATCTTTTCACATCCGGCGAAAATGTTAACTCTGTTCCTGCCACCACACATGCTGCCAGACCTACAGAGTTTCTCCAGGAATTTCTGTTTTTGGTACTTAAACACAAATATTAATTTAAAATCTGGTGGTTAGCTATAGGTATTTTTAAATAGTTACGTGCAGCAGATATGAATCACTCTCTTTGATTGCACTTCATTGGGAAAATTAGTCCAGGTTATTTGGTGAACCAATGATTCTGCCTTTGGAATATGAAGCACGAAGTGTCCTCTTCTTTTTTTTTAATGATTTCCCCATACAAAAACTAAACCCAAGCAGCGAAGTGAAGCAGCTCCCTGGTTCAAGTGTAAAAGTCTCAGGGAGGGCAGGCAGAGTCTTCTCTGTTGAAATAGAATGCAGAAATCCTGAAAACACGAATAGTGTGAAAGATCCTTGAATCTCACTGTTGGAGTTCGAATTAAAGGAGTGAGAACTCCTGACGTCATCAAGGCAGCAGCGGACCTGGAGACTCCTGGTTTTGGGAGGCGAGTGTGGGTTCAGCATTGGACCTGGCATCGATGGCATCAATGAGATGGGCCCAGCGTTGAAGAGATGGCACCGAAAGAGTGGCAACTCCTCCATTGGTGGGTCTGGCACAGACATTCGCAAGGCAGTGGAGGAGTAATGGAGGCACAGGTATCATTGCTGAGCCAGCTCAGAGCACTCTTTCAGCTATATCTTTTATCCTTTCTATTCTCAAACTATTCTCTTTCAATTACATCATTTGTCCTTTAAATTCTTAAATTATTCAAAATGGTGCCAGATTGTGATGACTGTTGAGGTTTTACACTGTAAAAATACAAGTGATAATAAATAAATCATTCATTCATTTAGAATGTAGAATTTGCTGTGACATGTATGAGTTAAGATGAATAGCATCAATAGAGCTTTTTATTTAACATAGAGATGAGGTGAAAATATCCATCTTTGAAATCAAAGCATTTGATCAAATGTTGCATCAAGAATCCTTAGCAAAACTGAAGTCAATGGGAATTGGTGGGTCACGTCAGGGTGGGGGTTAGCGGAATAACTCTGAAGTCTTTGAGTCATTCCTACCATAAAGGAAATTGGTTGTGATCATTGGAGGCCAATAATGTCAGTCCTAGGCTATTGTTTGAGAAGTTCCCCAGGGTAGTATCCCAGGCCCAACAACCTCAACTGCTTCTTTTTTGACTTTCTCTCCAAAGTAAGGGCAGTTAAGTATTTTCACTGATGATTTCACAAAGCTCAAAAACACTTGTGACTCCTCAGATACTGAAGCAACCCAAGTCCAAATGCAGCAAGACCTGGACAACATTTAGGGTTGGGCTCATTCACAGCAAGTTACTACTACATCACGCAAGTATCAGGTTATGGCCATTTCCAACAAGAGAGATAATGGCAATTCCCATTGACACTTATTCACATTAGCATAGCTGAATTCCCTGCTACCAACCTGGGGTTACCATTAACCAGAAACTAAACTGGACCAGCCATATAAATATTGTGGTTACAAAAGCAGGTCAGGGCTGGAAATTCTGCAGTGAATAACTCGCCTCTTGACTCCTCAAAGCCTATTCACTATCTACAAGACACATGTCAGGAATGTGATGGAATCCTCCCCAGTTGTCTGGATGGGTACTGCATCAATAACACTCAAGAATTTCAACACCTTCCAGGACAAAGCAACTGCTTGATTGGCACATTATCCACTACCCTAAAGTTTCATTCATTTCACTACTGAGGAACAATGTCAACAGTGTATATCACATTCAAGATACAATGCACCAACTCGTGAAGCCTTCTTCAACAGGACTAACTAAACCCACAGTGTCTGCCATCTATAAGGAGAAGGGCAGCAGGGTATACAGGAATACAATCAGCTAGCAGTTCAGTTCAAGCCACACATCAGACGGACTTGGAGCAGCATTGCTGTTTCTTCACCATTGCTGGATTAAAATCCTGGAATTCCATTCCTTACAGCACTGTGGATGTGCCTACACAATATGGTTTGCAGTAGTTTAAAAAGATATCTGTCCATCACCATCTCAAAGACAATTAGGGATGCTGCATTAGCAAACAATATGAACTTCCTGCGAAAATAATACACTTTAAAAAGATATGGGTGAGAGTAATACTTTGTTATTCAGTGTGGCCAACTAAGAAAAAGAGGGAGATGTTTATTGAAGATGTGGAGCACACACATTCAAGCAATTGTTTTCCCTGCCTTCCTTTCCCAGAGGATTTGGAAATTTGTATCTGATTACAATGTTCTTCACTGATTTAGTGCTCTCTGGGCATAGATTGTGCTTCCATGTTCATAACTTGCATGAAATTGGGCCAAGACATGTAAAGTGACTGCTGCTCACTTAACTATTTGACCTTCACTCTTTTGCAGTATGCAGTATGTATGGTTCAATTCCTACCTCAGGTGACTGACTGTGTGGAGTTTGCACATTCTCCCCATGTCTGCGTGGGTTTCCTCCGGGTGCTCCGATTTCCTCCCACAGTCCAAAAATGTGCAGGTTAGGTGAATTGGCCATGCTAAATTGCTCTGTAGTGTTAGGTGAAGGGGTAAATGTAGGGGAATGGGTCTGGGTGGGTTGTGCTTCAGTGGGTCGGTGTGGACTTGTTGTTTCCACACTGTAGATAATCTAATCTAAGTTATAATTACCAATTCGGGCAGAGAAGCTTTGAAGATATTTAATGGTCCTTAGTCTGGGATAGATAATTGCAAGGGTAGTTTTTGCAAGGAAGAAGATCATTGTTCATTAAAATTAATAGAAGTTGTGAATTAAACATGTGAAATATTTATCTTAACAAAACAACAGAATCATTCACTGTGTCTCTTAATTATAATTTGTAACTGTGAAGTTTTGAAAGAAATCCAATCAGATGTATATTGACCACAAAATTAATGACACCATTTCCATGATGGTGAGAAAAGTTCAGGGTGGGGGGATAGTTACTTAAATATTTCCTTCTTAAGCAGTTTCATGGGATCAAAGAAAACTTGGTTCCACTCTGGTTCAATAGGTTCTGAGTGTTGGTGCTAATTCAAATGCATGACCTGAAGATTCCGTCACATATGGGGTATGGTGTTGATCGAAAGGTCATGTAGACAAGTTGTTTAGGGATTTGTGGTGCAATCTCCAGTACCAGGACTTTGCCTCTGTGTGTTTCCAAGGAAATCTCTCAACGTGTCCTGTGCCATCCCAAATGAACCTTCTTCATCCCAGTGAGATAGTGGGGATGTTTGACATTTTCAGGGTTGTTTCGAGTACAACCCGAAAGTGTTTCTGCTGTCCATCTGGGAGTCTCCTGCTGTGACTGAGTTCTGAACAGACAAGATGCTTCAGGAACCTAGTGTCAAGCTACTTAAAAATGTCATCAACAAACTACACATGCATAGGCAACACATATTAGAGTGCATGAGCTTGTTCACTTGAGTACCACAGTGCAACTGGGAGCCTTATTTGAAAATCACTCTTGCTGCGTTCTTTTCCTGACCTATGGCAATGAAAATAGCAGTAGTCGCTAGCTCCGCATGTTTTTTTCTGGCACTCTTTATGGGTCAGGAACAAGAAGAATGCTTCCCATCAAACCTTCAAAGAAACTTGGCCCCCTCCTCAATCAGTCGATTTGACCCCTAAATACTCCACCACTGCTATTGGCGCCCTTCCATCCCAGATAATTTTGTTATATCCCACAATCTCATAATCCCTAGCACCCAACCAAGACTAATTCCTCAATCATCTTGAACAGCTGGCAAGCAGGAAGCCAAATTTAAGAAGTGATAATGGAATCCTACGTTAGGTTCAGTAGGCATTTCCCATCTATGGCCTTGTGGAGGTCTTTGATCTCCCCTATACTCTGCCCATAAATATTAGGGTTACTGTAATTATTGGCATGTTTCATATTGGAATCAGAAAGAGACTGAGACATGACCCAAAACTAACGTTAGATGTTTCCACTGATATAGGGAGATTTGGTTACTCACCACAGAACAACGGAAAAAAATAGACTCTTGGGGAATAATAGCAGTACTTCATGAGGAACAAGGAGAACCTGACCCTAGAAGTGCAGCACAGAGAATTTTAACAGGTTCCTGAAATAGACAGTGCAAAGCATTTAACTGAATTTTCACCACAAAGACAGGAAAGAGGAACTGGATTTGTTTTGGGATTAAAAAAACCTCTTCTGGTGAGAAACTGATTAAAGTTCAGATTTTCATCAGGGGAAATCCTAAGTTCCAATGGAGATGGGATTCCTTTTCTTTGTGCCAGTGGAGTTGGCGTGGGGGAATCAAAAATGGTCAGATTTAGCATGTGACTTATCTCTGATGTGATTGGTTAGCCTGAAGGGGAGGTCTGTGGCTTGACCAAAGTTTGTCACTGGATGAAATCCAAAGAATGCATGTTAGGTGAATTAGCCATGTAGTTTTCAGGGATGCATAGGTTGGGTGCATTAGTCAAGGGTAAATGTAGAGTAATATAATAAGGGGATAGGTCTAGGTGGGTTATTTTTCTGCGGGTCGGTGTGGACTTGTTGGGGCAAATGGCCTGTTTCCACACTGTAGGGATTCTATGATGATTCTATGAGTGGGAAGTGACATAATCATAGGTGAGGCAGGGGCCTTGAGGCTCCTTACTTCATTGATATAGACCTACATCTAACACTGGAGACCATGAAGGAAAGGAAGAAAGATGGCAGGAGACACCTTGCTCTGCAGTAGGGGTACCTCCCAAATCAGTGTCAACTGCTCTTATCTCCTGATTGGCTAACTTCATCCAGTCCCTTATCATCCCCAGGGTCCACAGTAGGTTGACCAGCTCCAGCAAAGAGTTTATTTTGGCACAGGAAGATTACCTGTAAGAGTAGTGGGTGTTAAAGTGCTGTGTGGATCATGTGAATGGTGGATGAGGTACAAAGTGCTGCCTGAGGAGTCAGAGTGTGGGGGAGGTGACAGGCCCATAGCTAACCACCAACTCCAAAGCTCCCATGTGATGTCCAAAATCTACCCCAACCCCAGTCACCTTACACCAGTCATGGGAATAAGTGGGCCCTATTCATGCACAGTAGAGACAAATGATCATATGGATATTGGGGACTAAACACATCCCAGGAAGGCTTGACACAGGGAGATTGATCAAATTACAGGACAGTCCCAGAAACTTTGGAACAGTTTGGCACCCTGGTTCCTGGAGGCTTATATGGTCGAGAGTGCTGAAGATCACAATGAACAAGACCTTTTCAGGCAGATAATGACAGGTACCACATGGCTAGTCCTGGCCTGGGAATCACATCTTCAGAAGTTCTATGTTGTTGTCCTACTGAGTAGGTGTAGACAGCACATCAATAGACATCTCTTCAAGGGAATTCTCTTGTCCCCTAGGTTCCACTAACATACAGGTTAAAGATCTGAAGCTGCCTGAATTGACAGGAGATGAAAGATTCATGACAGCTACAAGGAATGTTAGCATACATATGGAAGAAAATTTTGGTCATAGATCAGTTGAACATTGGGGAAGTGGAAGCCTTTCTTATTGTGCCATCTCACTCGTCTGTTATTAGGTGCTTTGGTGGCTACATGGGTGTGAATATGAAACCATGCACTGGGAAAATTCAGTGACGCAGCTATAACCCAATGCCCCTTACCCTGCAATGCCAAGTCTGTCATTAATTGAATGTATCATCTAGCTCTGGCTAAGTGGGCATCAGTTGTGGCATGCAGCTATTTTTGAGATGCTATTAAGATCTGCAGTTGACTGTTGGAAAGAGCCAGAGGTGAGGAAATTCAAAGCCACTGTAACTTTGACGGCCTAGCCTGGCATTGTGCTTTGTATTGTAAAGAACACCTATCTGCCTGCAATGCTGCAGTCTCCTGCAACACAGGTTCTGAGGCATCTCTGGAAATCTCCATATTTGGTGGTTGATTCTCTGTTGACAGTTTGGTCTCAGTTGCTTTCCTGTCTTTCCTTCCTTCTCCTGTGCACTTCTGGTGCCCAGCATCCTGCCTTTCCTGTGGAAGATGTTGCCCCTTATCACCACTGTGCCCAAAATCTGACATCTGTGCCCTTTTTGCCATCTGATACCCTTCTTTTGGGCATGTGGCTACCTCACTGTCCTTGGCAGCCTTTACAATTGCATTCCAGTCACCATTCAAATCCCAGGTGCTGAGAACCCACTGTCCCCGTCATGGGCAGCTCCAAGCGCACTGCCTGACTAAATACTGTGACCCTCTTTTTCCTGCACATTCTCTTATGAGCCCAGCTGATACTCTGGAACAGCCCTGACTGGCTCCTGATACTGTAGCCACATCTATCTCTCTCTCTTTCTCTCTCTCCAGATATTTCCTTTCTGAGGGGGTGGGGAACCTGTTCAGCCCTTGAAAAAAGTTAACATCTCAAACCTTGACAAGCTCTTAACAAGCTTTTAAATAGCTTCCATTAATAGAGTGGGATTCCTGTCACACCCTCTCTCCACCCTGCTAATTTCTGTTTTCACCGAGATCAGTGTCTGGAATGTGGCATCGTGCCCAGCACTGATATTTTCGGGGCCATCCCGCTTCTGTTCTTGACATTGGGTGGGTCCAATAATTCAGTCTATTGTGACAGATTGAAAGGAACTGACTCTCTATGGAGTGTGATCAGCCCTCGATATATATTATATTTCAATGTCTCAGAGAATGTCCAAACTCAACAGACCAGCCCAACAAACTCTACATCGGTCTTTCCAGCTGCAACAAAGACAAACAGGTATTACAGCTAGAAATGAAGCTCACTATGAGTCAGATGAAAGTTATATTCCCTTACTCTTGGGGCGGCACGGTGACTCAGTGGTTAGCACTGCTACCTCACAGTGCCAGGGTTTGATTCCCAGCCATGGAATATGGAGTATGCACATTCTCCCCGTGTCTGGGTGGGTTTCCTCTGGGTGCTCCAATTTCCTCCCACAGTCCAAAGATGTATAGGTTACATGAATTGGTCATGCTAAATTGCCCATAGTATCCAGACATATGCAGGCTAAGTGGATTAGGCATGGTAAATGCAGATTTGCAGGGATAAGGTAGGGGGATGGGTCTGGGTAGGATGCTTTTTTGGAGGATCGGTGTGGACTTGATGGGTTGAATGGCCTGCTTCCACACTGTAGCTTTTCAATACTTCGTACTTTTGAGCTATTCAGGGGTATTTTCCTTGTGGACAAATGATGTTAAGACTCAAATGGGGTCAAAGGTATGCACTCTGAGGAAAACAGTCACTCCCTGCAATCTTCCTTGAACGGCTGGTGAAGTTGATGTATGGACTCTTGAATCTGGAGAGCCAATAGGAGGCCCTCCTGCAGCAGGATGCTGTGACAGGTGAGGCCAGGAAAGATGCACCCAAAAATAAAAATGGCTGTTGGGACCAGTTCATCATTATTGGCAGAGTCTGGTGGGACTTCTTAAGGTGAACTGGGGCAGCAGTTCATCCCAAGGAGGCATTGGGAACCTTCAAGTCTACCTGGAAAGCTGGCCCTTTGGGTCTGCCAGTTGGTTACCTGCACCACCACCACCTGCTGAGACTTAATAGAACTTAAGAGGATCTTCTGTGACCAATCTCTCTTAATAAGTCATTCATAGACTCAATAGCCTGCTGCAGCGGGTCAGTAGTTCTGCTACCCCAATTTATCCCCTGCCACCTCACAGAAAATTGTGCAGGGCTGGGTGGAATCAGGAGGTCTGCACACCAGCTAATGCATAACATTCTCTGCCTGCTCCTATTACTGGTTAAAACTTCCAAGCACTGTCTTTGGTCCATGCCATGATTTTATCATCGCCACCAACTCTGTCTCTGGTAATTATCTGAGACTGACTCAGAAGTTCACAATCCAACTCAAAAATGAACTTTAAACCTCACATCTGTGTCATCACTGGAACAGTCCATTTTCACCGTTACAAGAAAGTCATACTCTTGCACTGTTTCATCCATGCCTTTGTAAATGGTAAACTTGATAATTCCAAAATCAGTCTGGCTGGCATTCATCCCCCAAAAATTTGAGTTCATCTAAACACTCGGATGTCTTTGTTCTGACTCGCATCTAGCCCCAGTCACCGATTACAATAAGCATTCCTGATTGCCTCTCAATCTGATGTCATCTTCATTTAAAAACTTTTACCTTGGTTTTCAAGTCCCCGTGGCCTTGCACTTCACAATCTTCCAGTCCCACAATTCTGCACTCCCACAATTTTGGTATCTTTTGTGCATCACCCATTTTCATCACCACTGGTGGCTCACTTCAGCTGCCAAGACTTTAAAATCTGTAATTCCTTCCCGACAACTCTCTGGCTGTCTCTTTTGTTCATTGAAGACATTCTTACAAAACTACCTCAACAGTAACTTATAATTATATAGCAGCTTTATAATGTAATCTCCCATCATGTTTTGCATAAGTATTACAAAACAAAATATGCCACTAACCCACACAAGAGATATTAGGTCAGAGGACCTAAAGCTTGGTTAACATGGTAGATATTAAAGAATGTCTTATAGTAGAAAGGTATGGTAGAGTGGCGGAGAGTTTGCATACCGACTTTGAATTCGAACAAATAAAATTAAAATTGGGGATGGAGAGAAGACCAAAATTAGAGAACAGATATCTAAGAGGTTGTGGGCTGGAGGAGATTACAGAGAAATGACATGGTGAGGCAATGGAGGAATCATAAAGCAAGAAGGCAACATGGTTTGATCAGGAACCAATGGTAAGCACAGGGAGACAGGAGAATAGATCTAGCTACAATTTAAGGAATGGATAGTAGAGTTTATTGATGACCTCGGGAGCAAAAGGTAGAAATAGGCCGTCTTAGTGATGACTTGATTACAAGGTTGGAATCACGTGATACTAAAAATGTGAACAAACTGGCTTAATTTCACACTGTTTCCGGAGAAGGAATGGAGTTGGTTGATAGGGAACAGAGTTTAGCATTTATTACTTTTGGTAATCTGTCTTAACATGTGGCTTAGTGTCAAATTTTATTTTGATAATGTTGTATATAAGTCTAAAAGGGTAAATACTTTATTGAGCAGAGTAAGCACCACCTACTGTGACGATGTTGAGGAGATTTCGTCAGAGTCAGCAAAAACCTTCGGAGACAGAGTTGGGGCTAGTGTGCTTCAGAGTCTTTATTGTAACAAAGGCTATAATCATGTAATTTGTAAACATTGGCAGTAACGCAATAAATTTCATATTGATTACTCAAAAAGACTCTTCTAGTTAGACCAGAAGGATGGATGTCCAAATCCACATTTGACCACTTCAGATTCGAAGGCAACTACACATAAAATGTAAGACTTCTATGAAGTGCACAAACAGGTTTTATTATACGTTAAAGGCAATATCACAATGCAAGTTTTTTTTATTGTAAGGCCAATATTTTGACACAAAGCCAAGACCAGATAACACATTTAAGGACAAAACAATGGCTCAGCGGTTAGCACTACTTCCTCACAGCACCAGGACACAGGTTTGATTCCACCCTTGAACGACTGTCTGCCTGGAGCTTGCGTGTTTTTCCAGTGTCTGTGCGGGTTTCTGTTCACAGTCCAAAGCTACGCAAGTTAGGTGGATTGGCCATGCTAAATTACCCCGTGTGTTCAGGGATGTGTGGGTTAGATGTGTTAACTATAAAAAATGCAGATTTTTAGGGTAGGGGGATGGATCTGGGTGGGATGCAGTTCAGAGGGTTAGTGTGCAGTTGTTGGGTTGAATGGTCTGTTTCCACACTGTAGCAATTCTATGTTTATTAATAAGCAGGTCAAGTTTCAGCTACACCATCATACTAAAGTTGCAACTGAGAATTAAACTTTACATAACCTATATTCAAGATCAATGATTGTTGATGACGCATTCATACTTAAAGTTAATTTTACTTTGAACAGTGAGATGTGTCAATATTATAGTCATAGAGAAGTACAGCACAGAAGCAGACCCTCAGGTCCAACTCGTCCATGCCAACCAGATATCCAAAATTAATCTAGTCCCATTTGCCAGGACTTGGCCCATATCCCTCTAAACCCTTCCTATTCATATACCCATCCAGATGCCTTTTAAATGCTGCAATTGTAATACCCTCCACCACTTCCTCTGGCAGTTCATTCCACTCACGCACCACCCTCTGCGTGAAAAGGTTGCCCTTTGGGTCCCTTTTATATCTTTCCCCTCTCACCCGGATCCTGTGCCTTCTGGTTCTGGATGCCCTCACACCAAGGAAAAGACCTTAGGTAAAAACAATGACTGCAGATGCTGGAAACCAGATTCTGGATTAGTGGAGCTGGAAGAGCACAGCAGTTCAGGCAACATCCAAGGAGCAGTAAAATCGATGTTTCGGGCAAAAGCCCTTCATCAGGAATACAGGCAGAGTGCCTGAAGCGTGGAGAGATAATTGAGAGGAGGATGGGGGTGGGGAGAAAGTGGAAATGACCTGGGAGTTGCAGTGGGAGAGGGACTCCCTGAGATTCTTGTAGAGAGAGGAGGAACACTTCTTCAAGGCAGGCATCCTTGCAAGAGGATTCGCAGTGGGGTTAAAATCAACTTGGTAAAAACAATGACTGCAGATGCTGGAAACCAGATTCTGGATTAGTGGTGCTGGAAGAGCACAGCAGTTCAGGCAGCATCCGAGGAGCAGTAAAATCGACGTTTCGGGATTGCCCCATTTTATCAAGATCTCAGTATAATCTGAGGTAACCATCGCTGTCCACTACACCTCCAATTTTGCGATCATCTGCAAACTTCCTAACTATATCTCCTATTTTCCCATCCAAATAATTTATATAAATGACAAAAAGTAGGGGACCCAGCACCGATCCATTGGTCACAGGCCTCCAGTCTGAAAAACAATCCTCCACCACCACCTAGTTCTTTTTGTATTCCATGAGATCTAACCTTGCTAATCAGTCTCCCATGGGGAACCTTGTCGAACGCCTTACTGAAGTCCATATAGATCACGTCCACCACTCTGCCCTCATCAATCCTCTTTGTTATTTCTTCAAACAAAACTCAATCAAGTTCATGAGACATGATTTCCCACGCACAAAGCTATGCTGACTATGCCTAATCAGTCCTTGCCTTTCCAAATACATGTAAATTCTGTCCCTCAGGATTCCCTCCAACAACTTGCCCATGAACGATGTCTGGCTCACCAATCTGTAGTTCCCTGGCTTTTCTGTAGCTCCTGTCTTAAATAGTGGCACCATGTTAGTCAACCTCCAGCCTTCGGGCACTTCACCTGTGACTATCGATGATATAAATACCTCAACAAGGGGTCCAGCAATCACTTCTCTAGCTTTCTACAGAGTTCTAGGGTATATCTGATCAGGTCCTGGGGATTTATCCACTTTCATGCATTTGAAGACATCCAGCACCACCCCCTGTGTAATTTGGACATTTTTCAAGATATCACCATCTATTTCCTCACATTCTATATCTTCCAATTCCTTCTCCACGGTAAACACTGATGCAACACTCATTTAGTATCGCCCCATCTCTTGCAGCCCCACACATAGGCTGCCTTGCTGCTGTTTGAGGGGAGAAGCAGCATCCGAAGAGCAGGAAAATCAATGTTTCGGGCAAAAGCCCTTCATCAGGTATCTTGATGAAGGACTTTTGCCCAAAACGTCGATGTTCCTGCTCGTCAGATGCTGCCTGACTTGCTGTGCTTTTCCAGCACTACTGTAATCTTGCGTCTCATCTCCAGCAACTGCAGTACCCACTTTCACCTAGCTGATCTTTGAGGGGCCCTATTCTCTTCCTAGTTACCCTTTTGTCCTTAATGTATTTGTAAAAACCCTTTGATTTCTCCTTAACCCTATTTGCCAAAGCTATCTCATGTTCCCATTTTGCCCTCCTGATTTCCATCTTAAGTATACTCCTACTGCCTTTATACTCTTATAAGGATTCTTGTTTGTCTATACCTGACATATGCTTCCTTCTTTTCCTTAACCAAAATCTCAATTTCTCTAGTCATCCAGCATTCCCTACACCTACCAGCCTTTCCTTTCAACCTAACAGGAATTAACTGTCTCTGGACTCTGGTTATCTCATTTTTGAAGGCTTCCCATTTTCCAACTGCCCCCAATCAACTTTTGAAAGTTCTTGCCTAATATCGTCTTAATTTCTGTATGCAAATCACCTTCCTGTTCCCCCAATCTGGATATATTTCTACGATTGACAATCATTTGCAGTTTAGTTAAATGACAAACACTACAGATTTGAAGCTCTGATGTTATTATACTTTGTTACCAATTGAATTTAATAACAAGTACTGAAAAAATGGAATGGACAAAGATAATTAAGTTCATCTATATATTCCAATCCTGCTTTTGAAAAAATATTCAATTTCATACCTTATATGTAGCAGAAACATAACTTCAGCTTTGGGGAAACTAAATTCGTAAAGTAGTTGGAACGCTGGAATTCTGAAGTTGCAAAATTGCCTGAGGTATTTACACAAAGAGGCTGTCCACACGTAGCTACAGGGTCAAGTATCAAGAGAATACAGGTTCGTTTAGCCGGAGAACTGAAAACAATAAGTTTAAGTAATGTCTTTGTTAGAGATTTGAATGATTTTTGTATTTCTCCAGATCAGTCACCTGAGGACTGTCAACTGAGAGGGACGATGGGGTTGCCTTCCTCTGTTCAGCAGCACCAAACGTTTGTCTCCATCCTGTGTCTGATCCATGATGACATGTAAGCAGTGATCCTATGTAACAGGTCCAAATCAAATTTGGATCAGGGCCAAGCAAGGCTGTGTCACTGCAACGATACTCTTCTCAATCTTTGTTAAACTGGAGTGGAGCTAATCCACAGAACAAATGGGAACTTGTGTAAACTCTGCCACCTGCAGGCCAGTTCCAATATCATCGCGTCCTGTGTAATTGAACTACAGGGTGCGTATGATGCTTTACATCTACACACCAAATTCCAAGCCCATATCAACATCTTCATCGAGGCTTATGAAAGCATGGGCATTGCACTAAACGGTCATGAAACAAATACACTCTAAAAACATGCTGTTATCACACTGCACTGCCTTGCAGTTATCACCAACGATAAAAAGGCCTTAGATAAGTGGATCACTTTCCATAGCTTGGGAAAAACAATTATCGACAGCAAAGTCCAACACTGCCTTCACTGTATAAGTGTAGACTTCAGTCACCTGAGGTGTGTCTGAAGACAGGAATCTCAGACCTGGTCCCAAGCTGATGATCTGTAGAGCAACACTGACACCTGCCCTGCTATATGACTTAGAGACATGGACTCGTACAGCAGATACCTCAAAACCCAGGAGAGGTAACAACAGTGTTACCTCTGCAAGCTGCTGTAAATTCATTGCCAGGATAGGTACACCAATGTAAGCGTTTTCACTCGAGCCAACAGTGAAACATTGACTACTCTCAATGAGCTCTGCTGGGCAGGGCACATTGTCCATATACATGGCCTGACATTCCTGAAGCTTTTGCCCAAAATGTCGATTTTCCTGGTCCTCGGATGCTGCCTGACCTGCTGTGCTTTTCCACACCACTCTAATCTAAATTCCTGAAGCATGCTCTATTGGAGCTTCAGTACAGTAAGTGAGCCACAGTGGGGCAGAGGAAATGCTTCACGGACACCCACAAAACCCCCTAGAACAAAGCACAGCATTCCCATCAACACCTGGGAAATCTGTCCCAAGATTGCCCAAAGGCAAAGAACAGCATCTGTGACGAATCTGCGCACCTCAGGTCTTATCACCAATAGCAAGCTGAAGTGAAACATTGATAAAGGAATGCATGGCAACCTGGGAATCCCATCCTCACAACCAACACCTGCCCCACTTGTGACAAGAGACTGCTATGGAAGCTCCATCTTTGTTCATTGTAGATTTTTTATTACCAGTGGTGTACAGGATGGTGGGGATGGTTGAATGACAGGCACTGAATATATCAGCCCATAATTGTATTAAATAGCAGGGCAGGATGAATAGTCTACTCATATTCCTAAAAATAGAGAATAAGCAAGGGACCATAGTTAGAGGAGAATAGATACCTTGGAAGGTTGTAGAGCTGGAGGAGTTTATAGAGATGAGGATGAGAAAAGCAATGGAAGGATTTGAAAACCAAGATGAGAAATTTTAAATCAAAATGCAGTTTAATTGGAAGCACATATTCCGGGATTACAGGTGCGATGGTGAAAGAAAATTGGGCATGTGAGATATTGGCAACAGTGTGTTGGATGGGCTAAGGTTTATGAAAGATGAAAAATGGTAGGAATAGCAGGTCAGCAGTAAAATATATTAGTCAATAAGTAACAAGAACATAGATGAGCTGAGGCAAGGTTGAAGACAGCCAAAGTTAGAGGTAAAGTAAAGTGGGGTTTTGAAGTGATGCAAGTGATATGGTTGGAAGTTTATTTCTGGGTTGACTAGGATGCCAACTTGCAAATAATCTTTTACAGTCTCAGATATTTGCCAGAGACGGTGGCTTGAATCCAAATCTTCTGGCTCAGAGGTAGGAGCAACAATACCACTGCAGAGCTCTGTATCATACATGCTGTATCATATCATATAACTATAATTTTAGGACATTTCACTATTGTTCTAAGCTTCTTGTCTTGCACTTATCAGGACAATTAGATTCCATCCCTTACAGTGTAGAAACAGGCCCTTCAGCCCAACAAGTCCACACCAACCCTCCAAAGAGTAACCCACCCAGACCCATTTCCCTCTGACTAATGCACCTAACACTACGGGCAATTTAGCATAGCCAATTCACCTGACCTGCACATCTTTGGACTGTGGGAGGAAACTGGAGCACCTGGAGGAAACCCGTGTAGACACATGTTAGAACATGCAAACTTCAAACAGTTACCCGAGGCTGGAATCAAACCTGGGACCCTGGTGCTGTGAGGTAGCAGTGCTAACTACTGAGCCACCGTACCACCCCTTCTTAATTCTTAAATATCAAATGACCTGATAAAATGTAAGGTGCAAAAGCTTTGACAAAATGTTGATTTTTAAAAGAAACATTATTTGAGCTTTGTGCTGCAACCAAACATTTCTTAAGGTGAAAGGCATCTGTCAGCTGCTATTTCAAAGTTTAGTGCAGAAGGAGTAACTTTACTGTTTGTTTGTCCATGAAGAAATGCATTCATGTCAGTTTATGTACCAAAGACATAACTTAATAGTAATGTTTATCCTTCCATTCTTGAACGTGACACAACAATGTGGAGGCTAAAGGTTAATTCAAAACACATTACCAAGAGCTATCTAATCAACACTGGGGCTTGACACATCTACATAGATACAGAGCATGTCAACACACTTATTTAAGCAAGCCCATACTCAACCTAAAAATATAGTACTGACAAATATGGTTTTGCCTCGCCTGTTTTACTACTGTTCGTTCAACTCCAGCAGTTGCCCATTAGTTCCTGGTCACCAAAACATTCCGATGTCCGATAGGAAATTAATACTCCAGCATCCTTGATCTTGGTTCCCCATGGTAAACTAATGGAAAAAGTGAAGTCACATGGCGTGCAGGGTGTTCTAGCTAGGTGGATGAAGAACTGGTTGAGCAACAGGAGACAGAGAGTAGTAGTTGAAGGGAGTTTCTCAAAATGGAGAAAGGGGATCAGTGTTGGGGCCACTGTTGTTTGTATACATAAATGATCTGGAAGAAAGCATTGATGTTCTGATCAGTAAGTCTGCAGATGACACAAAGATTGGTGGAGTACCAGAAAGCATAGGGGACTGTCAAAGAATACAGGATAATATAGATAGACTGGAGAGTTGGGTAGATGGAGTTCAATTCAGGCAAATGTGAGGTGATGCATTTTGGGAAGTCTAATTCTAGAGCAAACTATACTGTAAACGGAAGAGCCTTGGGAAAAGTTGATGAGCAGAGATATCTGGGAGTTCAAGTCCATTGTACCCTGAAGGTGGCTGCACAGGTAGACAGAGTGGTCAAGAGGGTGTATGGTTTGCTTGCCTTCATCGGACAGGGTATTGAGTATAAGAGCTGGCAAGTCATGTTAAAATTTTACAAGACTTTGGTTCGGCCGTATTTAGAATATTGCGTACAGTTTTGGTCGCCACATTGTCAAAAGGATGTGGACACTTTGGAGAGGGGCAGAGAAGGTTTACGAGGATGTTGCCTGGTATGGAAGGTGCTGGCTATGAAGAGAGGTTGAGTAGGTTAGGATTGTTTTCATTAGAAAAAAGGGGATTGAGGGTGGACCTGATTGAGGTCTACAAAATCATGAAGGATATAGACAGGGTAATTAGTGATAAGCTTTTTCCCAGGGCGAGGGATTCAAAAACGAGAAGTCACTTATTCGAAATGTTTAAGAGGGATATACGTGGCAAGTACTTTACACAGAGGTGGTAGGTGCCTGGAACGCATTGCCAGCAGAGGTAATAGAGGCAGACACGGTAGATTCATTTAAGGTGCATCTGGACAGATGCATGAGTAGGTGGGGAGCACAGGGATACAGATGCTTAGGAATTGGGCGATAGGTTTAGGCAGTGGATTTAGATCAGCTCAGGTTTGGAGGGCTGAAGGGCCTGTTCCTGGGTTGTAAATTTTCTTTGTTCTTTGGTCAAGTACTGTAACAACATTTGCACTTGGGTAGCACCCTTTGAAATAAAAGGTTCACACACACTCGCTTCACATCAAAAATAAACTCCAATGTCAAATTTTGATAAGTTCAGAATTGAATATTCACTCCCAACAGCAGGTGATGCTGCAGACCAGACAGCCCAAGGATCAGCAAACTATTTATTGGTGCCTCAAAGGAATATTTAATAGGCAAATCTTACACTAACTATTTCAGCGCCACCTGCTGGCATTTTAAAAGAGAACACATCAGGGCTGCTATAAAGTTAACTAAGTTAATAATCACACAAAACCAGGTTATCGTCCAACAGGTTTATTTGAAGCACCAGCTTTCGGAGCACTGCACCTTCATCAGGTGGTCGTGGAGGTTAAGATCATGCTCACAGAATCTATAAGGAGAAAGTGAGGTCTGCAGATGCTGGAGATCAGAGCCGGAGATGTGTTGCTGGAAAAGCGCAGCAGGTCAGGCAGCATCCAGGGAACAGGAGAATCGACGTTTCGGGCATAAGCCCTTCTTCAGGAATGAGGAAAGTTTGTCCAGCAGGCTAAGATAAAAGGTAGGGAGGAGGGACTTGGGGGAGGGGCGTCGGAAATGTGATAGGTGGAAAGAGGTCAAGGTGAGGGTGATAGGTCAGACTGGGGTGGGGGCGGAGAGGTCGGGAAGAAGATCTCAGGTCTTGCACCTCCTGCGGTTGCAGGGGAAGGTGCCGGGAGTGGAGGTTGGGTTGGTGGGGGGTGTGGATCTGACGAGGGAGTCACGGAGGGAGTGGTCTTTACGGAATGCTGATAGGGGAGGGGAGGGAAATATATCCTTGGTGGTGGGGTCCGTTTGGAGGTAGCGGAAATGACGGCGGATGATGCGCTGTACATGGAGATTGGTGGGGTGGTAGGTGAGGACCAGTGGGGTTCTGTCCTGGTGGCGGTTGGAGGGGCGGGGTTCAAGGGCGGAGGAGCGGGAAGTGGAAGAGATGCGGTGGAGGGCATCGTCGACCACGTTGGGGGGGAAATTGCGGTCCTTGAAGAAGGAGGCCAACTGGGTTGTGCGTTTTTGGAACTGGTCCTCCTGGGAGCAGATGCGGCGGAGTCGAAGGAATTGGGAGAATGGGATGGCGTTTTTACAGGGGGCAGGATGGAAGGAGGTGTAGTCCAGGTAGCTGTGGGAGTCGGTCGGTTTGTAGTAGATGTCCGTGTTGATTCGGTCGCCTGAGATAGAAATAGAAAGGTCGAGGAAGGGGAGGGAGGAATCTGAGACTGTCCAGGTGAATTTGAGGTCGGGGTGGAAGGTGTTGGTGAAGTGGATGAACTGTTCAACTTCCTCGTGGGAGCACGAGGTGGCGCTGATACAGTCATCGATGTAGCGGAGGAAAAGGTGGGGGGTGGGGCCAGTGTAGTTGCGGAAGATGGATTGTTCCACATATCCTACAAAGAGGCAGGCATAGCTGGGGCCCATGCGGGTGCCCATGGCTACTCCTTTCGTTTGGAGGAAGTGGGAGGATTGGAAAGAGAAGTTGTTCAGGGTGAGGACCAGTTCAGTCAGTCGAAGGAGGGTGTCAGTGGAAGGGTACTAGTCGGTACGGCGGGAAAGAAAGAAGCGGAGGGCTTTGAGTCCTTCGTGATGGGGGATGGAGGTGTACAGGGACTGGATGTCCATGGTGAAAATAAGGCGTTGGGGACCGGGGAAGCGAAAATCATGGAGCAGGTGGAGGGCATGGGTGGTGTCCCGAACATAGGTGGGAAGTTCTTGGACTAAGGGGGACAGGACGGTGTCAAGGTACGCAGAGATGAGTTCGGTGGGGCAGGAGCAGGCGGAGACAATGGGTCGGCCGGGGCAGTCAGGTTTGTGGATTTTGGGCAGGAGGTAGAAGCGGGAGGTGCGGGGTTGTGGGACTATGAGGTTGGAGGCGGTGGATGGGAGATCCCCCGAGGTGATGAGGTTATGGACGGTCTGGGAGATGATGGTTTGGTGGTGGGGGGTGGGGTCATGGTCAAGGGTGCGTTTTTGGAACTGGTCCTCCTGGGAGCAGATGCGGCGGAGTCGAAGGAATTGTGCGTTTTTGGAACTGGTCCTCCTGGGAGCAGATGTGCGTTTTTGGAACTGGTGCCCTCCACCAAGGATATATTTCCCTCCCCTCCCCTATCAGCATTCCGTAAAGACCACAAGGGATGAACTCGGATTTCACCAGTTTCCTCATTTCCCCTCCCCCAACCCTGTCTCAGTCAAATCCATCAAATTCAGCATCGCCTTCCTAACCTGAGATCTTCTTCCCGACCTCTCCGCCCCCACCCCAGTCTGACCTATCACCCTCACCTTGACCTCTTTCCACCTATCACATTTCCGACACCCCTCCCCCAAGTCCCTCCTCCCTACCTTTTATCTTAGCCTGCTGGACCAACTTTCCTCATTCCTGAAGAAGGGCTTATGCCCGAAACGTCGATTCTCCTGTTCCCTGGATGCTGCCTGACCTGCTGCGCTTTTCCAGCAACACATCACAGAATCTATAGCCAAAGGAGTCCGCTGTCATGGAGATGTGACACAGTAAACAATCTTAGATTAAAACTTTCATCTTTTATAATGGGATATGCTGGTTTCGCTTCTTTGATATGTAAATCCCTGAACTTTTTTTAAACTTACATTCTCAAGATAGCTCAGGTTTTTAAATAATAGGTGTGAAGTGTTTCTGTATCCCAAAGCTATGCCAGATTGACAAACCCTCTGTATAGTTTTACATGGATTCATGCAGTTTTTGAGCAAAATAAAATATAATTCTGAAAGAAAATTCACCCCATAAGCTTATGTGTGTGCATATGCAGGAACAACAGATTGAGTGTGCATGTGAATGCATGTGAAACAATGTGCGTGTAGGTACTGGTATGAGAGGGTGCGTGTCAGTGAGAGTGTGTACATGCATGCATATGAGAGAGAGCTTGTGTATGAGGGAGGGTCTGTGTGGGTGTGCAAGTAGGCAGAAGTTCGTGTGTGTGTGTGTGTGTATTATGCAGTGGAGTGACCTGTAGTGTGACATGAACCCAAGGTCCCAATTGAGGCCATTCCCATGGGTACCAAACTTTGCTATCAGCGTCTGCTCAGCCGCTTGGCGTTGTTGCTTCTCCCAAAGTCAGCCCTGAAGGACGGTTACCCGAAGGTGTGAGGCCGAATGTCCCAGACCGTTGAAGTGTTCCTCAACTGGGAGGGAACTCTTCTGCCTGGTAATGGGATTGTGCTGCTGTTGTTGCATTTTTGTGAACAACATTTTAGATTAAATAACTGTATCCTTGCCCCGCCTTCCTTTTCCCATCCATCCACTGTCCTTTCCTTTTATTATGGCTCTGAATGATATTGCCAAAGCACATCAGATGCTAGAAATCTGAGATAAAAAAAACAAGGCATGGGGAAAGTCAGTAGTTCTGGCAGCATCTGTTGAGTGAAACAAAGTTTGAGTTCAATGGACAACATCATCCAGACTCATGGTGTGAGCTTTCGAATCTATGCTGCTGAACTCCCCTCTATCATGCCAACTCTCAACTCCACTGTGGCTAAATTATCAGATTTCATCTGAAATCCAAGACTATACGAGCAGAAATTTCATCCTATGTGTAGCTTTGGTCCCTGCCATTTCTAGCTATCAAATTTATTCTTCTCCCAAGTAAATAACAGATAAAACTAGTCTGCTCACATTTAATCAGAGGTGAGCTTTTGAATTCTCATTTGTATTATCATCAAGACTGCCTATTTCCACCTCTGAAATATTGCCAGTCTTAGCTAATCTGCTGTTGAAAAACACATTCATGCTTTTTCTACCTCCAGACCAATTATTCCAATGCACCCCTGGCTAGTATTCCTTTGTACACTGGAGGTCATCCAAAATTCTGCTGCCTCAACTCTCAGCAGGTCCTGTTATCCCAGTGTGCCTGTACTCACTGACTTCAACTGGCTCATGACCAAACGACATCTTTAATCGTTACATTTTCATCCAAGTTTGTAAAGCCTTGACTTACCTGTCCCTCTTATAATCTCAAGCACCAAAATCCACTCAGTTATCTGCATTAAGTTTTTAGCCCAGGGTGGCTGTGTCTCGGCCTTAGTTCTGGAATACTATTCTTAAACTCTCTGCCTCACTTTCCTCCTTTAAGATAGTTACTAAACCTCGCTCTTTAACCAAGTTTTTTGGTCATCAGATTTTACATAAGTAAGCATCGAAATATTTTAAATTAGGAGAGGAAGACTCAACTTGAAATATCTGCATTTTTGTAAAACATTTGACCATGTTTATTAACAAGGAGGATTAATTAACAATCACATTTGCTGTAACTTTTAAAGAATCTGAAAAAGTGGCTCTATTTAGAGCAGAGGATCATCTCCAAATGAGTGCAACACAACATTTTTTTTTATATAGATATTTTTATTAGAAATTTAACATTTTTACAAGTTTACAAAAATAAACAAAACTCTCAGATATAAACATTGATATACAATTAGCTCAAATATACAATAACCAAAATTTGACAAAAAAAGAAAAAAAAAAACAAAAAGAAAAAAAACACAAACAAACAAAACTCAACTATCTACTAATCTAACCTACAACTAACCAGGGTGTATATTTAAGTCTCTTACATGCTCGGGATGTGTTAACATCAGATATGATAAAACCCGTATTCGTGCGGGATTCCTCCCCCGAGGGGCCGCGGACCAGCCAGGTTTGTAGTCTCATTTAAATAAAAGCCCTTGTTAGGATAGCCGAAATATCTGTATTTATGTAATTCAAAAAGGGCTGCCATATTTTATAAAATAATTCGGTCTTTCGGTGCACCATATTTGTAAGGAAGTCAAGGGGAATACATTCCATAATTAGTCTGTGCCAATTTGAAAGTCCAGGGGGGCCCTCCGCCACCCAGTTCATCAAAATATTTTTCCTTGCACAGAAAGAAAGAATAGAAAATAGTCTCTTCCCGTACGTGTCCAGGGAGGGAAAGTTCGAAAAGCCCAAGAGGAGAGATACGGGGTCCACTTTTATTTCCGTTCCTAAAATTTCTGTCAGGGTGCTTGCTACTTTAGTCCAATATATACGGATCTTATGACAGGTCCATAGGCAATGTACAAGAGTGCCCACCTCTATTTTGCATTTAGGACACATTGGAGATGCTCCTGCCTTAAATTTTGCCAATCGAACCGGTGCTATATGGGCCCTATGAAGTATCTTCAGCTGGATAGCCTGGGTTCTGTTACAAATAGTAATTCTTCTAGCATTTTCCCAGATATCATTCCACGTTTCTGTGGAGATTTCTAGTCCCAGATCCTGATCCCATGTTTTAAGCAGATTATCCATATCTCCCGATACTTCATCATGTAGCAAATGATAAATATTACTGACGGAAGATACCCCCACTGGTCGTAGGACACTACATTCTCTATCGGATTTATAAAGACTATCTAATAACGTAGTCTTCTTCTGTATAAAATCTCGAATTTGGAAGTATCGAAAGAGGTCTCCATTGGGTAATCCGAATTTCTGACGCAGCTGTCCGAAAGACATCAGGACCCCATCCTTAAATAAATCCCCGAGACATGAGATACCCCTGGCTCTCCAGAGTTTAAAAGTGGCATCTGTTAACCCCGGTTGGAATCCCCATGCGCCCACTATCGGTGCATAGGGGGATGTTTTATGTGAATTACCCTCATTTTGCCGCATTATATTCCAAGCCTTGATTGTATTCAGTATTATAGGGTTTTTACAGTGATCTGTAATGATTTTCCTCTTGTCTGAGAATAAAAGGTTAATAAGTGGGTATTTTACTTGAGAAGCCTCGATGTCCAACCAGATTGATTGTGGATCAGACAAGACCCAATCAGCTATATAACTTAATAGGGAATTTAATTGATATTTCCTAAAATCTGGGAAGTCCAATCCACCCCTTGCCTGTGGAAGCTGTAGCTTCTTCAGCTTAATAAGGGGCCGCCTATGGTTCCAGATAAAGGAACTCAGCCAGCCGTATAATTTACATAAAGCTGTCCTCGGCAGCATCACCGGAAGCATTCTCATAGGATATAGGAGACGGGGCAGGATATTCATTTTGGTTAATGCTATTCTACCCAACCAGGAAATTGGCAGGTCTCCCCATCGCTGGAGGTCCTGCCTTATCCTTTCCAATAAATACACAAAATTAGCCTTATACAACTGACCAAATACTGGGGTAATAAAAATGCCTAAATATAAGAAACCCTCCAGGGACCAGCGAAAGGGAAAAAGGGAACCGTCCGCTAAGCGGGGTATCACAGCAAGGCCACCCATTGGCATAGCCTCCGATTTTGAAAAGTTAATTTTATAGCCTGAGAATGCACTAAATGTATTAATAACTTGGATTAAGCGAGGTATGGACATCAAAGGGTTACTGAGGAATAGAAGAACATCATCTGCATAAAGGGTAATTTTATGTTTACCTGTACCAATCCTCGGGGCCGTTATATTAGGATCAGCTCGTATAGCTTCTGCTAGTGGTTCAATTATTAGCGTGAATAACAATGGCGAGAGGGGACATCCCTGACGGCAGCCCCTACCCACACTGAAGCTATCCGAGCCTAATCCATTGGTAACCACAACTGCTTTGGGATCACTATACAATGTTGAGATCCATTTGGTAAACACCTGTCCAACACCAAACCTCTCCAATGTGTAAAACAAATATGACCATTCGACCCTATCAAATGCCTTTTCCGCGTCTAATGAAACCACTACTCCTGGTATCTTTCCCTGATGACAAGCTTGAATCATATTCAGAGCCCTTCTAACATTATTGGATGATCTACGGCCCTTAATAAACCCCGTCTGATCCTCCTTTATAATATGTGGTAGTATCCTTTCTAATCTCAGTGCTAACGTTTTAGAGAGGATTTTAAAATCTACATTTAGCAAGGATATTGGTCTGTATGATGTACAATCTTCTGGGTCTTTTCCTTTTTTAAGGATAAGAGAGATATTTGCCTCTTTCAGCGAAGGCGGGAGACAGCCCTGACTATATGCATAGTTATACATATCCATAAGTGGACCAACCAGTATTTCTGTAAATTCTTTATAGAATTCAGCTTGAAAGCCATCTGGGCCCGGCGTCTTACCATTTTGAAGGTGCCTAATTGCATCAACTATTTCTTGGGGTGTAAGAGGAGCATTTAGGACCGATACTTGTTCCGGAGTTAGGTCTGGAAAAGTCAAATTTTTAAAAAATGACTGCATCCTCTTCGTCCTATCTTCACAATCCTGTGATTTATATAACTCAGAATAGAATTTTCTAAAGGTCGCATTAATCTTTTTATGATCATGAATCAAAATATCCGTACTTTCCTTGATAGACATAATAGTCTGAGGGGCCTTTTTTTTCTTTGCAAGAAATGCTAAGTATCTACCCGGTTTGTCGCCATATTCATATAACCTTTGCTTTGCAAATAATATTTCCCTCTTAGCCGTTTGAGTAAGTGTAGTATTTAGAGCTGTCCTAAGAGCTGTAATCCTTTGCAATTTAATAATAGAGGGTCTATCAGTGTATGCTGTTTCAGCCGCTTTTAAGCGGGCTTCAAGCAGACGCTGTTGTTCTCCCTTTAATTTCTTCTGGGTCGCTGAGTAGGAGATGATCAAGCCTCGCGTGTAAGCTTTGATGGTCTCCCACATCATTGACGGGTTGCTAGCTGTACCTGAATTAATTTCTAAAAAAGTTTTAAATTCTTGCGAGAAGTACTTTACAAATTTACTATCTTTCATTAAGAAGGGGTCCATACGCCAATGCCGAGGGGATGTCCCACTGTTCCTCGCCTTAGTTTCCATATATACAGCAGCGTGGTCAGAAATTGCTATATTACCTATTTTACAGGATGATATGGAATTTAAAAAAATTGAGGGGGCAAAAAACATATCAATTCTGGTGTGACATTTATGTGGATTAGAGTAGAAAGAAAAATCTCTACCCTGTGGATGAAGACATCTCCATACATCTACTAATCCTAATTCTTTGTTCAGATCCATCAATTGTCTAGATCTGGGAGATACTCCTGCAGTACTCTTGGGAGTCCTATCTATTTCCGGATCCATAATACAATTAAAGTCTCCCCCTATAATTGTATGACGGGCATCAAAAGCCATCAATTTTGAAAAGGCTTCCGTTATAAATTTAAAGGGGTGTGCCGGGGGGCAGTACAAATTTAAAATCCCATATTCCTCTCCATTTATGAGAGCTTTAATCAAGATATATCGTCCAGATTCGTCTTTTATCTGCTTTAGGATTTTGAAAGGGAAATTCTTCCGAACAAGAATAACAACTCCCCTGCTTTTTGAGCTAAAAGAAGAAAAAAAGGCCTGATCAAATCCGCCCTGTCGTAATTTCAAGTGTTCTTTATCTGACAGGTGTGTCTCCTGTAGGAGAGCTATATCAACTCTTTCCTTCTTAAGATTTGATAATATTTTCTTCCTTTTAAGTGGCGAATTACTCCCCTTGACATTCCAGGTGCACCACTTAACCGATTGATCAACCATAATCCTCTGGGCCAATCCGAGACCCCTCGGGAGGGGGAACCCTATCCAGAACATCCCGAGCATGGAACATGTAAAATTTACAAAAATAAACCCTCTTTAATACACCCACAACAATACAGTAAAAAACTATTTCTAAATAAAAAAAATATAAAACGTATCTAAGTGGAGATTTTCCCCCTTGTTCCCAGGGGGCATCACTTCCTCTCCAAAAATCCCTCATATCCTCTCCCAACCGATGCCCCACCCTTGACTCAGGCACTCCTCAATCAAATGAGGAAAATTCAAATATAATACAAAGCTAGAGTTAACAGTGAGCACCCCACCCCCACCCCTACCAACACCTGGGTATATTTGGTAATGTTAATACCATATATAAACATATAACTAAAATTACCAGTTCAACAAATAATAATTAAATATGATAATACAAAATAACGAAGGGAAAAACAACCCCGCTCCTAAAGACAGAGGTAAAATCGAATAAGGTAACCACCTCCCCCCACCAACATTAACCAAATCCCCCAGCTTATATATACATGTATATATATATATATATATATATATATATACATACATACATACATACATATATATATATATATACATACACACACACATATACATACACCCCTCATATATACATAAAATAATAACAGAAAACAACTCCAAGGGGGGGGAGAAAATCAAATCCCTCTCCCCACCCCCATAATAATATTAAGCAATAAGGTAAGAAAAAAAAAAGGGAGGGGATATAAACCAAAACGGGGGGGGGGGGAGGCAGACCAACATCCATTATGTCCTACAGTTTATCTAAGAGAGTCCAAGAATTCCTTAGCCTTTTCTGGTGATCCAAAGTTATATACAGATCCTTCATGGTTAAAGCGTAACATCGCTGGGTAGCGTAAGGAGTACTGTACATTTAAGTCCCTTAAACGCTTCTTCGCCTCGTCGAATGCCTTCCTCTTTCGAACCAGAGCCGGGGAAAAGTCCTGAAATAGCATGATCTTGGATCCTTTGTAGATCATAGCTTGGGGGTCTTTTCCGAGATTTCTAGAGGCTTCTAGGAGTATCTGCCTCTCCCTGTAGCTCTGCAGCCGGAACAGGACCGGGCGTGGGCGCTGGTTCGAGCCGGGCCCGCGTATTGCGACCCGGTAGGCCCATTCTACCCTTACCTGGCCTGATCCAGCTTGCAGATTTAAAAGTTGTGGCAGCCACTGCTCCAGGAATGCTGTAAGCTGGCCTTCCTCTTCCCGTTCGGGAAGGCCCAGCAAACGAATATTTTTTCGACAACCTCGATTATCGAGGTCGTCAATATGATTTTCCAAGGTCCGGACTCGCTGCTCGAGAGTCCGGACCTGATCCACGGCCGATTGAGCGGTTGTCTCCGAGGTCGCGGCCTTTAGCTCCGCTCCTCCAACTCGGCGTTGAATTTCTTCAATTTCACGGTCGTGCTTCTGCAGCGCGGCCGACAGCGACTCCCAACGATTCCTGGATTCGACGATAAAGGCATCGATCTTCGAGTCAAGCTTGGAAAGCATTTCTGCAAGGCTTGTTACTGTTGGTAAGTCCCCCGGGGCAGCTGTGGACGCCTCTGCTGCAGCTGGAGAGGGTGGGGGAGGGGTTCCTGCTTGCTGAGAGCTGCGGGCTCCCTTCCCTTTAGTCATTTTAACTTAGGATAAAGTTGCTTAAATGTAATATTACACAACTAATTGAGTTACTAAACTATTAAAAATGATTTATAAATGATTTGGTGAGCTTGGTAGGGGGTAGGTGACCCACTGTGCCCAAGTCTTGGGAGGAGCACTATAGACTCAGTCTTACTGGGTCGCCGCCATCTTGGATCCCCGCAACACAACATTTTAAATTTCTTCCAAAGTACTGGAGAATCTCAGCAGATCCAGCAGATAAACTCTATTCACAAATGTAGCCAGACCTGCTGAATTTCTCCATCTCTTTTTAAATTTCAGTTGTCCAACACCCATTGCACTTTACGTTTAGTTTGAAAGAAATTAGATTGCCTCGAAGCTGGCAAGGTAGGAGTTGCTCACATTTTCCATTTTGAGGATGAACATTGCAACTCATATCATTTTAGATCATTTCCACAGACAGCTTTTATTTGGGCAGTTTATTTTATCATTGCTATTTACAAGGAACAATTTAGTGAGCAAAAGACACCCATTCTAATTAGTACTCTTGCAGATGTTGGCACAGGCAATTAAAAAAAACCTTCACGTTATACTGTCATGCTTCAAGAAATTGATCCTAGCCCTTTTTGCAAACCACATGAGTGTTGCAGCCATTAAAATTTGCAACCATTTTTCCAGAAACTCCATGTAAAAATCTTTCTAAACTTCTTATCACAGTACTGAAATAGTTTTAATCAGCTACAAGTGCCCTTTCTGACCATGATGAAGTTTCCCTCAACTTTTTTCCAGTTTTCAACTTGACTAATCCCAGATCAACAGGACTACGGTCTTTCCCATCCAATTACTAACAGAATTGCTCCAAACATCAATTCTTGACCCCTTCCCCATTTGTGACCCCAGGGGGAAATCATCAAAAGGCACTAGGGGTTGCATGGTGGCTCAGTGGTTAGCACTGCTGCCTCACAGCACCAGAGACCCAGGTTCGATTCCGGCCTCAGGCAACTGTCTGTGTGGAGTTTGCACGTTCTCCTGGTGTCTGTGTGGGTTTCCTCTGGGTGTTTCAGTTTCCTGCCACAGGCCAAAAATGTGCAAGTTAGGTGGATTGGCCATTCTAAATTGCCCATAGTATAAGGTGCATTTGTCAGAGGGAAATGGGGCTCGGTGGGTCTCGGAGGGTCGGTGTGGACTTGTTGGCCCAAAGGGCCTGTTTCCACACTGTAGGGAGTCTAATCTAATCACTGTGCCAGAAAACACATGTATAGCCAGTTTACCTTTCTAATAACTTCACATGCATGTGAGATTCCTTATCCACCAACTTACTTAAAATGAAGCACAATTGTTTTCAGTTAGATGTAATAGAAGCCAAATCCATTGTCTTCAACCCTTCATCTCAAACTCTCTATCCTTTCCATTAAGTCCAACCTTATCTCAGACTGAATTTCTGTTTAACATCTCAGTATGCTATTCAATCTCATATTGAGAATTTGACTTCATATGCAGTCCAAAACAAGAATACAGACTCTGATCATCATTATATTGCCCATTTCTGCCTTTACCTCAGCTTCACCTATAATTTTTTTCTCGTCCATGCTCTGGTCTCCTAGCTGGTCTCCCTTTCTCCACCCAGATAAAGATCAAATCACTTAAGTCTCTTTTCTGTAGCAGAGGATCCCATTCTTTAATCACTTCTGTGCTTGCTGTCAGACATTGCCAGGCAGTATCCAAATGCTCACCAGTCCTAAATGAATCCTCCCTTACCCCACAATAACTTTTTCCTGATACTGGTCTTTTATAAACCTCTGCTCACTGCCGTAGCATTGGGTTCCTCAGATTCGCTATTTTACAATGATTGAAAGGCCAAATTTTATTGTTATTAACTCAGTTTAGGAATATTAGCAAGACTTGGGGTGGCACGATACTCAATGGTTGGCACTGCTGCCTCACAGCACCAGGGTCCCAGGTTCTATTCCAGCCTCGGGTGACTGTGTGGAGTTTTCACATTCTCCCAGTGTATGCGTGGGTTTCCTCCCACAGTCCAAAGATGTGCAGGTCAGGTGAATTGAGCGTGCTAAATTACCCCATAGTGTTAGGTATTTTAGTCAGAGGGAAACGGGTCTGGGTGGGTTGCTCTTCCGAGAGTCTATGTGGACTTGTTGGGACGAAGGGCCTGTTCCCACACTGTAGGGAATCTAATCTAAAAAAAACTTGACATTGAAATATGTGACTGTTGACTCTTCTGTGAAAATCATGATTATTCAGTATTTAGTTTTTGAAATCTCTTAGAATACCTTGTACAAAGTCAGATGAACATAACAAAATAGAGATTGAACAGCATATGTCTGTAATAAAATCAATGACAATGTGCTTCAGGGTTTTATTTTGAGAATATTTTACCAATCAATGAAATACTGTAGACACGAAACTGACTTCTTGTATGATAATACAAAAAAGTCACCTTCTGATAAAAACTGCAGTTCTGTGTAAGAATCCATTTAAAGATTTATTTCACATGATCATGTTCACTTTAACTAGATTAAAATAACCACTTTTGTCATTTTGTCGAACTTTTCCAAATGAAGCAATGTGATCAGGCTGTATGTGTTGAGAGTCTAATCTATTTGCGTCCTCGGGAAAAGTTTGGAGCACTGGCACCAATGGAGAATGTGACTATGTAAAACTACAAGTATCCCTCATTGGCAACTTAGCAGCATTTACCATTAACTGTGATAGATTATGTGTATTACTGGAAATATATTTCCCTTCTAGTGGCACCTTGAAAAAACATATCCTACACTGGGTTGAACTGCCTTGCTCCTATGACAGAAAGAAAGACTTGCATTTATATAGTGGATTTTGCAACCTCAGGCTGAATCAAAACACTTTCCAGGTGTGTTCTTTTGAAGTTACAGTTGTGTATACAGATACCAACTGGTTGTCAGTTGGTACACAGCAAGTTTCCAAGACAGCAATTAAAATCACATTTAGAGAATATTGATTGAGGGAAGAAATATTGATCAGAACATTGGGTTGCATCTCTTCAAAATAGTACTATGAAGTATTTTATGTTGATCCAAGACAGTAGACAAAGTCTTCGTTTGACATTCCACCTCAGAGAAAGCACCAAGAAATGCCGATCTAGATTATGTGTTAAAGTCCAGAATTTAATGGGTGCCAGAGTTTCATATACCTCACACAAACAGTTGACAGGGACCCATTCCCACAGAGAATGTTTGCCTCTCAGCTATATGACCCTTAACGCCCTCCACTTAGGTATACTAACCTGCAGCTCTGTAGTGGCAGCAAAGCCTCTTGGAGCAGTCCCTGAGTCCAGCACCAGATAAGTCAAGCTGTCTCTCAGTGGGGAGGGAATGAGAGGCTCAACAGGGGTAACTTTAGGAGAGGCTGTTGGACAGATTCACCTGCTCTCCCAGCCAATTGCCCCTTTTCACAAGGCTGTGTTCAAAACAATAGCATTCAAGTGTTAAGTCAATTCAGTCATTAAATACATTATAAAAGATTTAATACTAGTAACTGCCATTACACATCAAGCACATTTTCTATCAGTGGCAGGTATGTAGCACCTTGCACCACACCAACTCTATATTTTCATTCTGGCTAAAATAAAGAAACTTGTTATGGTTAAATATTCCTAGGTAAATTGAAGCAAGTTTAAATATCTTCATGGATTTCCTCACCACTGTATGGCCCTTTGAACAGAACTACATTCGGATTTCAATAAAATACTTTGATCAGTCTCTGGGGTCAATATTTGTAAGTTGTCCTTTACGGGAGACATTGGGTCAGATTTTTGACTGGATTGAAGCTTCTTGGACTCCCTATGAAGAACAAGGGTCTTTTGTTAGTAGCTGAAACAGAAAAATAAATATGCACATACAACTTTGACTTTGTTTATATAATTTATCATGGCCCGAATTTGAATATTTCAGTATTTGCAATCCAGTATTAGATTGGAAAATGGCACCATTTCCAAAGGAAAAGATACATGCAGTTTCAATTTCCTGAAAGCTGAGACATGTTGAAATTTAATGGACAATGAAGGGGAAACAGTTTAAAAGTACAGAGGCGTCACAAAATTACTGAATGACCATGATTTACAAGCTAGTAGGAATAAATGAAATAAGCGAGCACTTTTGTTGCAGACACAGGCAGTAGATTTTCAGCATGTGTAGTAGGGTAGAAGCAATGATACAAGGGAATAGTTTCATATTCCAGGTGTATAAAGCATTCTTGCATATTCCAAAACTAGTCTTCCAAAAAGCTAAGTGAAGTAAACTTTGATATCATAAAACTCATGATAGCCCCATCAACCAGTTGTGAAGACTCTTGTAGCAAGCAAACAAAGTTAGTCAGCAGGTTTGAAGTATGGGATCAAACCAGTCAACTGCAAAGTTTAACTCAAATCAGGCAGGATGAGAACACAACAATATATATTTTGCAACAATAGGTCAGCCAAAACTACAGGTTGAGTACAGAACAACCTCAATTATCCGAATGAGATGGGTGGGAGTATTTTGTGCGGATAACGGATTGCCTGGATATCGGATAATGTTTTTATGGGACCTTGAGATCTTGTTTGGCGAATCCAAAATTTGGATAATTGACTGTGGTTGTTCTGTCCATGAATTTATGTAATTTTAGGACAAAAGAAGCCAGGTGCATATTAGATACATTTCACAGAGCTGGATCAGGGCCCACATTGCCAAGGAATGGATAGAATGCTGGCGTGATAAAATTGAGAGGATGGGTTACTGCTAACCATGGTGATAGCCAACATACTTATCATATGTCAACTGAATGCAAGATTTAGATTATGCTGTTATCAAAGCACCTCATCCACATAATGGACACAGCAAGAGGCTACCACCAGATTCATGGTTTTCTTCATGATTGGAGCCAAATGAATAAAAAAAACTGAAGTAGCAGTCACCAACCTCAGGCTCAAACCACCATATTACTTGGAAAGCACTCAACAAAAGCAAGTTCTGCCATTTGAAAGCAAGTCTCTCCTTCAATTATTAATTCTTATTTTCTAATCCTCTTTGAAAAGTGCCCCATTAATGTATATATTTCATCAAGGTTTTATAGGATGCATGACAGTCAAGAGTTGTGTGCAAGTCTATAGATCAAATAATGTATCAGGGCTCAGTCTTAACAGACAGGAAAGGCAAAATGAAACAGGCCATGACCTGAAACAAGCAGCATTCCAGCTAGGTGTACTTACCCCTTAAATCCAAACTTCTGCCATAAATCATGGATTGTTGCTTGCAGTTCAGGCTTGTTCTCATTATTTGGGGCAAATGTCCTTCTCTGTAGTGACAGTGATCTTTTGTTTAAACCACTGGCTTTGGCTGGTCCTGGGAGCTGCAGTTTAGTGGACATGCTTAAAGATCCAGGGCTCAGCCTTTGTAACCCAGGTACCTGAACAAAAAGTGCATTTGGTAAATCTACAGTAATAGAAGGTCGCAGATTTGTTCGCTGACCAGGTGTGGTTTTCTGCAGTCGTTTTGTTGCTTCGTTAGGTAGCATTGTCAGTGCGTCTTGGATACAGTGTTGGTGGTCTGTCCCACCTGGTATTTATGTGTCTCTGGATTTTGCTACTTCTGGTTCTGTATCCGATTGGTTTGTATATGGGGTCCAGTTCAATGTGTTTATTGATTAAGTCCCAGTTGGAGTGCCAGACTTCAAGGAATTCTCTCGCATGTCTCTGCTTAGCCTATGCTAAGATGGTTACATTGTCCCAGTGGAATTTGTGTCCTTCGTTATCTGTGCGGTTGGAAATGAGAGTGCACTGGTTGTGTCTGGCAGTGGCGAGCTGATGCTCATGCACTTCTACGGTCAGTTTTCTTCCTGTTTGTCCTATGTAGTGTTTTCCACAGTCCTTGCAGGGTATCTTGTAAATAATGTTCATCCTGTTGGATGTGGGTGTCAGGAGGCGCTGGTGAAAGTTGTTTACTGGCTTGTGGCCACTAAGATTCCTCAAGGTCTGAGTAGTTGGGTAGTCATTTCTGATATTTCTCTGATGTATGGAATGGTCACCATCATCGCTGGTCGTGTAGTGTTTTCTTCTTTAGGTTTGTTGCATACGTATCGGAGGATAGCGCTCTTGGGATACCTGTTTGTTTAAATCCCTTTCTGTTCCCTGTGTTCCTGTTCTGCCTTCGAGTTCTGGGGTACTGCAGCGTGTCCTTGCTCATTTAAATAGTGTTCTAATGCAGCTTTGTTTGTGGGTGCCAGAGTGGTTGGGGTTAAAGTTCTGTATCTGGTCTGTATGTGTGTTTTTCCTGTACACACTGGTCTGAATTTTACCAATAGGAAGGGGAGTCTGCTGTTGTCTTCCTCTTCTTTATTCCGGTGATGATTTTATTGATGGGTTTATTTTAGTTGTGTACGTTTAGTGATGACAAACGTATCACCTGCATACCGGATCCAGAGTTTGGGTTGAAAGGTGGATGGGCTGTCTGTTCTAAGCGTTGCATTACTGCTTCTGCTATCAGTCCTGACATCCACAACCCCATTGGTGTACCGTTGGTTTATAGATCATGCACTGGTGTACACTTGCCCGGAACTCAATCAATTAACACATTGAACTGGACCCCGTACACAAACCACTCAGATACAGAACCAGAAGTACCAAAACACAAATACCAGGCAGGACAGACCACCAATATGGTGTTGAGGACACAGATGGTGTCACCTAGCGAGCAATGAAATGTCCGCAGAAAACCACACCAGCTTGGTGAACAAATCTACAACTTCAACCACAACCCAAATCTTTTCAAAAATCCTACAGTAATACAGTTAAACCCAGTTCTGGTCACAGATTTGCATTAAAAGAAATACTATGCTAAGTATTGTAAAATACATCTGGTTAAGCAAAAGCTACCAAATAAGTAAACCTCTCTCCAGGAGAATTACATTTTACCTTTCCTTAAAAAGAACAAAAAAAAACATAAGTTTTCAGCTTAAACTTCACCAACACTATCTCAAACTGAAGTAAAGAGTATCAAACAGGACCATCTGTTCAATGTTCATGACACTGGAATAGTCAGCTAAAAAAGTGACTGAAGAACTCAAGAGTGAACATCTTTAGAAGATTGGACTTTGGAATGGGATATTAGTATTCCTTCCCACTAGTGAGAACATGTGCAAGCTAGAGTACTTTTCAAGAGCTTTCAAATTCTATCATCTTGAATTATATATATTTGGAAATAGAGGGATAAGCCGGTTCTTCAGAAAATGCTTATAAAGGTCTGGAAAGTAAGAAAGAAACAGATTACTTACCCTGTGCTTTACAGTTACAGATAATTCTGGCAATGTGACAGGACTGCAAACTTGATCACATGATGTTGCTTTGTTACTAGTTTCCTTTCATAAAAAGGGAACAATGATAAGTGCATTAGTAAACAAACTGACGCAATTTCTTACTTCAATAAAATTCATAGTCTAAAGTAAGCATAAGGCATCTTACATCCAAATCAGAATTCCTCGACTTTTGAGAAGAGCCCAAGGAATCAAAACCACTGCAAGAACTGTCCAGAGAAGAACTAACACCAAGAGGAGATTGTGGAGAGGCCATCATTTCAGAGTTTTCATCTAAGGATTCCTCACATCGTTCTAGCAGGCTTGGCTTGTTCTGGATTGCACTCTGATTGTTTTGTACTTTGCTCTCATTATATCCACTTACAGGTGAAGATCCCACCTTTCTGCAGAATTGCTGCAATACAGATAAATCAGCAGCAGGATTGGGCATCCTCGATTTTTCTTCCAGACCTCCAGACCAACTGAAAGCACTTAAACGTCTTCTGGCCACTGAATTCAAATCTGAGGGAGTTGTATTGACATTAGGACTAGTGTTCAAAAGTTCAGGGGACTGTTCATATTGCTCACATTCATTTTTCTTTATATTTGTAAAGGTGTTATTTTCCTCACTATTAAAAAAACTAATCGAGTTAAAATCCTTGCATTTTCCTGTTGCATCAGGTAATGCTTTGGTTCCAGTTTTTTGATCAGATACAACACAAGCTTCTTTGGGACTACAGAAGAACCTACAAAAAAAAAATGGAAGAAAAATCAAATGCAGAGTTAAGTGGCATCCAAAGATAACATTGCACAAAGAGGATGTCTGCACTGAAGAAAAAAAACAGACCAGTATTCTTCCTTGCCCTAAAGCACACTTCTGAATAATGTACAGGTATCCCCCGCTTTTCGAATGTGCGCTTTACACCACTTGGCTTTTAGAAGACCTACATTAATACCTGTTTTTTGTGAATCCGAAGACTTTTATGAAAAACGACAAAGTTTTTCCCATATAAATTAATGCTTCTTTGCTTTATGCCATTTCGGCTTATGAAAGGTTTCATCGGGACGCTCCACTTTTGGATAGCGGGAGATACCTGCACTTGCAAGATATTTGTAACAGAACTGCTCTCAGGACAATGCATTGACTACATAAAGATCAGACTGGTTCTGCATTAGTGACACCAAAACAGTTTTCAATGAAAACAATCACTTTACCTGCTTCTGGTTCCAGGAACAACAATGGCACCTGAATCCTGATTTCTCTTTTGCAAAATGGTAGCAAACCGATTCCGTATCTTGTGATGAGGCCTTGGATTTTCATCCTTGACTGAGTGGCCCACTGATGAGGATTCCTCCTCTTCTGAAGGAGATTGTGGAGATAGGCACTTTTCAATAATTTGTTTTTTGCTACTTGGAAAGGAGTACTGACTTAACAAATCTCCATCCGAAATGCCTTCATCTGATGAGCAAAAACAAAACCACCTTTAAGACAATATTAGTATATATTTAGATTTCAATAAACACACCTAGATTGTGCATTTAAATTGAATAAACAGTAAGTGGAAATCAGCCTTTTTTTTATAATATATTTTTATTAAGAAAAAATAGATTTTTAAATATTACAACAAATACAAAACAATGCAATTCAAAACAGTACAAAAATAGTACAAAACTAAACCCAAATAATAAAAAAAATTCCCCAACCCACCCTCCTATACGAATGTAGAGAAGTATAAAATTAAAAACCTAAACTAGCTGTTTAACTAAATAAATAAATACCTAACAACAAACAAATAAATAGTAAGAACTCAGCCCAGCCAAACAAAACACTCATACATTCACAGTTCCTCCTCCCTGGATATTGGACTCATGAAACACAATCGTTACAGCTATATAAAAGCCCTTGTTAGTGTGGCAGATTAATCTGTGTCCAGGTATTTCAAAAAGGGTTGCCATGTCATGTAAAAATTCTCAGTTTTGTGGTGTACCATATTTGTGAGAAAATCCAGGGGAATATGCGCTCTAACAATCTTCCGCCAACCCGACAGGCCTGGGGGGGGGGTTTTCGGATTACCAACCTAGCAAAATATTCTTCCTTGCACAGAACGTAAGAATATTGAAAAGTTTTTTCTTATGCGCGTCTGCAGGAAATACAATGGGTAGGCCCAAAAGGAGAGAAATAAGGCTCTTCTCCACCCCTACACATAAAATCCTCTCCATTGCGCCTGCCACAGCGCTCCAATATATTTGAAGCCCGTCACAAGACCAAAGGCAATGGGTAAGAGTACCCATACAGACCTTGCACTTGGGGCATGAAGATACCACTGGTTTAAATTTTGACAAACAGTCTGGGGCTAAGTGGACCCTGTGGAGAACCTTCAGCTGTAAAGCATGGGTCCTATTGCAAATTGATATCTTCCTTGCATTCTCCCAAATATCCTCCCATGCCTCTGAAGAAACTTCAACACCCAGCTCTCTTGCCCACATCTTGCAGAGTCGATCAGACTCATCTGAGGTGGCACCCCCCAATTGGTGATATAGAGTACTGACAGAGTGTACTCTTAGCCCTTAGTACCCCTCTTTCTATGTCAGATTTGCAGGGATCAGTCAAAAGTGTGGTCTTTTTTTAAATAAAATCCCTAACTTGAAAAAAACGAAAGAGGTCTCTATTAGGTAAATCGTACTTCCGTACTAACTGATCGAAGGACATCATTACTTCTCCCTCAAATAAATCACCCATGCAAGATACACCCCTAGCTGCCCAACGTTTAAATCCTGAATCTATCATACCCGATTGAAAACCCGGCATACCCACTAAAGGTGTAAACAAAGATGTTTTGCCAATATTACCTCTCCTCTGCCGATTTGCCCTCCATGCTTTAACAGTATTGATGACTGTTGGGTTATGGCAATATTCCCTAACTGTCCTCACCTTGTCCAAAAACAGCAAACTGGTAAGGGGACACCTTGCCTGGGAGACTTCGATATCTCGCCATATTGAAAGAGGGTCCCCACAAACCCAATCACTCACGTAGGTCAAAAGCGAGCTTAATTGGTAATTTTTAATGTCTGGAAGGAGTACTCCTCCCAATCTGTGAGGCAACTGCAGTTTGGCTAATTTAATGAGGGGCCGTTTATGGTGCCAGATAAAGGAGCTGAACCAACCGTTCAGTCTCCTGAGTGTTTGTTTATTGAAAATCAGGGGGAGCATCCATATAGGGTATAGCAAACGAGGGAGAATATTCATCTTAATAATTGCTGTCCGACCCAACCATGAGACTGGAAGTGCCTCCCATCTTTGGAGATCTTGTTTAAGTTTTTCAAATAATTGAGTAAAATTGGCTTTGAACAGCCAATCCAGAACTGGAGTAATGAATATGCCCAAATACACAAAACCCCCCTGTGACCACCTAAATGGGAATCTATAGTCACTCTCAAGAGCCAACTCTTTCGTAAGACCACCCATAGGCATAGCCTCTGATTTAGCAAAATTAATCTTATACCCTGAAAAAGCACCAAACACGTGAATGCATTGTATCAGGCAAGGCACTGAAACTGCTGGATTTATCAAGAAAATTAGAACATCGTCTGCATACACCGAGATCTTATGTAATTTTGACCCCACTTTTGGAGCTGATATATTGAGATCCCCACAAATGGCCTCTGCAAACGGTTCAATTACCAACGTAAAAAGTAATGGCGAAAGGGGACAGCCCTGCTGGCTGCCCCTAGAAATATTAAAATTGCTTGATTGTACCCCGTTGGTAATGACCGCCTTGATAGGTACACTATAGAGAACCTTTACCCATCTTCTCCAGCTAGAGCCGCATCGCAAGCACAAGCTAAAAAGAATAAACACCCCATAGAATATCAATATGAATAAAAAAACATTATTTTATAAAAAAAAGGGGAATAAATACCCCACCCATCCTTTGGTATGTCCTAACTTAGAAATTTAAAATGTACATCTTATACACTGCCAGACATAGTTTGAACCAAATTATTATCAATAGAGAGAAAAAAAGGGGGGAAAATACAGAGCTCCAACGGATTTCCTCCATTTCTTTTACAGAATGATAAACACATACCAAGCAACAATATTTATACATACTACAATTGTTTAAATTAGGTTAGTTTGTCCACAAAGTCTCTTGCCTTCTCCGATCTGTCAAAGAGATGCATGGATCCATCTAAGGTGATCCGAAGGACTGCTGGATATATCAGGGAGTACTGAATCCCAAGCTCCTTCAGTCTTCTCTTGACACCATCATACGATTTTCATTTCTGGATCACCACTGCTGAAAAGTCCTGAAAAAACATGATCTTAGACCCCTTGTAAATTAGGGCGTTCGGATCCTTCCCCTGGAGTCTGGAAGCCTCCATGACTCTCTCCTTATCCCAGTAATGATGGAACCGCACCAGGAAAGGACCAGAGCGTTGACCCAGACCCGACCTCTGCGCTGCGACCCGGTGAGCCCTCTCTATCTTCAATCCTCTCATGCCAGTCTCCAAGTCAAGGAATTTCAGAAGCCAATCTTCAACAAATTCCGCAGGCTGCTCAACTTCCCTACCCTCAGGCAGACCGATGATCCGAATGTTTTTTCTCCTGCCCCTGTTTTCAAGATCATCCACTTGGTCACGCAAATTACGAACCTGCGTCTCCAGGGCTTGGATCTTATCCTTGAATGAACTGGCATCAGCTTCCACCACTGTGACCCTGTGCTCCATCTCACCCGTCCTCTTCCCCAGGTCTCCCAGCTGCTGCTCATGCTTCTGCAGCATGAGAGAGACTGGAGCCAGCTTCTCTTCAATCTGTTTCCCCAGCACCTCCTGAGATTTCGAGAGCTGGTTCACCAGGTCCTGGAGAATAATCGGCTCAGAGGCTGCTGCAGGGTGAGCTGCAGACCCGGCCTCGGATGCTCCTCCTCCCTTTTTAGGCATTTCTGGACAGCTGAAAATACAGTTAAGTCAATTTTTAAATGTTTCTTGGGGCTCCACAATCTTTCCAATGCCCCAAGAAATCCTGATGACCTGGGTTGGGTGGGTTAAAGGACCGTCCTGCTCCTGCTGCGATGCGAAGCTCTGCAGTGTGATCTTCTCAGATCGTGGCCATCTTAGATCGTCCCCCCCCCCCCGAATTCAACATGTTATACAAGCATGTGACTGATTTCTTCAGTTACTATCAATGGAATATTATACTACTGTAGCCATGTCAACATAACAGTGCTTCATCTTAGAAATCTTCCTGATCAGGGAACAGTGAACTTGACTTGTAGAAAAACCCATTTCATTGCATTATCACATAAGCAATTAAAGTCTTGAGGTCAGAAATTTCAATTTCAGAGGAAAGCATTCCACTCACCCACCCTGCTGCCCTGAATATACTTTGCTTTCCAAGATTGATCCTGTAATAGCTTTTCACAAACCAGAACAAGGACCAATGATGCTTGATGTGGTCTGTAATCAATGATGATAGTTACATCAGATATTCACTGCAATGTTCCTTGAGACTGCAAAAAATTTAGATTGTTCCGAGGAACAAACAAGATGCTTTTCTGGTGGCTAAGGCAAGAGATAGTTAAAAATCAACAGCTACAGAAGTATTGGGGTGAATAGAGGGTGAACAGGGTTACACGACTGTGTATTGGAACTGCAGCTGATAATAACTCTGGAGAAAGTGTCTCTGCTAAGTCAAATAGAAAATAAGATGATATGAGGGAAAGTTAGTAATCAAGGATCCAGGGAAATGTGCCAAGATGTCTTCATAATTAGGACAATAGGCTTAGAGAGACCAGACAAAATAGCAAACCAAGTTCTGGTGGAAATTGAAATTAAGGATGAAGTGTCATTCAGAGCATATGCTATCTTCCAGCAGCATATCTCATAGGAACAGGAGTAGACTATTCAGCCCCTTGAGCCTGTTCCACCATTCAATGAGACCATGGCTGATTTATCTACATTTGCCTGCCTTTGGCCCATATCCCTTAATATTTTTGCTTAACAAAAATTTATCTATCTCAGATTTAAAATAAATAGCTGATCCTGTATCCATGTTTATTTGTTAAAGAGAGCTCCAAATCTCTACCATGCCTTGTGTGTAGGAATGCCTCCTAACATTTCTACGAAATCGTTTGGCCCTAATTCTCAGACGATGCCCCCTTATTAGAGAATCCCCAGAAATAGTGTAATCTACACTGTCTTCTCCTGAGTGAGGAGCTCAGTGTGAAGATGTAATTTTAAATGTGAGTAAGGTGGAATAACCAAAGCTGCTCAAAAGAGGAGAATGTGGCAGAGGAGTGGCTGGAGACACCCAGTGTTATCGAGTGATAAGGGTCAATGACATCACTCCAGTGATTTGGCCAAGAGCAGTTTCATCAGGGGCTAGCTATCATCAACTGAGAGTCAGGTTTCCAACAACATCAATAAAATCATTCAGAAGGATGAGGGACAATGTGAGCTTTGGTCCCGAGTAAACAGATATTTTAGGAGACGATTTAGAGCTCGTCAGATATTATTGATCCATTGAAAAGTGAAACAGGAGTCACTAGAGTTGAAGTCTAAAAGCTGCAAAGGAATGTGCAAGTCGGTTAGAGCTAGGTTGGCTCACAGGCTAGAATCAAGAAATTTGAAAAGTCTCCAGAGATCTCAGGATCCACAGGAAAGACAGTCCTGACAGATGTGGAACTTATATATTGAAACCATATGATTAATGAAAAGCACCAATCTTTATTGTCCAATACAGATTGCCAGTTTACCCTCCACTGATTGCCCTTTTAACCAATATGTTTATTTCTTGATAAGATCTTTCCTGCTGAGCTTTATTATTGAATCCAAATTCTTACATACTACTACAAATGGAAAAGAAACAAGTCAAATCTTTGTTACCTTCTCTTGATCTTTTAGCCATCATCTCTCTATTGGAAAGTTTTAATCTTTTGATGTTGATAATTTTCTCTTTACCCCGAGTGCAGGGTCTTTCTGGTGATATTTGTGCCTTTGGGACTGAAAGTTGATTTTCACATGTTCTGTACTCTTTACTCCATATACTAAGCATATGTGGCAGTTCCTGCTTCGTCACTGCTTTGTCATTTTTCCCAAGAGTAATTTTCGCTGGAGTCTGAGAACAAAATGTCATATCTAATTGTTTGTTTTACAAAGGAGGGATTATAATGTGCATTTCATGACAATAGGACACCCTCGAAGTATCCCACTACCAACTTCAAAATTCTTGGAAGTGCAATTATTGCCATCATAACTTCTTAATAAAATTTGTTATCAAAATCTCAAACAGCAATGAGACAACCTGTTGCTATAAGGGTGCTTTAGAAAGAAATATTGGCTAAAATGAAAATAGCATACACAGATCCATCTACTTCAAGTTAAAGATATGTAATCTTTAACAGCATAAACTAAAATGACTGAAACCCAGATCTATAAGAAAAAGTGTTTGATTAAAGGGACAGAATTTCATTAATGGTCATTTTAAATACATTCCAGATCAAAAACAAAATTCACTTTAGAAGCTTAATTTGAATGCACCTGAACTGAGAATTTCAACATTGGCTAGCCACTGCAATGTACTTGACAACCTTTTTCTTGGCATGGGCATTTATGAATTAGCATCTCTAATAGTCTCAAGCTCTAGCTTTTGGGATTATCTATAACTATCCCAAAACAGCTTTTGCAAAAAAGTATACTTGGCAAAGGAAGTCCAAAAGACCTTTGATATTTGTATGGGGAGGTAGAGAGGAGAAGGCATAGGAGCTAATTAAACTAGGCATTTTGTCTTAGTTACTTTGCACAATGTTTCCCTTTTACTCGTGAGAGAATTATGAAGGATATCATATATAATACATTAGACTGTAAACAACATAATAGTTGACTTTGTAGAAATTGTTAAAATTGACATATGCAACTTGAAATCATTACATCAGTTGCACATTACCTGGAAACTACATGGGTTATAATTATCTCTGGTCTCCAATGTTCTGACATCTATATTTCCAAGAGCTATATGAAGAGCCTTCTCATCACCAAAATGACTGCGAGTAGCTGGGTTAAGGTGCAAAATATTAACAACAAACCATCAATGGGAAGAAGACCAATCTAAACCACAATACAATATTGTTTATCCAACAATGCCCAATAAGTAAACTTACTTGAGCTCCCAAATAAAAGGACACACAAATAAAATGCACAATGAATGGTACAAAACAAAAATAGTCTTTCATTAAAATCAACAGATAATATAGTAAAGTATAGTATTGAGGCATATTTGATTTACATAAATAGGCTATTCCCATAGGATGTAGGAGAAGTAGGCCATTCAGCCCATCATTTCAATGAGACTGTGGAGGAATTGATAATACTCAACTCCACGTTCCTGTCTTTTCCCTATGCTAATTTAAAATGTCTATCTCCGCCTTCAATGTTCTTTATGACTCAGTCTGGACAGCTTTCTGTGATAAAAGATTTCCAGAGTCATTACCACCAGAAAATAAATGCCTCCTCCTCTGTCTTCCTCTCAGATTTTAGTTCTGGCTCTTTCTATTCGGCATAAAGTGCCTCTCAACAGTTAACCTTGACCCCCAAAACAAAAGACTGCAGGAAAACCTTAACAGGGGTATTGGGTGGCTCAGGACACATATGCAATGTCCGTTAAACACCCAAGCCACCACCAAATTTCTGTGAGCTCAAGGATAAGTGGACCTCTGACAACAGCAGAGGTAAGTGAGCAATACCAGATGTCCATGTAATGTCTTTGAGGGAGTATAACATTGGTTTACAAGAATGGACCTGGACTTCAGGGATTACACTATGAGAGATTATACAAATTACGGCTGTTTTCTCTAAATTTAGAAGGTTTGGGGATGATCTGATTAACACCTTAAAGACAATAACAGGAAAAGATAGGGTATATAAACTATTGCCACTGCTTGGATATTCCAGAACTAGAGAGGGGTGCTGGAAAAGCACAGCAGGTCAGGCAGCATCTGAGGAGCAGGAGAATCGATGTTTCGGGTAGAAGGCTGTCATCAGGAATGAACCTTCATTTCTGATGAAGGGCTTATGCCCGAAACGTCGATTCTCCTGCTCCTCGGATGCTGCCTGACCTGCTGTGTTTTCCAGCATCATACTCTCACTCTGGTCTCCAGCATCTGCAGTCCTCACTTTCTACTATTCCAGAACTAGGCATTGTTTAAATATTAGGGCCAGATTGTCAGGAGAGATGTTAGAAAGCATTCCTACACACAAAGTGTGGTAGAGGTTTGGAACACTCTTCCACAAATGGCAATGGATGCAGGACCAGTCCTTAACTTTAAATCTGAGGTAGGAACATTTGCTTAACAAAATATTTGTCTATGCTCCACCCCTAGCTAAATTAGGGACAATTTTCCCAACACAGAAATTGGATTATACAAACAAACTGTAAAAAAAAAATACTGGTTACGCTAATTAATAAGTAAGGGAACTAGAACAAATACAAACTTATGTAAAGCATACTGCCCAGCATAATGAAGTGTTTCTGGATCAACATCTCTGCTCTATTCTCCCACCCCATCAAAATCGCCAGTTCAGCAGATTTGAATAAATTGAGTTTGACATTTGGAATTGCACTGCATTCCTTTTATGAAGTAGCTTGTCAGCAGCAAATTAAGATGGATTAATTATTTTTGCTGAAAAATTGCCTTCACTTTCACTGCAAACTTTGATGGAGAGAAGTTAAAATCACAAACATGGAGAGTGAGGCAAATTAAACCCTGTTAGTTTATTTCTAGGCTAACAGAGATTTTTGTGCAATAAGTGCAAGACTTAGGTCTTTACCTTGAACACAAGTTGTGTGACATTATGTGCAACACTATAAATTATTTTCACCACATCCACAAGCAGCTGCAGCACTCTGCAAATGGCAATCATTGATTAAGTTACTTCACAATGGATCAAAGTCAACAAAAGCAAATTGTTCCATGCAAACGTTTGTGAATAAATTCTCCTACTATATGTCAACTGTAAATTTAAAAATTTTAAATTTGATTATTTAATACTGCAAGGAAGCTCTGCACTGCCAAAAAGAGAGATAGTTGGGCAAAACTTCCTGGTTGAACTGCATAATCCCTCAATGAGATAGACCTTGTGCAGCCCATTGGCCAAATGACGCAGACAAACCCACATTCCATCAGCTGCAGAAAGACTTAACCTGCTAATTTCAGTTGTGTCTTTGAGCAACCCTTGTTTTCCTTTGGTATTTTCATGCCCTCTCCCTATGTTTGTATGATAGTTTTTAAAGTGAGACAAACTGTTTTTGAAAAAACTGGTTCACTAATTAATAAGTGAGGGAACTAGAACAAATACAGATATATGCAAAGGATACCGCCCAGCATAGTCAAGTACTTCTGGATCAACATCATCTGAGTAAGCATTTAAAGGAACAAGTTTCCGTTTCAATGGATCAAACACCAATTGGTATAGAAATGTGTTATTTGCCCGAATGAATCCATCTATATATTCTTCTGTAACAGTCAGGTTTGTCTTCAGATATTGCCCCATTTTCTTAATAACCTGTGATGGAAAGAATGCATGGGAGAAACACAAGAACATAACATAAAAACATAAGAAATTGGAGCAGGAGTAGGCCATCTGGCCCTTTGACCCTGCTTTGCCATTCAATAAAATCATGGCTGATCTTTTTGTGGACTCAGTCCACTTACCCACCTGCTCACCATAACCCTTAATTGAAACAGGTATTATTTTTTAGAATTAATTTTGAGAACCAAAATTGTCCAGAAAATTGTACCCATAAATAAACTCTAACTGAATTTAACAGTAGAGCTGAAGATTAATTTTATTGATACAGATGGAAAGGCGTTATGAACGCTACTGTTATTTCCCACCTTTACTGAAAGAAAGCCTTGTCATTTTCGAGAGTGCAATAGATTAAAAAAAAAAGCTACACATATTAGCAAAATTATTTAAATTTGTTGTGCAACTAGACAGGCAAACAAATTCCAAACATTAGATTAAAAACAACATGTATTACATGATAAATTAAATTGAATGAACACAAGGAAACTTTGTGAAAAAGTACTTGGAAGTAATCATAAACTTGTCACTTTTAGTGTCCAGATGTCAAAGCAACCAATGAAAAGGTCAACGCAAGTTCAGATTACAAAGCAAGCAAAGGAAAAGCCAATGCAAACCAGTATTTAAAGTTAGATCAGTGTTGGTATAAATTAGATTGGATATCCTGGTGGAAGATTACTGCACCACAACTTAGAAGAGTATAAAGGCAGTAGGGGTATACTTAAGAGAGAAATCAGGAGGGCAAAAAGGGGACATGAGATAGCTTTGGCAAATAGAGTTAAGGAGAATCCAAAGGGTTTTTTTACAAAGGCATTAAGGACAAAAGGGTAACTAGGGAGAAAATAGGGCCCCTCAAAGATCAGCAAGGCAGCCTTTGTGTGGAGCCGCAGGAGATAGGGGAGATACTAAATGAGTATTTTGCATTGGAATTTACTGTGGAAAAGGACATGGAAGATATCGACTGTAGGGAAATAGATGTTGACACTTTGCAAAATGTCCATATTACAGAGGAGGAATTGCTGAATGTCTTGAAATGGGTAAAGGTGGATAAATCCCCAGGACCTGATCAGGTGTACCCTAGAACTGTATGGGAAGCTAGGGAAGTGATTGCTGGGCCTCTTGCTAAGATATTTGTATCATCGATAGTCACAGGTGAGATGCCGGAAGACTGGAAGTTGGCTAACGTGTTGTCACCGTTTAAGAAGGGTGGTAAAGGCAAGCCAGGAAACTATAAACCAGTGAGCCTGACATCGGTGGTAGGCAAGTTATTGGAGGGAATCTTGAGGGACAGGATGTACATGTATTTGGAAAGGCAAGTACTGATTAGGGATAGTCAACATGGCTTTGTGTGTGGGAAATCATGCCTCACAAACTTGATTGAATTTTTTGAAGAAGTAACAAAGAGGATTGATGAGGGTAGAAGGGTGGACATGGTCAATATGGACTTCAGTAAGGCATTCGACAAGGTTCCCATAGGAGACTGGTTAGCAAGGTTAGATCTCATGGAATACAGTGAGAACTAGCCATTTGAATACAGAATTGGCTCAAAGGCAGAAGACGCAGGGTGGTGGTGAAGGGTTGTTTTTCAGACTGGAGGCCTGGGACCAGTGGAGTGCCACAAGGATCAGTGCTGGGTCCACTACTTTTCGTCACTTATATAAATGATTTGGATGTAAGCATAAGAGGTATCGTTAGTATGTTTGCAGATGACACCAAAATTGGAGGTGCAGTGGACAGTGAAGAAGATTATTTCAGATTACAATGGGATCGTGATCAGATGGGCCAATGGGCTGAAAAGTGGCAGATGGAGTTTAATTTAGTTAAATGTGAGGTGCTGTATTTTGGGAAAGCCGGACTTATACACTTAATGGTAAGGTCCTAGGGAGTGTTGCTGAACAAAGAGAACTTAGAGTATAGGTCCTTGAAAGTGGAGTTGCAAGTAGATAGGATAGTGAAGGAGGTGTTTGGTATGCTTTGATAAGTGAATCAAATTGGTTGACATCTGGCACCTATGATTCTGTGAACCACTGGAGGAGGCAGATATAGATCATTCATTTGGCACTTTTGACTGAAGATGGATGCAAATGTTTCAGTGTTATCTTTTGTACTGATGTGCTAAATTCCCCCATCAATGAAGATGGGGATATTTTAGGAGCTTCCTCTTCCAGAAAGTTGATAAATTATCTACTGGATGTGGCAAGATTACAAATCTTAGATCTGATTTGTTGGTTGTGAGATTGCTTCAGCCAGTCTTTTGCATGCTGCTTGACATGCTCATAGTCTTGTATTGTAGCTTCAGCAGGTTGACTTGTTTATCTTAAGGTAAGCCTTGAGTTGCTCCTGGCATACTCTCCAACACGCTTCCTTGAAGTGAAGCAGGAGTGACTGCTCTTAACTTGGTTTAATAAGTGGCAAATAACATTCATACCATAAAAATGCCAAGCAAAGACCATCTCCAACAGGATAGAACCCAATCTTCACCCTTTGATGTTCAATGGCATTATACTAACAATAACCTGAGGGTTACCATTGACCAGAAACTAAACAAGGCCAGCCATATAAATACGGTGTCTAAAAGAGCACATCAGAAGTTAGGAATTTTTCTGTGAGTTACTCATCGCCTGTCTCCCAATGCTGGTTTATCAACTGCAAGGCCCAAGTCAGGTGTGAGATGGAATATTGTCCACTTACTTGTATGGGTACAGATCTAACAACACTCGTTTAGCACCCCATCCACTGCTTTCAACATTCATTCTCTTCACCACTGATGTACAGTGGTATCCACAAGATGTACAGCTGTAATTTGCAAAGCTTCCTCAGACTACACCTTCTAAACCAGAGCCCACTAGTAGCTAGAAGGTCAAGGGAAGCAGATGCATTGGAGCACCACCACTTGCACTTGTCCCTCCAGGCCACACATCACCTGGACTTAGAAGCATATAGCAGGTCCTTTACTGTCACCACATCAAAATCCTTGAATTCCCTTCATAACAGAACTATGGGTGCCTCAACCACAGGAGTTCAAGAAAGCAGCTCACCACCACCTTCTCCAGGGTAATTATTGCTGGCTTAGCCAGTGATGCCCACATCCCACGAAAGATTAAAAAACTTCAGTAAAAGAAATGATAAAGGTTGAAGACTCTCACTATTTTGTACTTTGAAAATAGCAAAATAAGAGTAAACTGAACTCCTTATATCAACAAACACCATTAAACCATGCAAACCTGTCCATCAGGCAGAATGGGGAAGAAGTTCCATGACTTCCTGCTGTAACATCTGCAAAAGCCCCGAGAGAATGTGCATGAACTGTATTTTGTTATTTTTAAGAAAAAAATTCTCCTCCAGAATTACAATGATCTTTGGTGATTACTGGCACATCTGTTGGTGTCAGTGGACTAGACTAGGGTCATTATTTTTGTCATACAGTCCAAGTTTCAATAAATATTCTGCCTTAACAAACCTTAAAGACAACTTTCCTTAAGTAATTTATGCTTCCTCATTCTCTTGTAGGTATTGTTACTTAAGTGTATAACAAGCACAAGTCCAAAAACTCACCGTAATGATATCTGGATTGTTTGCAATCCTTAGAAGCTTGCATGCTTTCGCTAAACCAATTCCATGAATAGATGCCAAATAATCACATCCCGATAAAATACACATATATCTGAACTTCTCTTCAGTGAATATGTTGCCGAGCTGTTTACATCTGCCAAACTGAGCTCTGTCAATTTCTATGCCATTCCCATTCTTGTCCACTTTCAGTACAACCTAAAAGTGCAATGAAAATATCAAGCTATTTTCCATTTGTTCAACTCCAGTATTTAAGTTGTAATACTGACATGAAGAAAGTCCTCCTCCACTGCTTGTGGCTACAGGCCTTTGCAAATTAATTTAACCACAAGTTAGTATAATGTAGGAGTTGCCCTACTGTAAAGTGCAAAGAACTTCTTCAGTCTCACTCAGGAAACAGGTTAAAATGAATCATCTCAGTTTAATCCCCCATCTGACAAAAAATTATCAGGAGGTGCTATGCACGATCCCATATTTGTATTAAAACAGCCAATCTCAGTTGAAGAGGAGGAAGTTTCTGCATAAAAACAAGAATTATACTCAAAAAAGTGGTGAAAGAGCAGGGATTTTGTTTAAAAAAAAACTGAAAATTTCTGTCTAAAAAATACCAACCCAACTATCTTTCTACTTCAAAAAATAATTTTGGTGACCTGACATCATGGAACATTGTCAAACAATCTACGCCTCAATTTAAAAAAAGTTATATTAATAAAAGCATTCATTTGAAAGAAACAAAAAAAAACTTATGGCATTTCTTATTTACCTTTTTACATCCAAATGCCAACAGATCTGAATCTTCTGTAATAACTGCTTGAGCAATGCCAATCTTATTTAAGTAAGCCAATTGAGCATCTGCTTCATAAGGTGCTACAATACAATCCATTCCCCTCATTCTTGCTGCCTGTATTGGTACAAAAAAAAAGAACAAAATTGTTATTTCTTTTAAAACAAATTGTCTTATTTAATTTCCTTTGCACTGCAATCCATAATCAATAACAATATAAAATGCTATTGCAAAACCAAAAGACAACAGCTGAAATGGAAACCTGAGATGATTCCCTCTCCATTACCAAATCTTAAACCAATTATCTTCCCAAACAGCAGGTCAGACTTGGGGATGGAATGGACTTCCTAAAAAAAATTATGATGTTTTAATAAATTCAGTCATGAAATCAGGAGAAATGTCTTGACCCATAGAGCAATGAAAAGTGTAATGTTCTACCACATGCAGCAGGTATACTATCATGGTGAAGAACACAGATGCCTTCAAGGCAAAGTTGGATATGCCCATGAGGGAGAAAGGACTAGAGAAATATGCTATCAAAATTAGTTTGGAGAGGGAAGAGGCTTGCAATGACGCACAAATACGGACATGGACCAGTTAGGCTGAGCAGCCAATTTCTGTGATGTACATTCTTTGTAATATAAAGCTGGGAATTTGAGAAGTATTTTGGAAAGATCTAAACAATGGCCAGAAAAATCACGAGGATAGAAATAAAAATCTGAACTTACAAACTGAGTTCTATGCACAAGTTACAGAAGCAGAAAGTAAACATGTAATCACTTGCTTTTATGACTTCATAAGCCATGGCAGATGTTATGTTGACAGACCGGGTAAAACACTCTCTAGCTTCTTTTGTCTTCCCTTCGCGAAGGTACTGCTTTCCTTTCTGCAAGTTTGCTTGCCTACGTCTGTAAGGCAGAAAACCAAAGCATAAATGTGTCTTAATCATATGCATGAACAGCTGCACAGATAAGTGACACAAATTAGAACAGTAGTATATAACAGCAGATTACTGCTGAGAGCAAGAAACTCATCATGTTGCAGCTGGCACTAAAAAAAACTTTAACTAGATTTATTGCTCAATAATCTAGCCCTCAGGAATATTAAGTTATTTCTATAGTACATTGATTGAAAATAATAACAACATTTTAATAAATAGAGTTTCGTTATTTGTAAGAAATGAAAAATGTTTAGCCAGTTATACATTTAGCTAATGCAGCATGTTAAATAAAACAATGAACCAGCACTTTACTTTCTCTAAGTTATCATTAGTAAACACACCAAGAAAATCTCCGAAACCATAGGAACCATAAACTCATTGTAGACATTTACGACTTACAATCTTCGAGCCTTTTCAACTGCTTCTTTAGAAGGTAAAGTGCATCCATCAAAAACTAAGATTGGCTTGACTCCAAATGAGTCCAACATTTCAACAAATTTCATACAATAATTGACATATCTGAAACAAAAGACAAATTTAGAAGTATTAAAAAAAAAATCACAAAATAAACCAAAAATCAAGCTGTTTAAATGAAATACATCTATATATTTGTAAGCAATTTAAAGCATATTGATGACTTTTCATCAAAATGACATAAAACATTAACTGTTTCTCTCTATATGGATGCTGTCTGGCCTGTTAGTTGATAAAAACAGATATTGCTGTAAGTAAAGCATACCATGGTCAAGTACAACACAGAATAATTCACAGGAGGAAAATCAGTTATTGTTATTGCTTATCTGGGTAATATTGGCAATTTGATGAAATATAGACAGTTGTGCGTTACAGATTTACGAACTAGAATAAGACTGTTTAAGGATATTGCACTCAGGAATCTACCTCTCAACAACATTTATTAAAATAAGAATAACGTGGCATTTTGTTAAATTGATAGTTTATAAATTCCATATCTCCCCTTATCATTAATCTTGAAATGACAGTTTTGTTCCCTTGCAGTTCGAATGACTAGCATTTCAAGGGGAAATAATTTACAAATGGTTTCTCCAATTAGAAATCATATTTGCATATGGACAAGAGTCAATTTTTAGTCATTTTATCACATGGCATTGGGTGGTTTTAACCAATAAGATTTATCAAACAAACTAAAAAAATGCAGAAAATAATTCTACTGTAAATATTTCATGGTGAAGTAAACATAATACGAGTTTAAAAAAGCAGCAAGAAGGAACTTACTGATCAGTCTGTTCTCCTTGTGCTAATTTATCAGCACATGCAAAAGCTCCTTTGTGCAGCCAGCAGTACATATCCAATGCCACAGTCTGTCCTTTGTACTTCTTGATATGAATTGGTTCTGAGGCTTCCTTAACAAACTGCAGTAATCCTTGAATCCCCATGGTCTGCTTTTATTTCTGAAGGATTAAAGTTTTCACAAGTACTCATAGGCTAAAATACATGGCATGTAATTTGAATATTAGTAAAAGTTAAAGTACCGATGATCAAGTCCAATCTAGTCCTTATAAGTGCTTTATCATTCATTTGAACTGAGGGCAGGTTATTGAGGTTTTTACAATACTAAAATTGGCTGCAGCATAAACAGCTGTTTATAGTGGTAAAGTACTGAGACTACAAAACAGTTGCAAAATACTGTCCCAATTAACAGTCAAGTAAATGCACCTTCTGTACTACTTACGAATTTTCAAACGTGCTTTGAGTATATTAAAAAGGAGCTGTTTAGATCAGTTAATCAAACTCTTGATTCTGAGTCAGAAGGTTGCAGTTTCAGTATGGGCCTTGCACATATTTCACTATTTACATTTAAACCAATGTTGATGAATCTTTTAGATGTAAGTCAACACAACACTGCCCAACACTCATGTTGAATATTCTTTGTTCCAGTTCTATTTGGATCTTTAGTAGAATCTCTTTTTATGTTGATAACTGTGATAGTATTACTCCCTGTTTGTGCTCAAGTTCAAAGAATTTTATTATAATAAAAGCATCAGCAGGTGCTGGAAATCTGAAATTAACAGAAAATGCTAGAGTAACTACAGATGTCTGGCAGCAGCTGTGGAAAGAGAAAGAGTTGACACTTCGAGTCTAGTCTCATTCTTTGCTAGAGAGAATTTTATTAATTTAGTTTCAAACTTCTATCCTTTTTTATTCTTATGTAGTTCAAAGAATCTTCCTTTCCATTAGCATTTTTTTGTTCCTTCTTCTATTGTCATTTATTATTACAAGTCAATCAGTTCCTGCAATTGTATTTCTTATTAACCAGCTACTTCTAAAGACTCCAGTTCCATCTTCCAGATTTCCACCTGCATTGCAAATACTCTCAGGGTATCACTTTTCAAAGCTTCCAAAATATCCTTTTTGCCTCACTCACAGCAAACAGGACTGTTGGCCAATTCCCATGTTATTGCTCCATTCTTTATCCTAATCCATGAAGTTGACAGTGTCTTTATCTTCATTCAAGAATCACCTTCAACCATGTCCTCCACTTGCAACATTATTTTCTCTGATCACCAGCTTTTTAAAGGAATCATTTCCCCCAAAAATCCAGATTTAATCATCACTCCCTGATAGGTTGCCTGGGCACTCAAAGCCAATGCAAAACATAACGATTCATCTACCGTCATTCCACTGCTCAAGACTCAAAACAACAGTCTAGTGAGACAATGAATAGTTAGGCAAAGCACTGTACAATTCAATGAACAATGGGTGTCTTTACAATGTGGAGACCAAATGCTGATTAAGTAACCATTTTGCAAAACACCTACATTTTATTCAAAGTTCCAGTAAGGATAATAGGCAGGTCTGCAGACAGGTTAAGATAGATACTGCACAATGTTATATCGAAGACAGGGAATAAAGAAGTGTGGTGTAAAATTCCAAGCAGTGGAATGTGGTGAAACGGTTAAAAATTATGTCCCAATACATGTGTGAATCTAACCGGAATGGAGGTGTTGCTTAGTCCCGTGTGAATCTTCTTATCTGTATGTAACCAGAATGGAATGTGTTTTTTAGCCTTGCTCTGCTGTTCACATGAATGTTTATATCTGGAAGGGAGTATATCAGCTGGAAAAGTCTCCAGTTCGGTGAGTCTGCTCCGGGGTTACGTTTAACCGCCGAGCGTGGGTTGTTGGCAACCGCTCTACGAGAACTGACGGCTCCCAGTTTTTGTAACATGTAGAGTGAGTATAAGCCAGACCCGTTGTGCGACACTGCGGGGAATAAAATGCCCATATTCTAGCAGACTCGCCTCTTGGTCGTTTGTTCTGTGTCAGACTACTCTCCTACGAACCTGACCTTGAGAATTTTTTAAAACATTTGGCGTAGTCGAGCAGGGTCAATCGCAATTGAGGAGAGATTTTGATACAGAACAATGTTTTGGAAAACGACTAAGAAACCAGAAGAACAAACTGTGGAGGTCCCGACCGTCCCGGGATGGCATGGATGTGGGCATGTACGTGGCAGTTTGTTTGAGAGAGGATCCCAGTCCTGCCGAAGAACCCCTTGCCTGGGGTACAGCGGAGGATGTGGGCATGTCCAAAAAGCTGAAGCGGAGTTAACAGAATTGAATGGGATTGAACTGAACTGAACTGAGTGGAACTGAAGTGAATCAAATTGAACGGAACAAAATGGAACTGAGCTAAATTGAATTGAAATGGACGGAACTGAATTGAACACAATTGAATTGAACTGAACAGACCTGAACTGAGCTGAATTGAATTACACTGAATTGACTGAACTGAAATTAACTGAAACGAATTGAACTGAATTAAGCATAATGTAACACATGTATTGGGCCAAGCAGTGGAATGTGGTGTAAAATTCCAAGCAGTGGAATGTGGTGAAACGGTTAAAAATTATGTCCCAATACATGTGTGAATCTAACCGGAATGGAGGTGTTGCTTAGTCCCGTGTGAATCTTCTTATCTGTATGTAACCAGAATGGAATGTGTTTTTTAGCCTTGCTCTGCTGTTCACATGAATGTTTATATCTGGAAGGGAGTATATCAGCTGGAAAAGTCTCCAGTTCGGTGAGTCTGCTCCGGGGTTACGTTTAACCGCCGAGCGTGGGTTGTTGGCAACCGCTCTACGAGAACTGACGGCTCCCAGTTTTTGTAACATGTAGAGTGAGTATAAGCCAGACCCGTTGTGCGACACTGCGGGGAATAAAATGCCCATATTCTAGCAGTCTCGCCTCTTGGTCGTTTGTTCTGTGTCAGACTACTCTCCTACGAACCTGACCTTGAGAATTTTTTAAAACAAGAAGGGTGATGGGTAGCTGTATAATTCAAAAACAACAATAGCATCAGCAAAAACAGGCATACTTAGCACAGAAATAAAGAGAATGCATAATGATTACAAAGAATATGAAAGGTAATTTGGTGATCGCATCACAGACAATTAAATTGTGGAAAGAAATATATGAGCAAATACGTGAAAAAAAAGACACATTATAATCATGGGGATTTCAACTACCCTCAAATAAACTGACAAAGGGAGGGAGCGAGTCAAAGGGGTGAAACGTTTACAGATATTAAAAGACTCCTTGCTAACACAAATTGCAAGGACATACCGCCAGACTTCGAAATGGAAAATAAATCAGAGGTAAGAAAAGCAAGCATGAGAAAAGAGTTAGGGAGTAGTTGTGATCAAAGTGCTATCTTAAAAAAATGTATAAAAAGTAGTTCTTATCTTCAAAAATGTACACCTAATTTAGTGTGATGTATGACAATGTCAATACATTTACATATGCAAAATCTTTGCAAGAGTTGGGCAGAAATGAGAATGATAAAATTGATATGGAATGAGAAAGGAACATGAACATGTGATGGGGCGGGGGGGTTCTTGAGGGACCTTATATCTTGGTCACCTAGGTTAACAGACTAAGCATGACTTACTCTATGAAGTTGACCAGCATTGCTTTCCAACTTCATCTAAATGGTAAATGTGCATTAGAAATTTTTTAAAAAAAATAGCTGCCACTAGGCTTGGTTTCCCATCAGACAGGTTTTTCAGTCTAAAACCATGGGTTCAACTTCTCAGCAATGCAAAGCTCTTCGGGGGCAATTACATTAATCATGTATTTACACAGAACAAGTTAGAGATGTCTGCAATCATAGAATTCTCCATGTTAAACACATGTGACAACTAACAATGTGGGACACAAATCCTGACTGCAAGCAATCTTGACCATGTCAACACAGGCAGTGTGAAAAGTATGATTTGCAGGCCAGAATTCATAAAGACAGTCATAAACTGCATAAGGCTACATAGCTGATTTTCTCTCACCCTGAACTGCAAGTACCCAGTATTTGCTAATAAGGTCTTATATGCAGTGCTGCCTTTCTCAAGTGAATGGGAGGTATTCATGAATCCTACTGCATTTAAAATCTCCTGCATTTGTATGACGTGGCTTGTGCCACATGCATCCATATACAGTCTACTAGATTTATCAGGTGCCATACAACCCTCTTATGAATGCAGTGTTTTCAAAAGTAAGGTTGGACTCTTTGGAGAAATGGGAACTAACCTTCAAATGGAGGTGGGCAAGGGGACAATGGTCATCTGACAAGATGGTCAAAAGGATTCAGGAAATTGAGTGACATAGCATAAGCTCCCTCCCTCATGTAGTGCATATTAGCAAATGCTTGCGGTAAAGACATTCCTCATCAGATGGTGCTCAATTGTTGTCTCCAAAAGGGAGATGGACTAAAAGAAGAAAAGAATGACCTAGAGAAGAGTTCCCTAACACTCAGATACAAAGCAGGATGCTGTTTTCACAATTTTCATTTACAGTTCCATGCCAACAGTCTGTTTTGTCTTCTATTATCAGTAAACAATTCCTAACTGTCTTTGTCTAATTAATTTATGTATCATATCTAAACTGCTGTTTCTTAAAATCTGTAAGCCATCAGACAATTGTTGATTGCTTGTGTTAGGTAACTGTGATCACAACCACCCCCCAAAAAAATCAACTGTGGAAGTGCTATTCACACCTAGCAATGATTGAACAGGTGTGCAGCTGGGGTTTAAATATGGTGCAGGTGGAAGTTGCAACTAGTTCCATTATTGTCAGTCCACCAAAACGTGACCACAGCACCAGAAAGGTGTAGTACATGAAACCCACTATTAAACTCCCTGAAATTGACAACTGATTTTTGTGGTTTAATTCAGCTCAATGACATTCTGAACTGATCACTTAAGATCCCAGGCATTGTCACAGGTTTATGGCTGTCTTGTTAAATTTCATGGCTGTCTCAGTAAGCATAACTTATACATCTATTCTTAAACCTCTGGACTTTAGAAGGATCATTGATCCAATAAGTTAACTGTGTTTCAGTTCGTTCTAAAAAAGACAAAATGCTGGAAAATCTCAGCAAGTCTGGCAGCATCTGTAAGCAGAGAAAAGAGCTGACGTTTCGAGTCTAACTGATCCTTTGTCAAAGCTGAGAGAGAAAAGGAAAGCAGTGAAGGTGAACAGAGGGAGAGAGACAAACAAAAATCCTGTCGGAGAGAAGAGCAGTACTTCTCCAGGGTAGGCATTCCTGGAAGAGGTGGCAGTGAGTTAAACACTGGATAAAAGCAAATTACTGCAGATGCTGGATTCCAGCATCTGCAGTAATTTGCTTTTATTCAGTCCAGATCTACCCTGCTGTGTATGTCCAGCATTTTATATTTCTATTTACAATTCTCCTTTATATACAGCGATTATGATTACTTGTTTTCCAATTTAGTGCCAAATTAAATTTGACATGCTTCTCCAAAGGTTTTCTTAAACTTTACATTTTTGCTCCCATAATCGCTTTTTCAATGGCGTTAAATATTACATATTATTTAAACTACTTCAGTCCCGAGCCACTGTTTAACACGTTATTGTACCATTTTATATATTCACTGGCATTAGCAATAATACACCAATTGTCCAACATTAAATTCTTGTATTATTCTGATATTATTATGTGCCAACTAAAATACACAGTACAAGTGGGCTTGTGAAGTCTTTAAATGGGCCAGATAATAATTGGAATGAGGCAAGACTCCACCAGTAAATGTGACAATAAAAACAAACAACCTACAGTCAGAAACCAACTTAAACCACTCGAGCATCCCAGGTTTTAACTATGCCATCATCAGTGGCCGTGCCTTCACCCCTAACCTTCGGAACCTCCCAGCTTTTTTCTATTTACGACATTCCTTAAAATCTATTTCTTCTACCTAGTTCTTGGCATACTGCCCTAATATCTCATTCTGTGTCCGATTTTCGTTCGTAAAGTACCTGCTAAGCATTTGGATACATTTTTCGCGGCAATTTTATGTAACCCGCAAGTTGCTGTTGGAAACGATCGAAGCAGAAACCACACGGCCGGAGTGCAGAAGCCAGGGTACCCCCTCTGGTGGATTGAACAACCAATGATGGGGTGGAGGTTCTGATCAATCTCCTATTGAACTCAGCCGGTTGAGGAACATTAGTTGGAAATATCTACCAGTGCAAAACAAAAGCTGGAGACATTCGTAGCCGTGACCCCGGCCGGCACCGACTCATATCCACAGTCGGCGAGCGTACAAGGATCATAAATCGATTAAACGACCAGTTTATTTCGTTTGTGACATTTTCACGATACCTACTTCATCAATACGGACCACAACTGCGTTATACCATTCCTGGCACCACCTGTTATTCGATTTTGGAAACGATTCATACGAAAGCACCAAAGGGTCACTGGTCATACACATTTAAAGACACATCGATGTTTACCCGCCAAAAGTTCGGGGGGGAGCATAGCACATTCCGATTGGTTAGTGGCACGATCCAATGGGAGAGGGTTTTGTTGGCTGTGGTTTTGGGGGAGGGTGAGGCGAACATCATGTGACGCTACATTGGCCGCGCCCCGCGGAAGATAGTTGTGCGCAGGCGCCTCCTATCCCCTTCTCTGGTGCCTCCGGCCCTGTGACGTATTCGGGGTGGTCGTGGTGTTGCGCGAGAGTATTGAACGGTTAGCGGTAGAAGCTCGTGCGGGCTCGAGAGCCGGCCTGGTCACCCTCCCCCGCAGAGGCACCATGAACCCGCACGGAAGCGATCTGCCGCGGCAGCACTTCAGTCCCAACAACGGGGACTTCACCTTCGTCTCTTCGCCAGACAGTGAAGGTAGGCCCTGCCCTTACAGACTGTTGCTGTTTAGGTGGCGGATTTGTAGGGGGGAGTGGTAGCGAGAATCCGGGTGGGTGGAGTCCAAGGCTGTTTTGGGAAAAAGGATTGGCTCTTCAGCAATTTGGGAAATTTGTCTCCCTCTCGCCTTCATTCCTGATAATGCGAAGGGGTTTTGCATTCTGAGCTATCTGAACTCTGCCTCGTTTATACTGCCGGCCCGTTCTCAATCATTTGAAATGGGCCGAAAAGCCGCTTTCCGGGATGTTAAAATTTCTCACTCTTGATATTGAAGCTACTAAACTGGCCACAGTTTCGTCTTGTCAGTCCAATCAAGATTTGAACCCAGGTCCCATATTGTTACTCAGTACTTCACCTACTTTGTTGTTTAATAGCATTAAAAAAACAATATTTGTTTTTAATGCTATTCAGTGGATTTTCACTTCTGGTGACATTCTCAACATGCTGCCTGGGCTAGTGACTTGTATGTATATAGTACTTTTTAATATAGATGACCACCTCATGGTGCTTCATGTGGGGTAGGCCAAAAAGAATGCTTGGCAAAAGTGAGGACTGCAGATGCTGGAGATCAGAGTCTAGATTAGAGTGGTGCTGGAAAAGCACAGCAGGTCAGGCAGCATCCAAGGAGCAGGAAAATTGATGTTTCAGGCAGGAGCCCTTCATCAGGAATGAGGCAGGGAGCCTCTGGAATGGAGAGATAAATGGGAGGGGTGGGTGGGGCTGGGGAAGAAGGTAGCCAAGAGTACAATAGGTGGATGGAGGTGGGGCTGAAGGTGATAAGTCAGAGGAGGGTGGAGCGGATAGTGGGAAGGAGGATTGCCAGGTGGGGCAGGTCATGAGGGTGGTGCTGAGTGAGAAGATTGGAACTGGGGAAAGGTCGGAGGAGGGGAAATGAGGGAACTGGTGAAGTCCACATTGATGCCCTCGAGTTGAAGAGTTCCGAGGCAGAAGATGTGTTCTTCCTCCAGGTGTTGGGTGGTGAGGGAGTGGTGGTGGAGGAGGCCCAGGACCTCCATGTCCTTGGCTGAGTGGGTGGGGGAGTTGAAATGTTCGGCAATGGGGCAGTTGGGTTGATTGGTGCTGTTGTCCCGGAGATGTTCCCTAAAGCGAGAAGGTGTCCAGTCTCCCCAACGTAAAGGAGACTGCATCGGGAGCAACGGATACAATAAATTACATTGGATGTGCAGGTGAATGCTGCTGGGTTGTGTTTTTTCGTGGTTTGGTCTTGAATGGTCTTTAAGAGCCTTTATGGCAGTAACATTTGGAGTTTGTGGAGAGGCTGATACTTTTGGCCTAACTATGTTTTGACTGAAGTAACTCATTCATGATTGAGTCTCAAACAAGTTGACTCCATAATTGAAAGTCTGGGAGAAATGATGGAGCTACAAACAGCTGGGTGTTATCAGTGCTCGTGTGAGGTGATCATTTGGTTGTGGGTGAGAGGTGTGATGGTGGTTTTGTCTACTTATCCAAAAGTAACAAAGTAAGGATGGGAAATTAAGGTTTTACTGTTTTGCCTTTGCCACAATAGGAATTGGTTAAGGAATTTCCATTCAGGTATTGGAGGATGATCTCTTCCTGTATCTACTCCAAAGGCTGTAGAGAGATTGAAACAAATGTGATGAGTGCACCATTGTTAAAATCACAGATATTTATGACTAATTGAATCATCAGTATTGCAGAAGCTTAAAATTCTCCACAAAGTTTGGATAAATTCAAGAATTATAAAAGTGTCTTAGTTTCAGAGGAACAGTGAAAAAGCTTTGCATACACACTGAAGTAAACTTTATAAATAATCTGGTTCTTGGATAAGAAAAGACACCAGGATACTGTTGCATAAATTTCCAATACTGTTTTATGCAAGTTTTATTATGCTTTATAGAGCACTGAGTTAAATGTCTTACTAGAGTGCTTCATAGCTTTGTGCAACTTTGTACATTTATATCTGATATTTTTTAAAGTCATTATAATTGTATCATATGATTGCTGTTTGTATGGCCTTATAAAGACGTTTAAGATATAGATGCAGAATTAGGCCATTCAGTCATGGCTCTCAACCCTGTTGTCCTGCCTTCTCCTAATCCTTGATCCTGTTTCTTACCAAGAATCTATCTATCGTATTTCAGCCGCATGACACTAAGCTTTTGTTATAAGTTGTCTTATGGTTCTGCGTCACAACCGCATGATGAAGAAGCAGTGCTTCCAAATAAACCTGTTTGATTATAACAAGGTGTTGTGATTTTGAACTTTGTCCACCCCAGTCCAACACTGGCTCCTCCATCTTAAATACATTCAATTATTACAATGCTGTGTAGGCTGAGTTCTACGGATAACTACCCTCTGGCTGAAAAACATCCTCCTTGTCTCTGTTCTAAAGAGTTGTCTCTTCACTCTGAGACTGTGCCCTCGAGTCCAAGGCTCTCCTACTGATGGAAACATCTTCTCCACGTCCACTCTATTCAGTTCCCTTGGTATTTTGTAAGACTCAGAGATTCTTCCCCACCACCCTTGAATATTCTGAGTACAGATCCAGAATTCTCAACTGCTCATATGAAAAACCCTTCATCCCCAGGATCATTCTCATAAATTTCCTCTGGACCGTCTCCAATGCCAGCACATTCTCCTCCTTTAGATATGGGCCCAAGACTGCTCTCAACATTCAGAATACGCTCTAATTAGAGCTTTATATAGCCTCAGCAGTGTATCTCTGCTCTTGAATTCTAACCTCCTTGAAACGAATGCTAATCTTGCATTTGCTTTCCTAACTGCCAAGTGACTCTGCTTGATTATATGATCATTTCTAAATAGAAGTGACAGAATTCTCCAATTGTTTCCCTGAAGAATGTGGAATAGGAATCACTCCTATTTAGGAAAAAGAACAGAATTAAATTAAAATTTGTGGAGTGAATGAACTTGTAGAATTATAAAATTGGCATCCCGTGAAAAGTCTGAGCAAGATCCAGGACAACAGAATAAATTCTGGAAATTGGCTGCATAATATGATGGCAAAAATCAACAGGAGAAGAAAATTGTGAAATGCTCAATCCTGCTCTTCACTTTGGTTTTGAATACTGTGTTCTTCACTTTGGTTCGACTAAGTTAATACTTAGCTTTTCAGCCTGCAATCAGTGTACTTCAAGTATGTTAGCTGATTTAAGTTTCTTTTTGTGGGGATAATCTGTCAAACATTCATTGAAATATTGCTCTGTAATTTTTGAACTTGAATTGATGCAATCTATATTTGGCTAGGAAGAATGTGGAGTGCAGCATGTAATTCAAAAGATAGCAGTTAATGTGAAACTAAACATTAAAATCCCATGAGCTTCTTCATGAAGTCTATTCGATTACATCTGATGTTTAATCTTTAGATCTCAGTGGTACGATGGCTGCTCCAGAGGTTAAACTTAATATGGATACAGAATCTACAAAAGATGCTTCTGCAACTGCATTCCTCAGGAAAAGGGGATATGGATGGCTTCTGGAAGTTGAGGAAGATGATTCTGAGGAGATCAAACCACTCCTGTATGTCTGTCTTATAATTAAATTTCCTTGAGAGGTGTATGCGCGACATAATGTGTGGGAGATTGAAATTGTCTGGAAATTGACAAAACCTGCATTGTGGGCATCTTCCCCACATACACCAAAGGGCTTAAGAAGGCCCTCTGCCACCTATTCAATGGCATTTCTAAATGAATAATAAAATGTACAATCCTAACATGTAAAAAAAAAAGTATTTTGAAATAATGTTAGATCACTTGTGACTGAGCATCCATTCGGAATGAAAAGGAGTGTGCAGTACCAGTTTCAGTCCATGTCTTAGAGTTATTTATCTGAGAATTGCTCCATTTGTGTGCCTATCTAGCTGAATGTGCAATACTGTATTGAAATAAACCTCTGAATGCTCTACACAGAATCAAAGTAATAATTAGGCACACAATGTAGACATGTCACAAGCTAAGAATTGGGAAAACTTTCTCTCTTTAATGGAATGATTTTAGATTTGTCAAAAATAAATGCAGTCCTTTCGCTTATCTGTCTGAATAATCATTATCATTCTTGATTTTGCTGGGAGGTTCTCTGGCAGAGAGGGGACGTACTGTTCAGCCAGACTAGTTTTGTTTTGGCATCCATTTGAGATCCTCTGAAATTCTGGCATTCTTCAATGAAGTAACTTTCCTAATGATTGACGGACGCCCTGGTCTTGTATATTATACATTACTTCATTGTGATGGGGACATCCCTGCATTGAAAGTCTCAATCCATTTAATAAAATTTGGGAATGCTTCTGTAAATTGTGTAACACCTAAAGAGTACAAATATAGTATCGTAAGATTCAGTTTCTAAATATAACTTGCAATCTAAAATTATTTAACACTGTTTAATTTGTTAAATTATAAACTAGTGTTAAGAACTCAATATATTTTTTCTTCAGCTCTAAGAATAGAGACACAAAAGATTGTGACTAATAAATTTAACAAGTAATTAAATCTGCTTCAGCGCTGATGAATGTCCTTTCTTAAAAATGGAGCTTGTGTTTGATCTGAAATTCAGTTTTTGACAGCTAGAAATGTATTCTTTAAAACTGAATTTTCTGTAATAAACAGGGATGTTATCCATTTGGAAATAAACCTCTATATGCTTGCTACTAAATTGGGGGATAGGAGTGAGTGAGTATTTAATGGAAAACCTCCCTTTATGTATTATTTCCAGTTTACTCCCTTTTGTTAAGGCACTGATTCTGGTGAAGAGTTTAGTTATATTTTGGTAGTTTGTCTAACAATCTGTTTCTGATTGTTAGCCTTGAATATGAATGGCAACAAGGTTTGAGAACCTAGGTTAAAGAAAGACATTGTAGCAGAGCCTGACCCCTCATTTAATTTTTAGATATACACTAACCTCGCTGCTACCCTATTGAGATCAACATGTACTGGATAGACACCTAAGAAAGGTTTGAGGTTCAGTCTCACATCATTGCAGCTTTAACAACAGAATTGTTAGGAAAACCAAGGGATTCCCTTAAAGCCTGATGCTCAGCTTTTGAATTGTTTTCATGGTCCCCTCAGATCAATCTTAGGTTGTATATTGATTTTAAGATGTGTTTAGCATAATAATATTTTGCATGAACTGTTATTTCTATTATTAAATCTTAAACCTTTTCTTTTAATGCTGTAGAGAGGAATTGGATATTGACTTAAAGGATATTTACTACAAAATCCGATGCGTGTTAATGCCAATGCCATCGCTGGGTTTTAATAGACAGGTTGTGAGGGATAATCCTGACTTCTGGGGGCCTCTGGCTGTGGTTCTCTTGTTTTCGATGATCTCGCTATATGGACAATTCAGAGTAAGTAAATTGAAGGTAGCGCAACAGTTAAGACTGATGTGAACTATATATATTTCCTGCCATTTGGTGGAGAGCATAGTCTGATTTTAATAATTAAGGTGCATGAGCAAAATAATAAATTGTATAACTTCTTTGTATCTTATTTCTAACTGAGAAAGTGTTACTAGACCTGAAACGTTAACTCTGATTTCTCTTCACAGATGCTGTCAAACCTGCTGAGCTTTTACAGCAATTCCTGCTTTTGTTTGATTTACAGCATCAACAGTTCTTTTGGTTTTGATTTTTTATTTCCTCTGAGGGAATCCAAAAACAAGGAGGGAAATATCTTTAAAATTAGAACAAAATCATTTAGGTGTGAAATCACAAAGCATACCAAATAAGATGGAATCCACCCTCACAAAAAAATGAGATTGATTAATTTTTCAATACTGAGGAATCTTTTTTTTTAAGATAGTGCTACAAGGGAAATGGAGCAAAAGCAGGTAAATTTCCCTTGATTCACCTATGGTCCCATTAGATTGGAAGATTCTAAATGAAATCTCTTTAGAATGGGAGGGAGACAGAAAGAGGAAACTATGGACCATTTAGCTTACCATCTGTCATACAAACTATGTTAGAAGCTATTATTTTAATAAGTTATAAAGCACTTCAAGAAGTTCAAGTTACTTAAGCAAAGTCAGGATTGTTTTGTGAAAGGTTAAATATGCTTAATCAATCCGTTGGAGTTCTTTGAAGAGATAGCAATGATAAATGATAACTCCTGAATGGACCGTACCTGCATTTCTAGAAGGTGTTTGATAAGTGTCACATCACAGCTTATTGTGGAAAATAAGAGCTCAGTATTGGGGTTGGCATGAGGTAGACGTTTGGCTGACAAACCGGAAGCAAACAGTTGGCATAGAGGGTCAATATCAGGTTGGCAAGAAGAAAATAGTGGCTTAACGGAGGGCTTGCTGCTGTGTCCTCACTGTTCACAATTCTTAAAAAATATTTGGATGAAGTGCTGAAAGTTATGGGTGCCAGGTTTGCTTATATCACAAAGACAGGTAAGGAAGTAAATTGTGGAAATGTTATAGAGAGAGAGATACACACAGGTATATATAAACAATGGGCAGATGTGAAAGACTTGAGATGCAGAGGAATTGTGGTGTCCAAGAGCTTGAACCACAAAACATTAAACTGCAAGAACAGAAAATAATAGGAAAGCTATTAAAATTTTTTCACTTATCGCAAGATAATTTGAATACTAAAATAGGGTTGTTACATATCCGTTATACAGGGCACTAATGAGACCACATCTGGGAGTACTGTGAACAGTACTGAACACTCTATTTAAGGAAGGATGTAAGGACATTGGAAGTAGTTCATTAAAGTTTACCAGACTAGGTTGGGTTATCTGGTCGGTATGGACGAGTTGGACAAGTTTGCATGCTGTACATCTCTGACTCTAATACCTGAATTGGCGAATTGCCTTATGAAGGAAAGATTGGATATGATAGGCTTGTACATTCTGGAGTCATAAGATCCTGACAAATCTTGGCAGGATAGATGTAGAGAGACTGATGCTTGTGGGAAAATCTAGAACTAGGAATCACCCATTTAAAAAAGATGAGGTGAAATTTTGAAGGTCATGAGTCTTTGGAACTTTTCCTGGAAAGGTAGTGAAAGCAGAGACCTTGAATATTTTTCAGTCAGAGCTAGATTCTCATGCTGCTTGACCAGCTGTGCTTTTCCAGCACCACACATTTTGACTCATCAACAGTCCTCATTTTCTTCCAGAATAAGTACAACTGCAATGACCTTACATAGTGCCTTTTCTCCAGAAATACGGTCAAACCTGTGCGGTATTTCCAACACTCATATTATTTCACATTTCTAGTATCTGCAGTATTTTGTTTTAAAACTGACATCTTATTTTGTTATTAATTGTTTAGGTAGTTTCATGGATTATCACTATTTGGATATTTGGATCATTAACCATCTTCTTGTTGGCTCGTGTTCTTGGTGGTGAGGTAGGTACTGCTTAAAAAGTGCTGTTTTGTTAAATCTAGATGGCAATTGTTATATAGATCTCTATCATTACAAATATAAATCTCATGATTTGGCTATTCTAATTTACAGGTTGCATATGGTCAGGTTCTTGGAGTGATTGGCTATTCTCTACTCCCTTTGATTGTAATTGTTCCAGTGCTTTTGGTAGTTCGATCCTTTGAGCTTTTATCTACGACAATAAAGGTAAGTTTCCCTGTTTGAAATTATTAGTGTTTTCTGCTAGAGATGGTTACCATGACCTGTATTAAATCTTGCTTTTATCTGTAATACTTTTAGATTATGACCATGCTGGTTGTCGCTTCCTACATTTCTTGAAATCTTTTGAAGCTTGAATTCAGTTATTCTCTTTGACCAGATACTTCCTGGGATCACAGCAGCCTCTATTTACAAAATATAGTCAAAATATTGACTTCAAATGTTAACCTTGCTTTTTCAAGCTAGATTTTTTAATAGTTTGTCTTCCTTGAGCAGTACTTAAGTTCGAACGCCTTTCAATCCATCAGGAATGTACTGTCTGTTAACAATCAAATCCTTACAATGTGGGAGCAAACTATTCAACCCATCAAGTCCATGCTGGCCCTCCAAAGAGTATCCCATCCAGACCCATTCCCTTAATCTATCCCAGCATTTGCCATGGCTAATCCACCTAACCTACATATTCCTGGACTCTATGGGCAATTTAGCATTGCCAGTCCACGAAGTCTGCAAATCTTTGGACTGTGGGAGGAAACTGGAGCACCCAGAGGAAACTTACACAGACATAGGGAGAACTTAGCAAACTCCACACACAGTCACCCGAGCAACCTGGGTCCCTGACGCTGCAGTGCTAACCACTGACCCACTGTGCTGCCCCTAAATGGAATGAGTTATTTAAGCATTCTGTAGGTGAGTAACCATTTAAAAAATTATCTAGAACATTTTTATCAAAATAATTAAGTACCCTGGTTTCAGTTGGTAGGCCTCTTAGGTCAACACAATGGCCAGGATTTTCCACTGGCCAGATAGTCGTCATTCTGGCTTAAGTGGTAGCAACACAGGGATCCTATGTAGCCCCCATTGCAGTCGACGTCAAAGGAATTGCCCGACACGGTGAGGATTCTATTGGGCAATTCCTCTATGCTAAGACTCTCTTAAATTGTCTGTTTAAATTGGAGAATATGGCGGTTCCCAATGAAATTAAATAAGATACTTCGGAAAAGTTGGAAATACAGGGTCTAATGCAGAGTCATAGAAATGTGTAGCACGGAAACAGACCCTTCAGTCTAACTTGTCCATGCTGATCAGATATCCTCAACTGATTTTAATTCCATTTGTCAGCATTTGACCCATATCCCTCTAAACCCTTCTGACTTGTATACCCATCCAGGTGCCTTTTAAATATTGTAATTGTACCAGCCTCTACTATTTCCTCTGGCAGCTCATTCCATACACACACCACCCTCTCCGTGAAAAAGTTATCCCTTGGGTCCCTTTTTAAATCTTTTGCCTCTCCCCTTAAACCTAAGCCCTCTACTTTTGAACTCCCCTAGCCTGGGGAAAAAGATCTTGACTATTCACTCTGTCCACGCCCTTCATGATTTTATAAACTTTTATAAGGTCATGCCTCAGCCTCTGGCACTCCAAAGAAAATGGCCCCAACCTAGAGCTCAAACCTGCCAATCCTGGTAATATCCTTGAGTCTTTTCTAAACCCTTTCATCTTTAACAACATCTTTCCTCTAGCAAAGTTAAACGTCTCAACACCAGGTTATAGTCCAACAGGTTTATCTGGAAACACTCACTTTCGGAGCACTGCTTCAGGTAGTTGTGGAGTTCAAGATCATAAGACACAGACCTTGTATCGAAAGGTAAGCGTGATGCAACTGAAATTATACATTTAAAAAACCTGGATTGTTTAAATCTCTCATCTTTTAGAATGACTAAGTTGGTTTCAGTTTTCATGTGTAAATCCCAGTGGTTAGCACTGCTGCCTCACAGCGCCAGAGACCTGGGTTCAATTCCCGCCTCAGGCAACTCTGTGTGGAGTTTGCACGTTCTCCCAGTGTCTGCGTGGGTTTCCTCCAGGTGCTCCGGTTTCCTCCCACAGTCCAAAAATGTGCAGGTTAGGTGAATTGGCCAAGTTAAATTGCCCGTAGTGTTGGGTGAGGGGGTGAATGTAGGGGAATGGGTCTGGGTGGGTTGGGCTTCGGCGGGTCAGTGTGGACTTATTGGGCCGACTGGCCTGTTTCCACACTGTAAGTAATCTAATCTAACAATAAAACTTTTTTTAAAAAAAAGTTACATTGTTGTGAACTTTAGCAATAGGTGCTATGTCAGCTCAGATAATGCATTGGAGGTGTGAGGTGCCCTATGTGAGGCTGTTTGTGTCCCAATGTTCAGACCGATTCTGTTTCTAAAAAAGGATTTACAGACTCTTACATGAAGTTATGCAATTTTTGAGCAAAATAAAATGTTACTCTGCAAGTACAAATCCACCCCACAAACGTGTGTGTGTGTGTAAAAAGGGGAATAAGTCTGAGAGGATGCGGGTGTGGGTGTGTATGTGTGAGCATATGAGAGAGAGCTTGTGTATGAGAGAAGGTCTGCGTGAGTGTACGGGTCTGTAGGAGTGTGTGTGTGTGTGTGTGTGTGTGTGTGTGTGTGTGGTGGGGTCGCCTGTAGTGTGACATGAACCCAAAGTCCCAGTTGAGGCTATCCCCATGGGTACTGAACTTGTCTATCAGCCACTGCTTGGCTGCTTTGCGTTGCTGCCTGTCCCGAAGTCTGCCTTGGAGGATGGTCACCCGAAGATCCGAGGTCAAATGTCCTGGACCGCTGAAATGTTCTCCAACTGGGAGGAAACACTCCTGGCTGGTGATTGTTGTGCAATATCCATTCACCCGTTGCTGTAGCATCTACTTGGTCTCGTCAATGTACTATGCCTCAGGGCATCCTTGTCTGCAGCGTATGAGAGACAATGTTGGCTGAGTCACATGAGTATGCCGCGTACAGGGTGGGGACAAGGTGAGGAAAATCACCAATACAGTGTATCCAAAAAGAATGGGGTACCCAATGAACACAGTCTGCCGATTTCTCAGCAGCAAACCCCAATGAGCAGACAAAACACGTCTAGAAACCCTAGCAACTCTCCCCTACATCAAAGACATCTCAGAAATGACTGCCAGACTGCTCGCATCTCTGGGCATCATGGTGGCCTATAAATCCAACAACACACTAAAACAGCTGCTAATGAATTTGTAAGACCCTATACAGACAACCAGCAAAACTAATGTTATTTACAAAATACCTTGCAAGAACTGTAACAAACACTACATTGGACAAACAGGCAGAAAACTAGCCACCAGGATACACTAGCATCAACAAGCCACAAAAAGACATGACCAACTCTCACTAGTATCCTTACGTACAGATTAGGGACAACACATCCATCCTAGGACAAGCCAAACAGAGACACGCACGAGAATTCCTAGAAGCATGACATTCCAACAGGAACAGTCTCAACAAACACAGACTTGGATCCCATTTACCACCCCCTGAGAAAAAGAACAGGAAATGACATTATCACCCCAAGGAAACTTAAACACAAATGGAAAGCAAGGCATGCCACCAGTGTTTCATCTGGAGCCTTACTGATGTTAGTTAGTATGGTGACGAAACGTCTGAAAACGAACCTTCCAGCTCCGTGGGCAAACCTATATCCAGAACCTCAACCTCAAATCTTCTCCAAGCTCGCTAGCTGATAGCCAAGTTTGGTCCCATGGGGACGGCCTCAACTGGGACCTTCGGTTCATGTTGCACTACATACACTACACCCAAAGACCCATACACTCCCTTAGACTCTCTCTCTCTCTCCCATACGCTCTCACATACACACCCACACATGCATCCTCTCTCAGACTTCTACCCCTTTACATGCACGCATGCGAGGGCACATAGCCAAGTTTGTGGGGTGAATTTGTACTTGCAGAATTATGTTTTATTTTGCTTAAAAATTGCATGAATCCATGTAAGATCCTCTAAATCTTTTTTAGAAATAGAATCAGTCTGAACATTGGGGCACAGACAGCCTCACATCTTCAATGCATTGTCTGAGCTGACATGGCACCTATTATTAAAGTTCACTGGCAGATAAGAGATTTAACAAATAATCCAGCTCTTTTTGAATATGTAATTTCAATTTTATCACTACTGTAAACTTTTACTATATATTGTGTCTTACAATCCTATACTCCACAACCACCTGATGAAGGAGTAGTGCCCTGAAAGCTAGCGCTTCCAAATAAACCTGTTGGACTATAACCTGGTGTTGTGATTTTTAACTTTGTACACCCCAGTCCAACACAGTCCCCTCCAAATCATGATTTACATGAGAGACCAGAGTTGAGTGAAGTATTCCAATAGCGGTCTAACCAATGTCCTGTACAGCCGCAATATGACATCCCAACTCCTATCTTAATGCTCTGACCAATACAGGCAAGCGTACCAAATGTTGCCTTCATTGCCCTGTCTAAATGTGCTTCCACTTTAAAGGAACTATGAACCTGCACTCCAAGGTGTCTTAGTATATCTTGAGTGCTGGTCTACCCTCCATGACTTGTAGAGTAGAAGTTTGAAGTGGTTTTCCCTTTGGTGCCTTTCCCATCTTGGAAGTTAAGGTGTCAACAGAGAATTCAAACCCCCTTGTATCTTTCTGGTGTAATACATTGAAGATATCCAAACATGTTAAATCTTTTCATGTTTTTCATTTATTCAGCTATTTGGTGTATTCTGGGCTGCGTACAGTGCTGCTTCCCTACTGGTTGGAGAAGAATTCAAAACAAAGAAGCCTCTTCTGATATATCCGATATTTCTTCTATATATTTACTTTTTATCCTTGTATACTGGTGTCTGAAATTCAAGGAATCTGAAAATTCAGTACTTTTTGGACTTTGGCAAGGTCTCATGAAAGGAAATTATTGAAGGAAAGTGCTATTAACTCTAGATGCTGAAGAAATTGGGTTTTTTCCCTGCCCTCCAGAATTCAAGTGGTTATTTTTGGGTCTAAAGCATAAATCTAAAGTTTTAAACACTAGAAAGAAGCTATATATGTTTGTATTTAATTATTTTTTAATGCTGTTTTGGTTTTTGTGAAAAAAAAATCTGAACACAAGATCAGTTTGTGACCAGTTTGACTGGAAGTGGATGATGGAACAGTGCTAAGTGCCCTGTGCCAAAACATCAAGAGTGATTTAGCCAAGATGTGCATTTATTTGAAATGCATTTTGGATTTTGAAACAACTTGAGGGGGAAAAAGTATTGTTTTGAGATCATTGTACCTTTTTAAAATGTACAGTTTTCTGCAATTAAGTGAAATTTATTTTGTAGATAACTTTATTTAAGGCAATACAATCCTGCAAACACATGTATTCCAAGCATCTTAAAATTTCAATTTCTGTAGATGGTTACAAATTTCATTTTAAGTTGGGTGCCTTTGGCTTGGATTTTTTTTTTAGCTGCTCTCTCGTGTACAAAAGTTAGTAACATAAGCATTTGTAAAATAAACTGCAAATGAATTGTTGGTGGTTGGCCTCTTAAAACTTATCTTTGGACAAATATTAAGTAAATTCATTTTATTTAGATTCAAAGATACTAGTTGACATTTTTTTCTATTGTATGGTATAATTTCATTATTGTTGTCAGAAAAGGTTTGAGTTTAATTGACTTGGGTGATGGAGTCAACGTGCAAAATCCATAAGAATTGTTCTATATCTTGAATATGGAGTAGGTAAATGGATGCTGACGAATGAGGACTGCACATGCCAGGATATCAGTGAGACAGAATTTGAAACATTTTTGTTTTTGCGTTCAAGAATAACCTGTTGGCCAAAGTTGTTTCTGTTTCATAAAGCAATTTCTTAAAATGTGTATTTTGGAAATTGAGAGCATTTACCTCTTTCAAATAGCTGAATGTCAACTGACTAATGCAGATGAATAAGTTTTGAATAGGTTTTATGTTTTGGTAAACCAATAATTGTTTAAGAAACCTGGCTTTTTAAACTATGGCAGAGAACGTACGTGAGTTGCCATTTTTGTAACTGTAAAAGTTTTTTGGGACCTGTGGGGTAGTAGGGTTAGAGCAACAATGCACTCCTTTAGCCTCTAGCTATTTTGTTAACTAGTAGACAATAATACAAGGTAAAGCATCATTGGATTATATGGCACAAAGTACTTTCCAGAAGTGGCTGAACCTTTGAACAGATTTCCAGTATTTGTGAAGCTGGTGAAACTCAATAGGAAAAATATGCTGGGAAAGGCTGGTTATAGTTAGTCAACAAGTTACTTGGTCCAATGGCTTTCATCCAACATAATAGAAGTGGTAATGGCAAAGGCATTGTTTGGTGGTACCAACATGTTGGTGTGACTACATATGTACTCAAACAGCAATATGTGGTAGCAATCTGGGCATGGGAAATAATTGCCCATAAGCAGATTGGAATCTATCTGTTCTCTTTTCCTCTGCTTTTATGTTCTCGTCAGTTGCGAATGCTGTCCCTGCTGCTATCTGTTTCTGAAAATAGCTACCCAGTTTTTGAAGTAAAACCTGTACACCTGTCTTTTTGTGAATGGCAAGTCAACTAATGTAATTAAGTCACTTCACTGTGTAATGGGCTCTATGATGAAATAATTGTACTACACCTTTTATCTGAACTGTACCAAATACATGAATACCTTCTATGATCTAGAAAATCATGTTTTTGATCAAGAATGTAAATTTCATGAATTACACACTGTTTTCCTGAAGCTTGATTCATAGCTTAATACATTGCAGTAAAAGCCCTTCAGCCCATCGGGTCTGTACCGACATAACTATAACTACAATTGCGTTCATCCTAACTTCCTGCACTTGTCCCATTTCCTTGAATATTATGATATTTGAAGTGCTCATTCAAATGTTTTTCAAAGGTTGTAAGGTTTCTGGCCTCCACTCCCCAGCAGTGCATTCCAGATTTCCATTACCAGTTGAGTGAAAATGTTTTTCCCAAATCCCCTCTGAATTTCTTGCCACTTAGCCTAAAACTATGCTGTCTTGTGATTGACCCTTCAACCAAGAGGAGCAGCTGCTATCTATTCACCTTGTCCATACCCTCAATCTTATACACCTCAATCATATCCCTCCTCAGTGTTCTCTGTTCTAAAAGAAAACAATCCAAGCCTACCTAGTCTTTCCATATAGCTCAATTTCTCCAACTGAGATAGCATCCTGGTAAACCTCTTCTGTACCCCCTGTTGTACTCTATGCCACGACTGATGAAAGTACGTGTCCCATGTGGGATCTGTGAATAATTACCCAAGAACACACTGTGTTCCTCTGTGTCCTGCCATTCATTAATACTCCCTCATTTTGTTTCTTCCAATGCATTATCTCGCACTTCTCAGGGTTAAATACCATTTGTCACTGGTCTGTCCATCTGACCAACCCATCTATATCTTACTGTAACCTACAATCATCTTCGCTAACCACTCAAAACCAATGTTGGTGCCATCTGCAAATTTCCTATTGATATCCTTTGTATGTAACAACTTTGAGATCCTGTTTTTTAATCTACTGCTTAGCTCCCTGAATTCTTGGTGCAAGATCTCATTCTGCACTTCTCATATCATTGATACCAACAAGGACCTCGACCTCTAACTGATCTTGTCTTAGGATCAAAGGTTAAACTGCTGGGACTGTACTCCTTTGAGATTTAGAAGAATGAGAGCTAATCCATTTGAAACAAACAGAATTCTTAAGGGGCTTGATGGTAAATGTGGAATGGATGTCTTCCATCATGGCAGAGCCTAGGACCAAAATATATAATTTCACGATGTACTATAGGCCCATAAACAGTCAGAGGCATGGAAGATCAGATGTGTGGGTACATTTTGGAGAAGTGTAAAAGTAATGTCTTTCAGGGAAGGAAATCTGCCATCCTCAACTTCTCTGGCTAATAAGTGACTCCAGAGCCACAGCAATAACTAAAGGAACTGTACTCATTTGTGCTGCTGAAAAATCAAACTCTCAATAAGTGCTCTTGGTGACTTTAAAAAATTGCAGCTAGCTTAATGTTCAAAGTAAGTAGCCAACAATCCTGCACCAGCAGTAAATATTATGTGTGATCACACAAGATTTACAACATAAGGGACATCATTACAGACTTGCTGAGAAATAATCTATCGTTGATTTTCCTTGTTTATATATTCCTAAATTACATTGGGAAAATTACATAGTGGTTATCACTGCTGTCTCGCAGCGCAAGGGACTCTGGTTCAATTCTATCCTCAGTGTGTGGAGTTTGCACATTTTCCCAGTGTCTATGTGGGTCTGCGCTGAGTCCTGTGGTTTCTTCCCACTGTCCAATGATGTGCACATTAGGTGGATTGGCCTGGCGAAGTTCCCATAGTGTTCAGGGATGTGTAGGTTAGGTGCATTAGCCAAGGGAAATACATGGTTATAGGGTAAGGGAATGGGTCTGGGTGGGATGCTGTTCAGAGGGTCAGCGTGGACTTGGGCTAAATGGCCTATTTCTACACTGGGCATTTTGAACTCCTTATTCTTGTCTCCTATATTCAAACCATTTCTTCCAACTGAATTCTCTTTCAATATATCTACTCCAGACCATTTTACAAAGAATCTGCTCCCTTCCAAATTAAGTTCTAATCATCCACTACCTATTTCTCGATGTGTTCATCAATATATTTGGCTTTGCTAAATCTCAATATACAATACTACACAACAATTTCCTTAATGAAGAGTATGTGCTGTGAAGAAGCCATTTAAAGAATCCTGTAGTTACAAGCTCAAACCTTGTTCTTGGTAGTGACTGAGAACTAGCTTTAGTCAGATAATGAGGGGAGGAAATAAAGGGCTCAAGGCAAGACGGTTTAGGCATACTATGTTTTGAGAAGATTGTTATGTCAAGATTTGACAAAACTAAATTGAAAATGTGTTTCTTGAAAAGGTATTGTTAAACAGTTTGCATTTGTGTAATGTTTTCTAGAACCATAGAACTATACATCACAGAGAAGGCTCTGATAAAACAAAAGGAACTGAGGGCCTGAGGATATACCATTCAGCCCCTCAATCTTGACTCCCCTTTCAACAAAATCATGGTCTGAACTCCTTTATTCATGCCAACTCACCATAGCCCTCAACTCAGGTTTCTGAAAAATCTATCTGCAAAAGTATTGGCTGCTTTTCACCATTAGGTAATATGTAAGAATCAATTGCTCCCACTCCATTTGCTGATGCGTAGCACGCTAGCTACAAAGGTAACTTGGGTCAAAATGGGTCAGGACTTTAAAGCCTCTGACTTGTGTAAAGGCTCTTTCACAGTTATCTTCCTATTTCCATGTTTTCGCATCATGTATTGTATGACAGCCTGTGAATGGTTGCAAGATGTGGGACAAACCTGCCATATTAATTTGGCAAGCCCAGAAATGATTGTAGTTGGTTGACAGTTTTATGAACTAGTGTTTCAGTTATGGCTTTCACTTTTGAAGGATGACTTTTGTAGTCCCTTATTCTCTATGATGTGTCCTAAATATTTGACGGTAGTTGAAAAGTTCACGTTTTTCCAAACTCTGAAACCACAGTCTTCAAGCTTCTGCAAAGTCGCAGCTGAGTTGTAAAAATGCTCTTTTGGCTTCTCCCCATGACTATTCTAATAACACTGCACTCCTAATCCACGTAAAAACTGATCTGTGGTTCATTAGAATTACGCAGGTGCAGATGTAATTCGAAAGAAAGTCTCTTGTATTTGATCATTGCAGGTAAGTCCAATGAGCTAGAGGCATGTTTGGGCACACTGGATTGGGTTATCATAATTATTACAGAAACTTTGCTGAGGCAAGGACAGGACTGACAGCTCAATGTTCCAGCTTTTGGATGCTGTCGAAAGTGGGGGTGGGGGAGTGGCGGCTTTGAAGGTAAACATTCGCTGCTGTAAGTAGAGAATATATTTATGAAAAAAAATAATCCAGTGAAAATATATGGGTTGAAAGTACAAATAAAGAAATTATTTGCCTTGATGGAATTGTACTTTAGACCCCCAATAGATGCACATATGTTTCAGATCTATGTAAGAATGACAAGGTTGTAATAGATTTTTAATTTTTCAGATGTTGATCGGAACTACTATAGTGTTAAAAGGTTGGATGGTGAAGATTTTAAATGTGTTCAAGAAAATTTTTTTGATCAATATGTAAATCTTCCTATGAGAGAAGGAGCAAAACTTGACCAGCTCTTCGGTAATATGACAGGACAAGTGATTGAAGTGATAGGAGAACACTTTGGGTCTGGTGATCATAATTCTATTTATTTTAAAATAGTCATGGAAAAGGATAGACCTTCCATAAAAATTAAAGTTTTTCATTGGAGTAAGGAAAACTCTAATTGTATCAGACAAGTTGCAAAAATTGATTGGCGTAGACTGTTCACAAGTAAAGGGATGTCTGACAAGTGGAAAGGTTTCAAAAGTATGATAATGAGTTCAGAGTCATTATGTTCCTGTTAGTGAAAGGTAAGGTTTGTGGGATTAGAGAATGAATAAAGATATTGAGGTTCTAGTCAAGAATGGCAAATCATTTTTAGATGGAGACAACTTGGTTCAAATGAATTTCTTGAATAGTATTCGGGGTGTAGGGACATTCCTAAGAGGGAGGTCAGGAAGACAGAGGGAACAGGAGATAGCCTTGGAAAATATCTTAAGGATAATCGAGATTCTATAAGTACATACAAAAGAAGATAGCAGCCAGAGAGAGTCATTGTGTTGGAACTCAGGAGATGGGAGAGAATATTTTGTCATTTGTTACTTCGGGAAAGAAATGGAGACTAGCAATCTCTGGGAAGTACTGATGTTTTGAAAACAGCTTACGTCCCAGAAGAGGAAGTGTTGGAGGTCTTTAAAAATAAATGAGTGGATAAATCTCCAGGAGCCCTTCTAATGTATCTGTCATGGACCAGGCCAGAGCCCCTTAAAATATTTCAAGAAAGTAGCCCAGACTCTAACTTTGCTAGTTTTAAGCAAATGTGAAGCAAATATTCCAGGAGTGATACAGGTGGTTAACCACTTGGTTTTAAACAAAATAGAATTTCTTTCCAAGATTACCAAATGAAACACAAACAAAAGAAAACAACATATAGAATAATTTAACCTATCCAGGGTGTACTAGCTAGATGGATAGAGAACTGGCTGGGCAGCAGAATACAGGGTAATAGTGAAAGGAGTTTCTCAAAATGGATAACTGTGACCAGTTGGATCTGTGGTACCACTGCTGTTTGTGATGCACGTAAATGATCTGGAGGAAGGTATAAGTGGTCTGATTAACAAGTTTGCAGATGACACTAAGATTGGTAGAGTAGCAGACAGTGAAGGGGACTGTCAGAGAATGTAGCATAACATAAATTGAAGAGTTAGGCAAAGAAAGGGCAGATGGAGTTCAATCCGGGTAAATGCAAGGTGATGCATTTTGGAAGATGCAATTCAAGAGCAAACTTTTCAGTAAAGGAAAAGCCCTGGGAAAACTTGATGTACCAGATAGACCTGGGTGTTCAGGTCCATTGAAGGTCGATAGTGTGGTCAAGAAGGCATATGGCTTGCTTTCCTTCATTGGACAAGGTATCGAGTGCAAGAGTTGGCAGGTCATGTTAGAGTTGCATAGGACTTTGGTTCGACCACATTTGGAATACTGTGTACAGTTCTGGTCACCACATTGCCAAGCAACATGTGGATGCTTTGGAGAGGGTGCAGAGGAGGTTCACTCTGATGTTGCCTGGTATGGAGGGCACTATCTATGAAGAGGTTGATAGATTAGGATTATTTTTATTAGAAAGACTGAGGTTGAGGGGGGACCTGATTGAGTTCTACAAAATCAAGACAGGTATAGACAGAGTGGATAGCAAGAAACTTTTTTTTTCCCCCAGTGTGGGGGACTCAATTACCAGAGGTCACTAGTTCAAGGTGAGAGGGAAATGTTTAAGGGAGATATGCATAGAAAGTTCTTTACGCAGAGGGTAGTGGGTGCCTGCAACGCGTTGCCAGCGGAGGTAGTGTTTTTTAAGATGTATCTAGACAGATACATGAATGGACAGGGAGCAGAGGGATACAGATCCTTAGAAAATATGTGACAGGTTTAGATAGAGGATCTGGATTGGCGCAGGCTTGGAGGGCTGAAGGGCCTGTTCCTGAGCTGTAATTTTCTTTGTTCTTTGAATAGCTTTGCATAATTAGGTATGGCTATTACCAGGGCAGTGGTTAACACTGCTTTCAGGCTGTCAAATACCTTCTGACAGTCCACTGTCCACTAAATTTCTGACCTTCAGCAATTCAGTGAATGGAGCAGCCATGCTGCTTAAACTTGGTATGAATTTTCAATAAAATCCAATCTCAGGAACTGTAGTACTGCTCCTCTTGTCGATGGTATGGGAAATTCCCCAATTACCTTTGTTTTTGCATTCCATGGAGCCATTTGTCCATATCCATTAACATGACCCAGGAAGGTGCCTTGGTCTTTGGGAAATTCACTTTTAGGCAGGTTTATCACCAAGCTTGTCTTCTGAAGTCCATCAAACAAGTCTGATAAATGTTGTAAATGTTCCTTCCAAGTGTGACTAAAAATCACCAGGTCATCTATATGTATGACACATTTGGGTAATCCGGCAGTGGTCTTTTTGGTTAGTCTCTGAAATGTGGCTGGCTCATTTTTTCATACCAAATGGCATGACTTTAAACTGATAGTCCATTCGGCTTTATGAAAGCCAAAATTGCTTTTGCTCTTTTTGACAAAGGTACCTGCTAGAATCCTCTGAGTAAGTCCAACTTAAAAATATAAATTACTTGTCCAACCTTCTCAACACGGTCTTCCAAATGCAGAATTGGATATGCATCAGTTTTTGTAACTGCATTGACTTTGTGAAAGTCAACACAACTGTTGGGTACCATCTGGTTTTGGCACTATTACTATGGGTGAGTTCCAGAGACTGTAACTCACTGATTATGTCTTGGAGCATGCATTCAATCTCCTTTTGAACCTGTGCCAACGTTAGAGGGTTATGGCTAAAAGGATGTTGCTTAGTCAGAACAGCATCTCCTATATGTACATCATGCGTAATTAGGTTAGTACTTGCCAACTTATTTCCATATATCTCCCACGTGATGGTAATAACGTTCAGGTCATTTCAATTTTCCTCTGGAAGGTAACTCAATAGTTTATCCCAATTTTTGACAACTTCCCCATTGTCCAATTAAATTTGAGGAATGTCCAATTCAGAATCCTCTGAACTTGGTTCTTCCCTCTGTGTTGTAACCAATAACAGTCTTCTTTGGCTCTCCACATGACACACTGAGAGATTTCTTTCTGTCTGGAGTCCTTATCAAATAGTTCATTTCACTCCATTTCTTGTTGATTTAATAAAGTCCACTAAACCTTGCTTTTAAAGGTTCACCTGTCGCTGGAAGTAACACTAACATTTTATCTCCACAGCAAAATGGCGAGCTTTTGATTTCTTGTCTGCTTCCTGTTTCTCCTTAATCAATTTTGGTGGTCCTCTTACTTCATGCCCAACATCTAATTCAAATGGACTGAATTTGGTTGATTCATTTGTGCATCTCTGATTGCAAAAAGCATAAATGGAGTTCCCTTATCACAACTGTTATGAAGATGTGGGTGTACTTTGAGTTAAAAGCAGTAGGACTACTAGACACAGCACCAAGTATTCTCAATAAGATAACAATGTAACACTTGGTCGAACAACTCGATTCGCTCGTTGCCTGGAGACAAAAACACATTTGAATTCAGCCAATCCGTTTAAATTATGCCCCCCAAAATACCAAACTCCAATCCAGTTTGAATTGAGTAAATTGACAAGCTTAATAGCCAATGACAATCCGATGCTTTGGAAGTATAAGACTGAACGATTGAAAGGAGGACTGCCAAGCCCCAGTGCATAAAAGACTGCCTGAAAAATAGTTCTCTTCAGAATACCTTTTCAATCGGTAACCTGTAATAGAGAAATTTGTAAGAAGAAAATACACAGGAAGAGCCAAATAGAACTGAAAGCTGCCTGGTTTTTAGATAAGAAGTCTTGTTTTTCTAAATCTTAATTGGGAGTTTTAGCGGACTAGTATTATAGAAGGGAAGGTAACATTGGTTAGAGTAAGGAATTGCAAATAGTTGTTTGTTAATTATTCTGTTATACTTTAAGAAATAAAGTTGTTAATATTTGCTTTAAGCAGTTCTTGGTCACTCAAACTTTTATAGATTACAGCAAGGGATAAATCTTGCTGGTTTTAAATTAAGCAGGAGGGTTTGCCTCCTGTTTGGGGGCTGTGATTTGAACTAGTTGAGATGGATTTGAATAGATTTGGGGGTATGAAAAGTCTCGGCATATTTAAACACTTGCAGGTTAGTGTCCTAGATCTTGAAATAAAATAGTGGTGAGACAATTTGTTTAATTTGGGTGACTTGTGGTTGATTAAATTAAAAGTGAGAGAAATGGCTCTTAAAATTGCGAAAGAAATTCTGGGATTTGAAGATGATTCTCAGATTTGCCAAGGAAGTTTATAAGGAAAGAAAAAGGCCATACATTTTAGAATTAGCAATTAAGTTAGATTTGGGTTTAACCAAGGACAAAAGTAAAGCTGAAATTGTAAGGGAATTACTCAAACACTTGGGTGTATTAGAGAAACAGGCAAGTGCAGAAGAGGTAGAAAAACTCTTCTGTGTTTAGTGTTTAGTCCTGAAAGGCTAAGAGGCTTGCAATAAAACCATATATATATATAAATAGATGCGTACTCTGAAAAGGAGGCAAAGAATATTCCAGAGGGTTATTATCTGAAAGCTAGAATCCTAAGGTTGAAATGGAGACCATGGCAGGTTAGTGCAGAGGAGAAATGGGCCGAAGTGCACCAGATTGTATTGCCAGTAGCATACAGATAGAAGATGTTACATGAATTCCAGTCGGAGGTCACCTAGGGGTACGAAAGATTCAGGCTAAGGTACAAAAACATTTTTATTGGCATGGAATGCACAAGGATGTGGTTAATTTTTGCTGTAAGTGTTATACATACCAAACAGAAAGTATGCCTCAGGTGGTAATAAAACCAGCACCTTTGTTTCCAATTTCCACACTTGAAGAACCTTTCATGCGGGTTATAATTGATTGTGTCGGTCTCCGCGCGAGAACTAAAAATGGGAACCAGTACTTGTTAACTGTAGTGGATGTGTTTACCAGATTTCCGGAGGCAATTCCATTTCAGCGTATCAAGTCAAAAAGCGTAGTAGAGGAGTTCGCTTCAGATGATATGGGCTACTCAGAGATTCAGTCGGACCAAGAGTCATATTTTACTGCCTGGCTATTTGAGGTTATGGATAGTTTAGATATACAGCACTTTAAATCCAGTGCGTATCATCCTGATTTCCAGGGAGCTTTAGAAGGGTGGCATCAGACCTTGAAGACCATGTTGAGAGCATGCTGTCAGGATTACCCAAATTATTGGGATAAAGGTATCCCATTCGTATTGTTTGCCATTAGAGATGCCCCAAATGAATCTACTCCGTTTACTCCCTTTGAGTTAATATTCGGTCATGAAGTGAGAGGGCCTTTGAAATTCAAGAAAAATTGACAGGGTGAAAGTCTGAGTTCTCACACTGAGATTATGTATTGGAGGGGAGGGAGAGATTAAATCCAGTAGGTGAGTTAGCTAAACAGTACCTAAAGAGGGGACAGAATGAAACAGGTGGCAGATAAAAGCTGAGATTTGGATGTTTACCCAAGGGGTAATGTGTTAATACTGTTACCAAGTTGAGCTGAAAATGTGTTGCTGGAAAAGCGCAGCAGGTCAGGCAGCATTCAAGGAACAGGAGAATCGACGTTTCGGACATATAAGCCCTTCTTCAGGAATGATTCCTGAAGAAGGGCTTATGCCCGAAACATCGATTCTCCTGTTCCTTGGATGCTACCTGACCTATGCTTTTCCAGCAACACATTTTCAGCTCTGATCTCCAGCATCTGCAGTCCTCATTTTCTCCTGTTACCAAGTTGAGTCAGGTGAACTATTTAGTAAAGATGCCAAATAGAGGGGGGAAAAAAGGTATAGAGTATGTCATGTAACCGTATCATAGTAGAGAGTAAGAACTGGAGAAACAGGTGTTAGTTACTGCCCTGCAGAGTGAGAATCAAATCCAGATGATGTGGATTTTGTGCCTCAGAATAGATTAAAAAATGAAAAAGTCCTTGAGGAATGGGATAGTTTAGTGAGCTATTTGTCTCAGGAGCGTCGAGTGCAGTTGAAAGATTTGTTACTGCAGTACAAGGACATATGTAAGAATCAGATGGGGAGAACTAATGCTATTGTGCGTGAAGTAGATGTAGGAAATATTGCTCCAATAAAATGGAGCGGCACGGTGGCACAGTGGTTAGCACTGCTGCCTCAGTGTCAGAGATCAGAGTTCAATTCCTGCCTCAGGCGACTGTCTGTGTGAAGTTTGCACATTCTCCCGTGTCTGCATGGATTTCCTCCGGGTGCTCTGGTTTCCTCCCACAGTCCAAAAGTTAGGTGAATTGGCCATGCTAAATTGCCCTTGGTGTTAGGTGAAGGGGTGAATGTAGGGGAATGGGTCTGGGTGGGTTGCGCTTTGGCGGGTCGGTGTGGACTTGTTGGGCCGAAGGGCCTGTTTCCACACTAAGTAATCTTTAAAAAAAAACACACCCCTATCAGCTTAATCCTTTCAAAGCCAGATAGGACCAGAAGGAGGTGGAGGCCATTCTCGACAAGGACATCATTGAACCAAGCCAGAGCAAGTAGAGTTCACTGATTGATTGTCTTAGTTCCCAAAATGCTCGGGACTCAGCTATTCTGCTTGGATTATCGGAGGGTCAACGCCATTACAAAATTGGACTCATATCTTATTCCTATATTGGAGGACTGTATCAAGAAAGTCGAACGAGCCAGTTACATCACTAAGTTGGACTTATTGCATAGTTACTGGCAGGTACCTTTATCAGAGTTGTTGAAAGAAATTTCTGTTTGTAATCCCAGATGGGCTATATCAGTTTAAAAGCGATGCCCTTTGGAATAAGAATGTGTCCTCTACATTCCAAAGACTGATGAACAGAATTGTGGGTGGGTTAACAAACTGTGCAGTCTACTTGGACAGTGTAGTGATCTTTAGTAAGTCCTGGAAAGTTCACATGGTACTTTTGGCAGTTCTCCTTGAACAACGAGAAGCAAAACTGGTGATAAACATAACACGGAATTTGCAAAACCAGAGGTGATGTTCTTGGGCCATAACATCGGTCATGGAAGGTTGACCCCACGGAACGCAAAGACGAAGGCCACCACACTCAACCTCTAAGAAAGAGGTGCTTCGATTCTTAGGGTTCAGTGGATTCAATCGGATATTTGTTCCAAACTTCAGTAGTGTCGTGGCATCGTTAACCGATTTGCTGAAGAACAAAATTTCAGTGGACAGAACAATGCCAGGATGCATTCGACCATTTGAAATCAATATTAACAAGTTTTTACTGCATTAAACTTTTCAAAATCTTTTGAAGTTGCCATCGATGCTAGTGACATTGGAGTTGGAGCTATATTCGTACAGGAAGATGAGGTTGGGATTGAACTGCCAGTTGGTTACTACTTGAAGAAAATCAACATCCACCAGAGGAAATACTCCACAATTGAAAAGGAATTATTGAGTTTGGTACTGGCTTTCCAACATTTTAATGTGTATGTCACAAACAATGTGTCTGAGATGATTGTGTACACTGACCACAATCCGCTTACAGTCTCAGAACACTTTGAAGACAAGAACATGAGACTATTTCATTGGAGTCTTATGTTACAGACTTTTAATTTGAAAATCATACATGTTGCAGGTCGTAAAAATGTAATTGTAGGTGCATTATCGCAAATTTAATTGATAAACTTTAGATGAGATTTGTATTTATTTAGTGTTTTATACGCATATGGGAAGGTGAACTTGTATTAAAGATGTGTGTGTTAGGATAATGTGTTTAAAAAGTAGAGGGGGATAAAAATGAAACCATCTTTTCATTATAATGGTTCATCTTTTTCTGAAGGGGGAGGTGTTATGAAGATGAAGGTGTACGTTGAGAGTTGAAAGCAGCATAACTACTGGCCACAGCACCAAGTGTTTTCAATAAGGTAGCAACGTAATACTTGGTTGAACAACTCGATTAACTCATTGCCTAGAAGCAAAAACAAATTTGAATTAGGCCAGTCAGTTTAAATTATACCCCAAAAATTATCAAACTCCAATCCAGTTTGAATTGAGTATATTGACTATCTTAAAAGCCAATGACACAATCTGATGCTTTGGGGGTATAAGACCAGGGAAAAGACTGACTGAAAAATAGCTCTCTTGAAAGTACCTTTTCAATCAGTAACCTGTAACACAGGAATTTCTAAGAAGAAAAGACACAGGAAGATCCAAATAGAACAGAAAGCTGCCTGGTTTTGAGATAAGTCGTCTTGTTTAAAATCTGATTTGGGAGTTTTATCAGATTAGTATTATAGAAGGGAAGGTAACATAGGTTAGAGTAAGGAATTGTAAATAATTGTTAATTATTCTCTGTCATACTTTAAGAAATAAAGTTAACTTTTACTTTTACTTTAAAGTTCTTGGCCACTCAATTTTTACAGATTACTGCATGGGATAAGACGTTTGTGTTGCTGGTTTTAAACTAAGCAGGAGGGTTTGTCCTGTGTTGTAACACAATTATCTGGATAGTCTTGACTACAAGACCTCAACATGGTCTTGATGTCTGCTCCCTGCAAATCTGGATGGTGCGCAGTAGATTTTATTCCTAAGCTGTCCATACCTCCTTTGAATAAGTTTGATGTGAAGTTTGACCCTTGACCTGATTATATTTCTGTGGGTAGTGCGTATCTAGTGAAAAATTTGAGTAACTCCTCTATAATCCTTTTAGCTGTGATTATTGTTAAGGGAACAGCCTCTGGAAATCTAGTGGACACATCCATTATTGTTAACAAATACTGATTCCCACTTTTTGTTTAAGGTAGTGGTCTTATACAATCAATTAAGACTCTTGTAAAAGGTTCCTCAAATGCAGGAATAAGTATTAAAGATGTTGGGTTTTGTTCCTGCCTGTGATTTTCCAATTATCTCGCAATTATGACATGTCTGACAAAATTCAACTACATCCTTGACCAGTCCAGGCCTGTAAAAGTGGTTCTGAATTTTAGCTTGAGTTTTTCTTACTCATAAATGCCCCTTACTGGTAGCTCATGTGCCACTCAAGACCACCTTTCTATAACCCACTGGCAATATGATTGATGAACTGCCCATTTCTCATCTGCCTGAATATATGATGGCATCCATTTCATCATTAAGACATATTTTCAAGATAATAACGTTCAGGAATATATTTGGCTGCTTTTTCTGTGTATGTCTCTGGATAAAGTTGCTTTAATTGTTCATCTTTCTGCTATAACTCAGTTAATTTATTTGAGCTAAAGATGTCTGCTTTGTCATCTATCTGTTCCTGGTTTGTGTCAACCATTTGATCAAACAAGGTCTCTGCTAATTCCATTTCAACCTTCTTATCTATACTCTTTGATCTCTCCTGCTTTAACTGGTGACTTTGTGACCTCATTACCACACAGTCAGGAAATATCCCAGGATATGTTTCTTGCAATAGTTCAGTTGCCTGAGTTTCCACTGGCCTTTCAACCACAGTGGGCAACTCTACTACCTGTGAACCAGCAATATCATTAGCAAGGACAAATGATATTCCTGGAGCTGAGGGTTTGTCAAGTACTTCTACCACAACTTTTCCACTCTTCACTGGACACTCTCTCGCCTCACTCTACATAATTGAGCACTTGTCTCAATGTGAATTCCCATTACTAGTACCATTTCTGGCAATAGTCCTCATCTTTTAGCATCATAGATTGGGAGAATCCTGTATCTCTCAATATTGTAACCTCTTTACCTTCTGCTCCTGGCCCATGTGAATTAACTTTATCTTCGCAGGTATATGGTTTAAGAACATCTGGCACTTCCTCCTTAGCCAACCACTGACCAGGTTGTACATTCTGGTGCAGCTTTCTAGCCTCCCCTATGCTTTCTGTTACCGTTCCAACAAAATTCACTGGCTTACTTTGTTTTCTTACAATTGGCTTCCCAGTGCTTTTCCTAACTAACCAACACTACGATTTCATGTGGCCTACTATATTGCATGAGAACACCAGAGCTTTATAACTTCTTTCCCCTTCAAGTGTTTCCTTTTTACCCTTTATCCTTATGATCTTCACTGAGATCTGCCTTTCCCTTTCCATGTGAAGATTTCTCTTTTTCCCAATTTCTATCCCTCACTGATTGAAATTGATTTTGGAAGCCAAACTTTGATTTATGGACCAACTCATAATTATCAGCCACTTTAGCTGCTAATCTTGCCACCTTAACTCACTGCTCTTCCATATGAGCTCTCACTATTTCAAGAAGTGAATTTTTGAACTTCTGTCTAAATGCCAATTTCTGAAGTTCAAACTCCCTCTCTTTCTTCCTTTCCTTTCTCTCCCTTTCCTTTTTTTTTCTTTTTTTCTTCTTGTTCTGCTAAAGCGATTCTTTCTTTTTCTCATTCCTCTACTTTTAATCATAATTCAAACTTTGAGGATTCTTTGAAGATGTAACAAGTAGAGTTGCTGACTTGGGGAGGTCAGTGGATGTGGTTTATTTGGACTTTGAGAGGCTTTTCAGAAGCCTACTCTTGTACTTTATTTTCCCTTTCTTACTCAATCCTTTTGTTCTCTTTTGTTGAATTCTAAACTATTCTCACTCAGGTCAGTTGTTTCAGAGGCTTTTGACAAAATTCCATGTAAGAGATTAGTGTGTAAAATTAAGGCACAAGGGATTGAAAGTAGTGTTTTGAGATGGATTGAAAGCTGGCTGAGAGGAAATAGTAGGAATAAATGTGTCTTTTGCTGAATGGCAAGGTAGTGACTAGTGGAGTATCACAGATCAATGCTAATACTCAGCTATTTATAAAATTATATTTAATGATTTGGATGAGGAAACTAAATGTAATATCTCCAGATTTGTAGATGATATAAAGATTGGGAGGGTAAGCTGTGAGGAGGATGCAGAGATACTTGAGTATGATATGGACATGTTGAATATTTGGGCAAATGTATGGCAGATGCAGCATAATGTAGATAGATGAGGTTATTCACTTTTGTAGGAAAAACTGGAAGGCAGCTTATTAACTGGCTATAAATTAGAGAGAAATGTGCAAAGAGACCAAGGTGTCCTTGTACACTGAAGGTAAATATGCAGATGGTGAAGAAAGCAAATGATAAGTTGGCCTTCGTAGCAAGAGGATTCCAATATAGAAGCACAGATGTCCTGCTGTAATGATACAGGGTCTGGGTTAGACCACACCTGGAATATTGTGTGTAGTTTTGGTCTCATTATCTGAAGAGTGTTATGAAGTTATAGGTGTGTACAGTACCTTTCCGAGAGCGCGGAAGCTTGCATGGACTTTGAGGTACAGAGTGTGCTGAAAGTTTTAAAAATGTAACATTTGGTTGACACAAATGGCTGGTGCTGTGCTGCTGGGGAACAAAATCAAATTCAAATTTGGTCACTCATTAAATTACCAATACCAAAATCCAATCGGATTTGAATTTTACTGTTTGGGATGACATCAAACCAATGAAATGATGTGATGTCTTGGGGTATAAACCAGACATTTTGAACACTTAGCGGGAGAACAACGAAGAGCTGCCAAGCAAGCACCAAGACTGCCAGCAGAATAGCTCTCTAAAAAGTACCTGTCCATGGAAATTTGTGCAGCAGAAGACCAAAGCCGACCTCGAGAAATCTACAGAGAACGTTTGACATCTGAAGATGACAACTGGATTTGAAATTGATTTGCCGTAAATTTAAGAGGGAATTTATTGGAGCAGTATTGTAGAGTGGGAGATAAAGGGTAGGTTTAAGAGAAAGGAGTTGTAAATAACTTGTTTTAAATGGTCTCTGTTGGACCTAAAGTAAAAATTAACAATTTTATTCTTTTAGTAGTAAAATCTGGGATAGTTCTTTGCTTCTTGAAATTTAACAGATTACGGCGTGAGGAGAGCTTCTCTGTGTGTTTAAAGTAGCGAGGTGTTTACCCTGTGTCTGAACAAGAGGGATGTTCTTGCTATTTGAGGAACTGTAGCAAATATTTACCACATTGATTCCTAGGCTGGCAGGACAAACATATGATGAGAGGTTGAATTGGTTAGGGTGATATTCGCTGGAGTTCAGAGAATGAGGGGGATCTCATAGAAACCTATAAAATTCTAACAGGACTATTCAGCAGAGACACAGATGGATGTTTCTGATGGCAGGGGAGTTCAGAACAAGGGGTCGCAGTCAAGTCAGAAACATAGAAAATACAAACAGGGGTAGACCATTTAGCCCTTCAAGCCTGTTCCACCATTCATTATACCATGGCTGACTATCCAATTCAATAGCCTATTCTTGCTTTTCCCTTCCAAAACCTTTGATCCCTTTAGCTCAAAGTTCTATGTCCAACTCCCTCTTGAAATTGTATAATGTTTTGACTTTGACTGCATTCAGTGGTCGTGAATACCACAGGCTTACCACCTTCTGCGTGAAGAAATTTCTTTTCATCTCCGTTCTAAAAATGGTCGACCCCTGTTCGTATTTTGTATGCTTCTAGCTGCTCCCCTTGGTTTCAGGGTCAATCATGAGGGGATGTAATGTTTAGGTGAAGGGTGGGATGTTTAGATGGTATTTGAGGGGAAAAAAAGAATGGTTCCTCCCTGAGGAGGGTGAAAATCTGGAATTCAATGCCTGGGTGAGTAGTGGTGGTGGAAAACCTCAATCTTTAATAAGGTAGTGGATGAGCACTTGAAACATTCGAGACTGTGGGCCAAGTGCTAAGAAGTGGGATTAGTGTAGATTGTTTGGTGTAGACTTAATAGAACAAATTGCCTCTTCTGTGCTGTAGGACTCTAAACCTTCACCATTGAAGGCTTTTGTGATGTTGCAAAAGGTCATGATTGTTGGTTGGTGCTGTTCCTTGTGTTTCTCTTAGCTTTGTCATACAGTGGCGATCATATCTGCAGTGCCTGTTGTTGGATGAAAATCACATTGCCATTCTGGAAGGAATTTGTTGGCTATTGTGAAGAGGTGATTAAGGAAGATCTTTGCACTGATCTGTTCTGCGGCAGACACCAAGGACTCTCCATAAAGGTTACTGCAATCAGACTTGTTTCCTTTTCTCAATATAGTCGTGATCTCAGCAGAAAACTCAAGTGGCTAGTTTCGGATTATGTTTGGCATGGACTGGTCGGACCAAAGAGTCTGTTTCCATGCTGTATTACTCTGACTCTGACTTTATGACTGACTCCTCGTGCAACTAGCTCCCACAGTCCACCTTCCCAATCCCTTTTGATTAGAATTAACTTGAGATTCTGGCAAGCACAGATGATTTTCCTGGCTTATGCTGAAAGCCTTCTCTTAATGAAAACATATTGGCAAAGTTCTGCTAACTGTTAATGTGGGGGGTACAGCGGAAGCGATGACCTAGTGCTATTATTGCTAGACTGTTAATCCAGAGATCCAGATAACGATCCACATTTGAATCCTGCCATGGCAACTTGGAGGAATTTGAATTCAGTAAATATCTGGAATTAAGTATCTAATGATGTTCATGAAGCCATTGGTGATGGTCTGGGAAAAACCCATATGATTTACTAATGTTCTTTAGGGAAGGAAACTGTCATCCTTTCACGGCCTGGCATACATGTGGTTGACTCTTAACTGTCAACCTACCATTAGGAATGGGCAATAAATGCTGCCTACCCAGCAACACCCTCACCCGTGAATAATGAGAAAAAAGGTAAACATTTGGCCGTCTGAGGGAAAGAGTATTTGAGGACCAAGATCTCATACCTGCTCATTTATACTTCTAAGGCAACCTTCAAAAGGCACGTCAAAGAAGGATCCCTCTCCAAGACCTTCTAAATGGTTAAAGAGAAGTCCAGCAGAATTGTGCCACTAATCATTTGCGACTAGCTCCGGTGGGTGGAATAAATGTCACTTGACACCACAGCCACAGCAACTGTTCTATTCAGAACCTGGTTGGGATAGGTGATTCCTAAAGGAAATGTAAATAATTTAGGGATGCTTTGAGGACAAAAGTAGACAAATATTTTTGTTGACTCATGAGACTTCCTGGCTGGTGACCAAACTAAATGGATAAGGTTTATTCAGAAAAACATACATATGTAGAAATGCTTATTTGTGAGCATCCAGAGGTAAAGGCAATATATTGGAGGAATGCGCAAGTCCCTTAACAACTTGATCCTCCATGCAATGAGTGCCCTGTATGTGGCAGAATGCAGATCATACTTGAGCTTATCAGACATCTTACAACTAATCGAATTGCAGTAGAAGCAAATCATACTCAATCCCAAAGGACTGCTGAAGAAACACAAGTCCTAGCAGGTCAGAGGTTAGGAAAGTAACCCATCCTAAGTCTCTGAACCTGTCCATTACCTACAAGGCACAAGTCAGTCATGTGATGGAATAATCACAACTTGCCTGGGTGAGTACACCTCTAACAGCATTCAAGGAGCTCAACACCATCCATGACAAAGCAGTTCACTGGATGGGCACCATATCCACAAGCATTCTCATCCTCCACCACTGATGCTCAATAGCAGCAGTGTGTGCTATCTACAAAACGCACTGCATAAATTCATCAAGGCTCCTAGTTAGCATCTTCCAAATTTACAACCTCTACCATCTCGAAGGACAAGGGCAGCAGATTATGAGAAAACCATCACCTACACATTCCCCTCCAAGCCACTCACTACCTTGCTTAGAAATATATTACTATTTCTTCAGTGTCACTCGGTCAAAATCCTAAAACTCACTCCCTAACAGGGATCCCTATAGCAAATGGATTGTAGTCGTGCAAGAAGACAACTCACCAGCATCCAAAAAGGCAACGAAGGATGGGCAATGCTGGCCCAGCTAGTGATGATGCCCATATCCCATGAACAAATATAAAAAGGACACCTGGAACCTTATGACTCAGAGACATAAATCACCCCACCCAAATTGAGTTATTCAATCTCCTGGAGAAAAAAAGTAAACAGATATAAACATAGGTCGATTAGGGCAAAAAACACTGCAAAGTTCCTTGCAAACCACCTTAAGAAAATGAAACTAGTGTAAATAAATTTTCAGGCTTGTATAACAGGATACTTACCCTGTGCAAGGTGATCTTTTGCCTCAGCCTGTGACAGGGCCAACTCTCACTCGAAGGAAATTTACTTCTGTAAGCTTTTCTTGCAAGCTTGGAGTATTTTTCCTAATGTTCCTCTGTATTTGGGATTTAAAACAAAATCAGACATGACATGTCCGATCAATTAACAAATAATTAAGAACACAAATTTACTAATTTCCACATTATTTGACCCATGAAAGTGCTCTGCCATAATGTTTTTCATAATACCTTCCAACACTTTGACAGAAGTTAATTGGCTTGTAGTTTCCTGCTTTGTCTCTTTTTCTTAATGAAGCAATTAAAATTGCTAATTCAAATCTAATGAGACCTTCCCAAAATCTAGAGGGATTTGAAAAATTAGAACCATGTCAAATATCTCTCTCTACTTCCTTTAAGACCCCTGGATGAAGTCTATCAAGATGCAGGGACTTGTTGGAACTGCAGTTCACCATTTGCTGAACTACTTCCTTTATAACTGTAATTTTTTTGAGTCCTTCCTCCTTTCCATTTCCCAATGTATAGCTATTTCTGGACTGTTATTTGTACCCTCAGTAATGTTCAATTCATCTGCCATTATTCTCCACTATTTGTCCCAAATGTCTACAGAAAGCCTTACTGTTTTTATATTTTAGCTAGCTTTCTCTTATACTCTATTCACACATTAGTACTTTATCACACTTTGCCTTTTTTAATCTTCTGACCTGTTATGCATCTTTAGCAATTATACATTTTCTCCATAAGTTTATTTTTCACACTTTAACCATGAAAGTTATTTTCTCCTTGGATTGTATCAATGATATATTCTGACATAGTCCCATGACCGTCAGTCACTGCATCTTATTGACCTGTCCCTTACCCTTGTTTCTGGATCAGTGGTGCTGGAAGAGCACAGCAATTCAGACAGCATCCGACGAGCAGCAAAATTGACGTTTCGGGCAAAAGCCCTTCATCAGGGCTTTTGCCCGAAACGTCGATTTTGCTGCTTGTCGGATGCTGCCTGAATTGCTGTGCTCTTCCAGCACCACTGATCCAGAATCTGGTTTCCAGCATCTGCAGTCATTGTTTTTACCTTACCCTTGTTTGCCAGTTCACTTTAGCTAGCTCTGCTTTCATGTTGGTACAATTAAAGTTTAAAGTAGGTTGTCTTGGACCCCACTTGCCATTCTCAAACTGAATATAAACTTCAAACATATTATAATCATAGCTACTTAGGTGTGCCCTCAATATAAGGTTATTAATTAAATCTATCTTGTTACATAGTACCAGGTGTGGTCTAACATGCTTTCTGGTCAGCTCCAGAATGTGCTGTTCTATGAAACTATCCTGACCACATTCTATGAGCTCTTCATCTAAGCTATGTTTGGCCATCTGAGTCTTCCATTCTACATGCAGATTAAATTTCCCCATGATTATCACCATACCTTTCTGACCAGCTCCCATTACTTATTCCTTTATATATCCTCCAACCATGTGGTTTCTTTAAGCCACCTGTATACCACTCCTACGAGTAACTTCCGGCCTTATCATTTTTCATCACTGCCCAAACTGCTTTTACATCTTAGTTTCCTGAACCATCTCTATTGTGCAAATACAAACTTTTATTGAAGGGGCCAACCTTCCAGTTTCTCTGAGCTTTATGTAAATTATGCATTCTTCAACGATCAGATTCCAATTTATGTCATTCTGTAGCTATGCCTCTGTGGTGGCTAATTGTTTATTTCTATTTATGCTATGAGTTCATCTATTTTGTTTTGAATGACATATAAATTCTGAAATAAAGCCTTTAGTTTGTCAGTTTATTCTTTTTGTAACTTCTAGCCTTATCTATTGATGTATTCTTAGATTTATACTGTCTATTCTGTACTGTCAAAGTCTGTTAATGATTTCCTGCATTTTCTCCTCCTTCTCTCTGCCCTTGTCTTTACTCCTTGATTTATCACATCATCTCAAATTTAATCCTTGGCCTCCGCTATTTAATTTAAAAAATCCTGTACTTCCCACTTATTCACTTGGAATCCAGCCTCTGTACTGTTCACATGTTGACTGTCTCAGTGACACAGTCTTTACTTTCCCCAGTACTGGTGCCAGTGACTCATAAACTGGAGCCTACTTCTCTTAAAACAGCCTTTGAGCTATGCACTTATTTTGCTAAGTTATTTGTTTTATGCCAATTTGCATTTGACTTTTTGAGCTTCTGCTTCTTAATGTGGTGCGAAGCTTTCATCCTGACTATGTAGAACTTGTTTTATTGTCCTGTCTATGTTATTCGTACCTCTTGGATCATGATGACCAGATTCTATTCTTCCATTGTAATTCTGTTTCAGCCCTAAGCAGAATTTTGAATCATGGAAACTGGGCAGTAAACACAGCCTTGAGTTTTATTGCAGAAGGAGCAGTTTAATTTTGATTATCTCCAAGCCATCAGATGTCAAAATAAATCCTAAACTGTTTTAGCAGTCCAAGTAGACTTCATTATGAAGTACTTCGAAAGGTTAGTAATGGTACTTTTAACTCCAGCCTCCCAGATTGCCTTAATCCACTACAATTTGCCAACTGTTGCAATAGGTCCAAGGCTGACACTATCTCCCTACACTCATCCCTGTAACATTTGGATAACAAGGCTACCTACACCAGATTCCTACTTACTGTGCTGACTTTAAGTCTGCCTTCAAATCATAATTCTAACCAAACTCATCTCCAGACTCCAAGACCTAGGTCTGTTCTACCCCTTTTCAACTAGATGCTCGACTTCCTGACTTGCAGACCACAGTCAATAAGAATTGGCAACAATACGTCCACAATAATCCTCAACTGTGGTGCTCGGCAAGGCTCTGTAGTCAGCACCTTACTATACACCTTACGCAATCACAACTGTGTGGCCAAATTGAGCTCTAACTCCATTTACAAATTTGCAAATGACACCACCGTAGTGGGTTGTATCTCAAACAATTACAAGATAATCTACAGGAAAGAGATAAGACAGCTTAGTGACATAGTACTAAGACAATAATCATTCCCTCAATGTCTGCAAACGAATGAGCTGGTTATCGACTTCAGGAAGCGACCTGAACCTGTCTGTATCAATGGTGCTGAGATGGAGGTGATTGAGAGCTTCAAATTCTTCGGGGTAAATATCACCAACAATCTATCCTGGTCCATCCACTCTACAGTCAAGAAAGCACACCAACACCTCTACTTCCTGAGAAGGCTTAGGAAATTTCGCATGTCAACACCAACTCTTAGCAATGTTTATTGATGCACCATAGAAAGCATCGTATCTGGATGCATCACAGTTTGGTGTGGCTACTGCTCTTCCCAAGACTGCAAGAAATTAAAGAGAGTTGTGATTGCAGCCCAGTTCATCACAAAAACCAGCCTTCCTTCCATTGACACTCCCGCTGCCTTGGAAAAGCAGCCAACATATTCAAAGACCCTTCCCACCCCAGTTATACTTTCTTATACATAGGGCAGAAGATACAAAAGTTTGAAAACATGAACCAACAGATTCAAGAACAGCTTTTCCCCCACTGTTATCAGACTTATGAACAGACCTCTCATATATTAGAGTTGATCTTTCTCTGCACTTTTGTAGCTGTGAAAATATATTCTGCATTCTGTTGTATTACTCTGATATACTTACGCAAGGTATAATTTGTCTGGTTAGCAAACAAAACGATACTTCTCATTGTAGTTTGGTACATGTGAGAACAATAAATCAAATCAAATAAATCAAATCAAATGGAAAAAACCCTGAGCTTTTTAGATTAGATTAGATTACTTACTGTGTGGAAACAGACCCTTTGGCCCAACAAGTCCACACCGCCCCGCCGAAGCGCAACCCACCCATACATCTACCCCTTACCTAACACTACGGGCAATTTAGCATAGCCAATTCACCTGACCTGCACATCTTTGGACTGTAGAAGGAAACCGGAGCACCCGGAGGAAACCCACGCAGACAAGGGGAGAATGTGCAAACTCCACACAGTCAGTCGCCTGAGGCGGGAATTGAACCCGGGTCTCTGGCGCTGTGAGGCAGCAGTGCTAACCACTGTGAGCTCTTCTTAGAGTTCAGTGAGGAAAAGTCAGAGTTATGCTGTGTTTGTATGTCTTAGGGAGATAGTAATGAAGAGAACCAAATCAGATTTGTGTGCAGAAATTCAATGAAAATAGGTTATTTATAACTTCATCAATTGAATAAGAAATTATAGAGTGAAGATTTAAGTGATATCTGTAAAGAGTATTGCTGTTTATGTTATGATCTCTCCAAGGTATGTTGTATATAGCTTTGTTTTCTAAAAAAATTTATATAATATACTCATGGTTTTGTCAAAAGTACAATGGCAGCCTCTTGTAACTATGTTCAGTGACTGAGGCACCATAGTAACCAAGTTACAATAATAAAATTTACATTTTAAAATTTATCAAGGAAAATTTCACTTTGGGATCTGACTTGTCCAATATTACTATGAGCTGGAACCATAACACTTTACATCTTTATGTGACTGAACTGAAACGTTAACTGTTTTTCCCTCTTTACAGATGCTGCAAAACCTATAGGGTGTTTCCAGCATTTTGTATTTTTTCCCACTCCAACAAACCTGGTTTTAAACTTAACAAATACTTGGTAAATTTAGAAATGAACAAACAAATAATGTATACACACATACATAACAGGATACTGATGAAAGAAAAAAAAATACATTTATCAGGCAACTTTCTTTACCTTAGGACATCCTAAAGCACTTTACAGTCAATGGGTTTTTTGAAGTGGAGTTTCTATTGTCCTGTCCAAGTCTATAAATGATAAAATGGTACAAAGGCTACAACTCTAAGAACGAAGCTAACCTGTTTCTTTTCTTTCCGCATAGCTTGTAATATCAGAAGTCAATGTTTTTCCAAATGTTTGCTTCAAAATTCTTCTCTCTTTTAGGAATTTCAAACTGATTTTTTTACCTCTTTTAAGGAATATCAAATCAGCTTTCTGATTTCACACTTCAAAATCATATGCTTTTTATTTCAGAAAAAAAGTCACTCGGACTTTCTGCATTTTGAATGTTTGACCATACATTTGAAAAGGTACTGGCATCCACATGAAAACTTAACTAAACACATAAGTTTACATTATTCTCCGTAGCCAGCCTGGAACTAACAAAATGTGAGACTTTGGAGCTAATATTGGATTAAGTTTTTAGTTTTCTTTTCATCTTATATAATTGTAATTAGATTTAAACAGCTTGAAACCAATTAAAGCTGAATACATTTCTCTCTGTTGTCACAGGATAGCCTCTTCTATAACTGTTACATTTACGACATCAAAAAGGCCTACAAGCTGCAGTGATACAGCACCTACGTGGATTGCAATTAATTGTGCTACAATGTGAATTGGGAGAATTCTTTCACTAATGAAAGCAGAATTTGCTGATTTTGTATACAATTCGTGTATACCACAGAATTACAAAAGATGTTTTAATGAAAGCTTGGAGCAGCCTAGGCAACATTGCCACATATAGTAAGATTCTCAAGCACATGTCATGTGAATGAGACTCCCAGATCCCAATTTCAGGGTAAAGTACTGTAAAGGCATGATAGGTTACATTGCAGGAGGCCTGCCCACAAATTTCTGTTAAGCAGAGTGTCAAGATTACACAAAAGGTCCATAAACCAATTTTAACTACATTGTGCTCCATGTCAAAAAGAAACAAGTGGAACCACAGTGAGTCAGCAAATATGTCAAAACTGTTTTACTTTTCAGTTTGTTCAAGTTTTACAGTAGCCAAAGAGTCATAGCCATAGAACATGGAAACAGACCCTTCAGTCCAACTAGTCCACACTGTGATGATGCTGCTCCTTTAACAAGGTTATGTTGTCCTTGGCGTTTTTTTTCAGAGGAGTCATAAACACAAAGTTGCAGAGAAGTCAAGGTCTGAAGGGTTTTATGGCTAATTTGATTATAGCTAACAGATACTGCCTCAGAAAAAGGGCTTTGAAGTTTAAACAAAACACTTGTACAATGGAAAAGAGTGGCCATTTCTCCCAGCTCAGTTTTTCTCTGGTTTGGTTTGGTTTTTAGCAAGCAGAGGTTGTGAATCTGCTGGACCCAAAGAACAGGTCCATGTTGATCCTTCCTTCTCTGACATCTCTCCTGTCAGACCATGTGTTTGATTTTACCTTTTTTGCTCAGGGGTGTTTATGGGGATTGTTGCAAGTGTTTGGAACAACATCATTAAGTTGGAATAATCTGTTAGGTTTTTGGATAGTTTAAGTTATTCCATATTCAGTTCTTTTCTGTTTGTGTTTCATTCGGTAATCTAGTAAATAAATTAAGTTTTGTTTAAAACTAAGTGGTTGGGCCAGCTGCATCACTCCTGGAATATCCACGTTGCTTAAAACAACTAGCAAAGTTAGGGTTTAGGCTACTTCCTTGAAATGTTTTGACAGGGTTTGGCCTGGTCCATAAGGATTGGGGGCTCTTTGCAGGATTTGTTCAATAGTTCCAAATTGAGATTAGGGTTGATGGAATCAAAGACTGCTAGTGGCAGGTGTTAGTATCTTTTGTTCTGGGTATTGATTTCGATTGGTTTAAACAGTGCTTGGGATAGCAATGGCTCTTTCAGTCACTGGGAATGGAAGAAGTGACTTTGGGAGTTTTACAAAAGGCGAATAAGGCCAAGCTGCTGGAAATAGCAGACAAGCTGGAGCTGGAGCTGCCTCCTTCTGGAAGGAAAGGAAAGATAATTACAGCAATGGCTCAGCATTTAGATTTGGTGGACATGCATTCAGAATCTTTATAGATGACTAAAGTTCAATTGAAAATGAAGCAGCTTGAGTTAGAGGCAAAAGACAAGGAAGGGGCTACATAAATTGAACTGTTTGAATTATGATTAAAGGCAGAGGAAAGAGAAAAAGAACGAAAGACTCTAGCAGAACAAAAAGAAAAGGACAGAATCACTTTAGCAGAACAACAAGTAAAAGAGAGGGAACAGAGAGAGAAAAGAGAGAAAAAAGAAGAGAGAGAGGAAAGGAAGAAAGAGGGGGACTTTGGCACTTAGACAGAAAAATCAGTTTAAAAGGATGGAGATGAAGTAAGCTTGGTGAGGAAGAAAGTGAGGATGAGCAAAATCCATGATAGCCAGAGGCCTGGTGAGAAACTGTTGAAATATATTCAGGAATGCCTAAATTTGATGAGAAGGATGTGGAAGTCTTTTCATCTAATTTGAAAAGGTGGCTAAACACATGAGGTGGACAGTGACAATGTGGATTTTGTTGATCCAAACAAAACTCGTAGGTAAAGCTAGTGAGGTATTCACATCTCTATTAGAGGACTATCTGGGGCATATAAGAGGTGAAGAAAGCCATCTTAATTGTGTATGAGCTTGTGCCAGAAGTTGACAGATAATGCTTAGAAATCTAAGGAACCTGGTCAAACCTACACTGAGTTTGAAAGTAATTTTGATAGGTGGATAAAGGCATCAAAAATAGAGCAAACCTATGATGCTCTTAGACACACAGGAGGAATTCAAAAATTCACCTTCTGAAGTAGTGAGAACTCATGTGCAAGAGTAGAGAGTTAAAACGGCAAGTTGAGCAGCTGAAATGGCTGATGATTGAGTTGGTCCATAAATCAAGGTTTGACTTCCAAAACCAATTTTAATCCATGAGGGATAGAAATTAGGGAAAAGAGATCCTCATGTGGAAAGGGAAAGGTTGATCTCGGTGAAGATCATAAGGATAACTTACCACAGGGTAAAAAGGAAACCTTTGAAGGGGAATGAGAAGTTAAAAAGCCCTGGTGTTTTCACTGCAATAAAGTAGGCCACATGAAATCACAGTGTTGGTGGGTTAGGAAAAATATTGGGAAGCCAGATACAGGAAAACAGGATAAGCCAGTGAATTTTGTTGGAGTGGTAATGGAATGCACAATGGAGGATAGAAAGTTGCACCAGAATGTACAACTTGGTTGGTGATTGCTTAAGGAGGAAGTGCCAGATCTGCTTAAATCATATACCTGCGAAGGTAAAGTTTACTCGCATGGGCCAGGAGCAGCAGGTAAAAAGGCTATAATATTAAGAGATACAGGATCGTCTCAATCTGTGATGTTGAAAGATGTGGTGATATGGACCTCCGAAGGACTATTCCCAGAAAACGTACTAGCAACCGGAATTCACGGTGAGACACAAGGCACTCAATTATGTAGAGTGAGGTTATAGCGTCCAGTGAAAAGTGGAGAAGTCATGTTACGTGTACTGGACAAACTTTCAGCTCCAGGAATACAATTTGTCCTTGCTAACAGTATAGCTAGTTCACAGGTAGGAGCGCTGCCTACTGTGGTTGAAAGGCCAGTGGAAACTCAGGCAACTGAACTATTGCAGGGCACATACCCTGGGATTTTTCCTGACTATGTGGTAATGAGGTCACAAACAGGAGAGATCGAAGAGTATAGATAAGAAAGTTCAAGTGGAACTAGCAGACACCCTGTTTGATCAAATGGTTGAGACAAACCAGGAGGAGATAGATGACAAAGCAAATATTTTTAGCTCAGAGAAAAATCAACTGAGTTACAGCAGAAAGATGAAAATTTAAAACAATTGTATTAAAAGGTATATATGGATAAAGAATCCAAATGCATCCCTGAATGCTACTACCTTAAAAATCTATGTCTTAATGAGGAAATGGATACAATCATATATTCAGGCAGATGAGAAATGGGCAGAAGTTCATCAAGTCATATTGCCAGTGAGTTATGAAACAAAGGTATTGTGAATGGTGCATGAACTACTAGTATGGGGTCATTTTGGGGTAAGAAAAACCCAAGCTAATATGCAAAAACATTTTACAGGCCTGGACTGCACAAGAATGTAGTTGAATTTTGCCAGACATATCATACATGTCAGGTGATTGGAAAACCACAGGCAGTAATAAAACCTGCACCTTTAATACCTATTTCTGCAATGGAAGAACCTTTTACAAGAGCCTTAATTGATTGCGTAGGACCCCTACCTAAAACAAAAGGGAATCAGGATTTGCTAACAATAATGAATGTGTCCACTAGATTTCCAGAGACCATTCCATTATTCAACATCACAGCTGAAAGAATTGTAGATGAGTTACTCAAATTTTCCAGTAGATACAGGCTACCAACAGAGATACAATCAGATCAAGGGTCAGACTTCATACCAAAATTTTTCAAAGGAGGTATGGACAGCTTAGGAATAAAACAATTCAAATCTACTGCATACCTTCCAGAATCGCAGGGAGCACTACCATGTTGATGGCTTATAGTCAAGGCTATCTAGATGATTTGGATACGCAAATTCCATTTGTACTTTCTGCGAACAGAGATGAACCAAATGAATCGAGCAAATTCAATCCATTTAAATTAGCTTTTGGACATGAAGTGGTAAGTTGGGATTCAGAGACCAAATATTTGGACTGTGTCAAATTTTCAGGAATGATTAAATAGAGCGGGGGACTTGACTAGACATCATTGACTAGCATACAATGAAACAGAAAGCAGACAAGAAATCAAAAACTTGCAATTTTGCTATCGGAAATAAAGTGTTAGTGTTACTTCCATTGATGGGTGAACGTTTAAAAGCAAGGTTCAGTGGACCTTATCAAGTCAAAAGGAAATTGAGTGAGGTGAACTATTTGAGAAGGACTCCAGACAGAAGGAAATCTCACAGAGTGTGTCATGTGGATATTCTCCAAGGTATTTTGACAGGGAAAGAAAGCCAAGGAGACTGTGTTATTGGTTACGACACAGGGAAGAATCAAGTTCAGAGGATTCTGAATTGGACATTCCTCAAATTAAATTGGACAATAAGGAAGTTGTCAAAAATTGGGATAAATTATTGAGTTACCTTCAGAGGAAAATTGAAATGACCTGAAAGAGTTATTACTATCGCTTGGGGAGGTATGTGGAAATAAGCTGGGAAAGTACTAACTTAATTATGCATGATGTAGATATAGGAGATACTGTTCCGATTAAGCAACATCTTCTAGGCATAACTCCCTAAAGTTGGCACAGGTTCAAAAGGAGATTGAATGCATGCGCCAAGATGACATAATCAAAGTGAGTTACAGTTACATTTAAGTTACATTTGGAAGTGAATATTCTTTTAATTTTTCAATTCCAATTTTTTTTTGCTCTTTATTTAAAAAAATTGGAAGCACCGTTCACCATTTTCTACTGTGACATTTGAGAACAGAAATTGGTAGAACTCATGAACTGTGGTTTTTGCTTTAATCACAAATTCAATGCCATTACAAAGACTGATGTATTTCTGATTCCACGTCTGGAAGACTATGTTGAAAAGATGGGACAAGCAACTTATATTGTAAATCTAAGTTGGACTTGCTCAGAGGATACCGGCAGGTATCTTTGTTAGAAAGACGGAAGGCAATTTTGGCTTTTGTAACATCAAATGGACTGTATCAATTTAAAGTAATGCCATTTGGTATGAAAAATGTGCCAGCCACATTTCGGAGACTAATCAAGAAGGTAATTTCGGAATACCCAATTGTGTTGATTAGATTGATAACCTGGTGATTTTTAATCACGTATGGAAGGAACATTTACAATATTTATCAGAATTGTTCAATCAACTTCAGAGGGCAGGCTTGGTGATAAACCTGGCGAAAAGTGAATTTGTGAAAGCCCATGTCACCTTCCTGGGCCATGTTATTGGAGGTGGATAAATGGCCCCTCGGAATGCAAAACCAAATGTAATTGGGGAGTTTCCCATACCATTGACAAAAAGAGCAGTACTACAGTTCCTGGGATTGAGCAGGTTTGACTGAAAATTTGTACCAAATCTTAGCAGCGTGGTTGCTCCTCTCACTGAATTGCTAAAGAAAGGCAAGAGGTTTCAGTGGACAGTCAAAAGGAATTTGACAGACTGAAAGCTGTATTAACCACTGCCCCAGTAATATCCACACCTAATTACGCAAAGCCATTCAAGATGGCTATCAATGTGAGTGATGTGGGTGTCAGTACTGTACTCTTACAAGAAGACAACGAGAAGATAGAAAGACCGATTGAGTATTTGAACATCCAGGGAGTTAAACATTCATCAGCAGAAATATTTGACAGTTGAGAAGGAGACTTTGAGCCTGGTGTTGGCATTATAACATTCCAATGTTTATGTTACCAGTAATGTATCTGAGACAACCATTGAAGATTGTGGAGAAATTTAAGACAAAAATTCCATACTGTTTAAATGAACCTTGATGTTACAGCCATTCAATTTAAAAACTGTGAATGTGGCAGGATGAGAAAATGTGATTGCCGACGCATTGCCGAGACCTGAATGAGAAATGGAGGTGTTCAGTGGCAGGAGTAAAACAGACTGGAACAAAACGTAGTTGGACATGTTTGCATGATTACAGTCAATGTAATATATGTGTTGTGGTGTACTAACAATTTAAGCTTAAGGGGTTTTAAAAATGAAGCCATCTATGGTTCTATGATTATATGATTCTCTGAACCCTTAGGTCTCTCTGTTCTACAACACTACACAGGGCCCTACCATTAATGGTACAGGTACTCCCCTTGTTTGTTTTTGCCAAAATTACCTCACATTTATCTAATTAAACTTCAACTGCTATTCCTCAGCCCATTGACCCAATTGATCAGGATCTCTTTGTAGTCTTGGTTAACCTTCTTCACTCTCCACTATACCACCAATTTTGGTGTCTTCTGCAAACTTACTGTTAGAGTACAGGGTAAACCCTCCTGCTTAATTTAAACCAGCCATACAGAAAAGGTACACCCCATGCCGTAATCTGTGAAAATCCAAGAAGCTAAGAAGTATTTAAAAATTAACAACTTAGTTGTCTGTTATACTTTAAGAAACTATTTACAACTCCTTTCTCTAACCCATCTTTTACCTCCCCTTCTACAATACTAGTTTGATAAAACCCCCAATGAATATTTATCAAAAATTTAAATTTTCAAAACCAGTCAGATATTGAACCTTCTCATTATATCTTCCTCTGTCTTCTTTTCTTCTTAGGGATTTCTGTTTCATGGGTTACTGATCAATAAAGGTATCTTTAAGAGCACTATTTTTCAGGCAGTCTGTACATGCTGGTGGCTTGGCAATTCTCCCTCAACTGTTCAATTTTCTCTGGCCTTATACCGCAAAAGCATTGGATTGTGTCATTGGCTTTTAAGAGTGTCAATATACTAAATTCAAACTTGATTGGAGTTTGGTATTTTGTCGGGGTATAATTTAAACTGATTGGTCTAATTCAAATCAGTTTTGTCATTTACAGGCAACCAGCTACCCTAGCTACTAGACCAAAAGGTTACATTGTATCTTGTTCAGAACATTTGGTGCTGTCAGGTAGTCCTGCTAGCTTTTGACTGTCTTAAAGGTACAATACTCCCACATCTTCGTAACACCTTCCTCCCCTTAAGAAAAAAAGTACTATCATAATGAAAAGATGGCTTCATTTTTTTTCTATTTTTTAAACCCATTACCGTATCATACTGATAACTTTAATCTAAGTTCACCATATATATTGAATAAATACAAATCTCATCTAAACTTTATCAGTTAAATCCGCGATAACACATCTGTGATTACATTCTTACAACCTGCAACATGAATGATGTTTAAATTAAAAGTCTGTAACATAAGACTCCAATGAAATAGTCTCATATTCTCAACTTTAAAGTGTTGTAAGAATGTAAGAGAATTGTGATCCATGTACACCACCGTTTCTGATACATTGTTCGTGACGTACACATTAAAATGTCGCAAGGCCAGTACCAAACTCAATAGTTCTTTATCAATTGTGGAGTATTTCCTCTGGCGGTTGTTGATCTTCTTCAAAGAGTAACCAACTGGCAGTTCAATCCCATCCTTATCTTCCTGTAGGAGTACAGCTCCAATTCCTATGTCACTAGCATTGATGGCGACTTTAAAAGGTTTTGAAAAGTTAATATTAATTTCAAATGGTCAAAATGCCTCCTGGCATTGTTCTGTCCACTGAAACTTTGTGTTCTTCTTCAGCAAATAGGTTAACGGTGCCACTACACTGCTGAGTTTGGAACAAACTTCTGATAGAATCCGCTGAGTCCTAAGAATGGAAGCAGCTCTTGCTTTGAGGTTGGTCATGGAAATTCCTCGATAGCCTTTGTCTTTGTGTTCCGTGGGGTCAACCTTCCATGACTGATGTTATGTCCCAAGAACGTCACCTCTGCTTTAGCAAATTCCATTTTATTTAAGTTTATCATTGGTTTTGCTTCTCGTACTCTGATTAGATTAGTTACAGTGTAGAAACAGGCCCTTCAGCCCAACAAGTCCATACCAACCCGCTGAAGCGCAACCCACTCACCTACATTAACCCCTTCACCTAACACTACGGGCAATTTAGCATGGCCAATTCACCTAACACTACGGGCAATTTAGCATGGCCAATTCACCTAACGTGAACATTTTTGGACTGTGGGAGGAAACCGGAGCACCTGGAGGAAACCCACGCAGACACAGGGAGAATGTGCAAACTCCACACAGTCAGTCGCCTGAGGCAGGAACTGAACCCAGATCTCTGGCGCTGTGAGGCAGCAGTGCTAGCCATTGTGCCACCATCATTCAAAGAGCTCTGCCAACTGTACCATGTGACCTTTCCAGGACTTACTAAAGATCACTACATCGTCCAAATAGAATGCACAGTTTGTTAACCCAGCCACAACTCTGTTCATGAGTCTTTAGAATGTGTTGGATGCATTCTTCATTCCAAAGGGCATCACTTTATACTGATCTAGCCCATTTAGGGTTACAAACACAGAAATTTCTTCCGCTGCCTCTGATAAATATACCTGCCAGCATGAAGTCCAACTTTCTTGATACAGTCTTGCAATCTAGGAATTGGATATGAGTCCGATTTTGTTGACCTTCCAATAATCCACACAGAATCATTGAGACCCGTCTGGTTTGGGAACTAAGACAATCAATCAGTGAACTGCACTCACTCTGGCTTGGTTCGATGATGCCCTCGTCAAGCATGGCCTCCCCTCCTTCTGGACCTGTCTGGCTTTGAAAGGATTAAGCTGATAGGGGTGTTGTTTTATCGGAGCAGTATTCCCTACGTCTACTTCATTAGAGTTAGAACATAGAAGAATACAGTGCAGAACAGGCCCTTCAGCCCTTGATGTTGTGCCGACCAGTGAGCTCATCTAAGCTCATTCCCCTACACTATCCCATCATCATCCATGTGCTTATCCAAGGATTGTTTAAATCTCCCTAATGTGGCTAAATTACCTACATTGGGAGGCAGGGCATTCCACACCCTTAACATTCTCTGAGTAAAGAACCTGCCTCTGACATCTGTCTTAAATCTATCACCCATCAATTTGTAGTTATGCCCCCTCGTACAAGCTGACATCATCATCCTAGGAAAAAGACTTTCACAGTCTACCCTATCTAAGCATCTGATCATCTTGTATGTCTCTACCAAATCCCCTCTTAGCCTTCTTCTTTCCAATGAGAACAGACCCAAGTCTCTCAGCCTTTCCTCATAAGAGCTTCCCTCCAGACCAGGCAACATCCTGGTAAATCTCCTCTGCACCTTCTCCAATGCTTCCACATCCTTCCTGTAATGGGGCGGCCAGAACGGTACACAATATTCCAAGTGTGGCCGCACTAGCATTTTGTATAGTTGCAGCATGATTATTGCGGTTCCGGAACTCAATCCCTCTACCAATAAAACTTAACACACCGTATGCATTCTTAACAGCACAATCAACTGGGTGGCAACTTTCAAGGATCTATGTCCGTGGACTCCAAGATCCTTCTGCACATCCACACTACCAAAAATCTTTCCATTGTCCCAGTATTCTGCCTTCTTGTTATTCTTCCCAAAGTGAATCACCTCACATTTAGCTGCATTGAATTCCATTTGCCACCTCTCAGCCCAATTCTGCAGTTTATCCAAGTCCCCCGCAACCTGCAACATTATTCCACACTGTCCACTACTCCCATGACTTTAATGTCATCTGCAAACTTACTAACCCATCCACCTATGCCTGTGTCTAAGTCATTTATAAAAATGACAAACAGCAGCAGATCCTTGTGGCACACCACTAGTAACTGGACTCCAGGCTGAATATTTTCCATCAACCACCACTCGCTGTCTTCTTTCAGAAAGCCAGTTTCTAATCTAAACTGCTAAATGATGTTCAATCCCATGCCCCTGCATGAAACTTATCAAAGGCTTTACTGAAGACCATGTACACCATGTCAACTGCCCAACTCTCATCTACATGCTTAATCACCTTTTCAAAAAACTCAATGAGGTTCTCCCCATCTGATTTTACATATGTCCTTATACTGCAGTAACAAATTTTCAATTGGGTTCTATCTTCCTGAGGAGAAAGTGAGGTCTGCAGATGCTGGAGATCAGAGCTGGAAATGTGTTGCTGGAAAAGCGCAGCAGGTCAGGCAGCATCCAGGGAACAGGAGAATCGACGTTTCGGGCATAAGCCCTTCTTCAGGAATGGGGAAAGTTTGTCCAGCAGGCTAAGATAAAAGGTAGGGAGGAGGGACTTGGGAGAGGGGCGTCAGAAATGTGATAGGTGGAAAGAGGTCAAAGTGAGGGTGATAGGTCAGACTGGGGTGGGGGCGGAGAGGTCGGGAAGAAGATCTCAGGTTAGGAAGGTGGTGCTGAATTTGATTGAGACAGGGTGGGGGGAGGGGAAATGAGGAAACTGGTGAAATCCGAGTTCATCCCTTGTGGTTGGAGGGTTCCTAGCCGGAAGATGAGGCGTTCTTCCTCCAACCGTCGTTTTGTTGTGGTCTGACGATGGAGGAGTCCAAAGACCTGCATATCCTTGGTGGAGTGGGAGGGGGAATTGAAATGTTGAGCTACAGGGTGGTTGGGTTGGTTGGTCCGGGTGTCCCAGAGGTGTTCTCTGAAACGCTCCGCAAGTAGCCGGCCTGTCTCCCCAATATAGAGGAGGCCACATCGGGTGCAGAGGATGCAATAGATGATAGGTGTGGAGGTGCAGGTGAATCTGTGGATATGGAAGTTTCCTTTGGGGCCTTGGAGGGAGGTGAGGGGGGAGGTGTGGGCGCAAGTCTTGCACCTCCTGCGGTTGCAGGGGAAGGTGCCGGGAGTGGAGGTTGGGTTGGTGGGGGGTGTGGATCTGACGAGGGAGTCACGGAGGGAGTGGTCTTTACGGAATGCTGATAGGGGAGGGGAGGGAAATATATCCTTGGTGGTGGGGTCCGTTTGGAGGTAGCGGAAATGACGGCGGATGATGCGCTGTACATGGAGATTGGTGGGGTGGTAGGTGAGGACCAGTGGGGTTCTGTCCTGGTGGCGGTTGGAGGGGCGGGGTTCAAGGGCGGAGGAGCGGGAAGTGGAAGAGATGCTGTGGAGGGCATCGTCGACCACGTCGGGGGGGAAATTGCGGTCCTTGAAGACCGCAATTTCTATCTTCCTGAGACAGATAGCTTACTAAACTATCCCACTCCTCAAGGACGTCTTCATTTTTTAATCTATTTTGAGGCACATCAAAATCCACATCATCTGGATTTGATTCCTCACACTGCAAGGTAGTAACTAACACCTGTTTCTCCAGTTCTTTCTCTCCTGTATAACTCGGTTTCACCATGTTCACATGACATGCCTGATACCTTTTTTTCTATCTGGCATCTTTACTAAATAGTTCACCTGACTCAACTTATTCTCAATTTGATAGGGACCACTAAACCTGGTTTTGAAGGGATCTCCTATCACTGGTAACAGTACTAACACGTCATCCCCTTAGGAAAATGCCCTAGTCTCAGAACTTTTATCTGCCACCTGCTTCATTCGACACTGTGACCTCTTTAGTTGCTGTTTAGCTAACTCACTTACTCAATTTAGTCTCTCCCTCACCTCTGATAGATAGTCTAATTGCGAGATCTTCAACTTTGGTCCTGTCAATTTTTCTTTAATTAATTTCAAAGGGCCTCTCACTTCATGACCGAATATTAATTAAAAGGGAGTAAACTGAGTAGATTATTTTGGGGAATCACTAATGGCAAACAATACGAATGGGATAACTTTATCACAATCAATCGAGTAATCCTGACAGTATGCTCTCAACATGGTCTTCAAAGTCTGATGGAGAAAGTGAGGACTGCAGATGCTGGAGATCAGAGCTGAAAATGTGTTGCTGGAAAAGCGCAGCAGGTCAGGCAGCATCCAAGGAACAGGAGAATCGACGAAGGGCTTATGCCCGAAAACGTCGATTCTCCTGTTCCTTGGATGCTGCCTGACCTGCTGCGCTTTTCCAGCAACACATTTTCAGCTTCAAAGTCTGATGCCATCTTTCTAAAGCTCCTTGGGATTTATGATGATACGCGCTGGATTTAAAGTGCTGTATACCTAAGCTATCCATATTCTCCTTCAACAGCCTAGCAGTAAAATGTGACCCTTGGTCCGACTGAATATCTCTGGGTGGCCCATACTGTGTGAAAAAAGCTACTAACTCCTCTACCAGCTTTTTTGCCTTGATACTCCATAATGGAATTACCTCTGGAAATCTGGTAGACACATCCATTATGTGTAAACAAGCTAACAAGTACTGGTTCCCACTTTTAGTTCTTGGGAGGGGACCCACACAATCAATTATAACCTGCGTGAAAGTTTCTTCAAATGCGGGAATCGGCAACAAAGGCACTACCATTTGGCATGTATGACATGTATGGCAAATGTTAACCATATCCTTGTGCATTCCAGGCCATTAAAAATGTTCTTGTACCTTAACCTGAGTCTTTTATACCCCGAGGTGACCTCCTACAGGTAGTTCATGTACTACCCGTAACACTTCCTGTCTGTATGTTACCAGCAACACAATCTGGTGCACTTTGGCCCATTTCTCCTCTGCACTAGACTGCCGTGGTCTTCATTTCCATCTAAGGATTCTATCTTTCAGATAATAACCTTCTGGAATATTCTTTGCCTCCTTTCCGGAGCACACTTCCACATATATATCTTTTATCAGCTTGTCTTGCTGTTGCAAGTCCTTTTGCCTTTCAGGACTAAACTCTGTCTGACCCTCTGCCTGTTCAGGTTTTTCTTGCATCATTATGTCGAACAGGGTATCCGCTAACTGAACCTCAACTCCTTCATTTTTCTCTTTACTTTTTACTTTGTGCTGTGATTATGATAGTGGGATCTGATTACCACACAGTCTGGGAAAATACCAGGATATTTCTGTTTTAACTCCTCAGTTTCTTAGTCTTCCTTGGGCTTCTCCACAACAAGGTGTGTCACTCCCCCACCTTGGATGCCAAATCATTCCAAAGAACAAACTGAATTCCAGGAACTGACACTCTGCCAACCACTCCCACTATAACTGCCCCAGTCTTGAGTTGGCACTCCAACCTGATCTTTCATATGAGAATGCTAAATTTCTGTCCATCTATCCCACACATTACCACACTCTCGGTCAGAAAGAGTGCATATTTGCTCATCCCTGACTATCGAAAATTGGTTAGATGCTGTATCTCTCAAAATTATAACTTCTTGTCCTTCTCCTCCTGTTCTTTCTGAATAAACTTTACCCACAGAAACAAATTATTTGTAGAGATAACTTCATAAGCAGCCCCTGCCTCGGCTGTGCACTCTCCGACAGCTCTTCTTGGGTCTGCTTTACTACCTTCACTAATGCCACTGGCTTAGCTTCTTTTACCACATCTTTTTCCACAGCACCTTTCTTTAACGATCAGCACTGTGACTTTACGTATCCCACTTTACCACAGTGTAAACATCTGAGGCCTTTCACCTACTTTCCACCCTCTTAGCCTTCTTTTTTATACTGTGGTGCTCTCTACTCCTGGTTTTGTAGTGTAGAATCTCCCCTTCTATCCCTCACAGGACAAAATTCTGGCCAGAAGCTTGTCTGATGCACCAACATGTACTCATCTGCTAATTCTGCTGCCCTTCTCATGGCTAAACTTTCTGTTCCTCCACGTGAATTCTTACCATCTCTGGGAGTGAGTTTTTAAACTCCTCCAATAGAATAATCTCTCATAGACCCTCAAAGGTCTTATCTATTTTTAAAGCACATCGATCAAATGACTATGTTTAATTCTTTCAAACTCAACATAAGTCTGACCTGGTTCCTTCTTTGTGTTTCTGAACCGCTGTCTATATGCTTCTGGTACCAATTCATAAGCACTTAAAATAGCCTGTTTAACCTCTTCATAAATTCTTGAGCCCTCATCTGACAGCATGGCAAATACCTCACTAGGCCTGCCTACCAGTTTAGTCTGAACTTGTATTACCCATGAATCCTCAGACCACTCGATCTGCCTAGCCAATTTTTCAAATGAAATAAAGAAGACATCTTTCTCATCAAAATGTGGCAGATTTTTGACATATTTGTATACATCACAACCTTCTTTTAATCTCCATCCTGTTAACTTGACTTTGCTGCCCCACCCTCCTCTAGCTTATCTCTCCACCCTTCAGGCTCTCTGCCTTTATTCCTGATGAAGGGCTTTTGCCCGAACATCGATTTTACTGCTCCTTGGATGCTGCCTGAACTGCTGTGCTCTTCCTGCAGTACTAATCCAGAATCTGGTTTCCAGCATCTGCAGTCATTGTTATTACCGAGTTGATTTTAACCCTACTGCAAATCCTCTTGCAAGGATGCCTGCCTTGAAGAGGTTTTCCTCCTCTCTCTACAAGAATCTCAGAGAGTCCCTCTCCCACTGCAACTCCCAGGTCATTTCCACTTTCTCCCCACCCCCACCCTCCTCTCACTTATCTCTCCACGCTTCAGGCTCTCTCCTGTATTCCTGATGAAGGGCTTTTGCCCGAAACGTCGATTTTACTGCTCTTCGGATGCTGCCTGAACTGCTGTGTCTTCCAGCACCACTAATCCAGAATCTGGATTCTAAAAGTATGGCCTTTTTCTTTCCTCATAAACTTTCTTCGCAAATTTGACAATCATCTTCAAATCCCAGAACCTCTTTAGCAACTTAAGAGCCATTTCTCTCACTTTTCATTTAATCAACCACAAGTCACTGAAAGTAAACAAATTGTCTCACCTACATTTTATTTAAAGATCTAGGACACTAATCTGCAAATGTTTAAATCTACTGGGATTTTTGTACCCCCAAATCTATTCAAATCTGTCTAAACCAGTTCAAATCTTGATGACGAGCCCCCAAATTGTTATGACATGGGTAAACCTGCCTAATTAATTTAAACCAGCCACACAGAAAAGATTTATCCCATACAGTAATCTGTGAAAATTTGAGAGACCAAGAAATATTTAAAAATTAACAACTTTATTTCTTAAAGCATTATAGATAATAATTAACTAACAACTATTTACAACTCCTTTCTCTAGCCCACCCTTTACCTTACCCTTCTACAATACTCGTCCGTTAAAACCCCTGATTAAGATTTACCAAAAATTCAAATTTTCAAAAGCAGCCAGATGTCGAATCTTCTCATTATATCTTCCTCTGTCTTTTCTTCTTCTTAGGGATTTTGGTTCAACAGGTTACTGATCGATAAAGGTATCTTTAAGAGAACTATTTTTTTGGCAGTCTGTTCATACTGGTGACTTGGCAGTTCTCCTCTCAACTGTTAAATTCTTCCCAGTCTTATATTCCAAAGCATTGTATTGTGTCTTTGGCTTTTAAGATTGTCAGTATACTAAATTCAAACTTGATTGGAGTTTGGTATTTTTCGGGGTATAATTTAAACTGATTGGCCGCATTCGAATTTGTTTCTGTCTCCAGGCAACCAGCTACCCTGGCTACTGGACCAAAAGGGTACATTGTATCTTGGTGCTGTCAGGTAGTTCTGCTAGCTTTTAACTCCCTTAAAGGTACTGTACACCCACATCTTCATAACAGTTACTAACCATGTCTCCTATATTCTCAACCAAAGCATTTATATAAATGACAAACAAAACAATAGTCTGGCCTTATACAATAAAATATATTTTAAAATGTTGGGAATTTGCTGTGGAAAAAACTCAATATTCATTTTCTGCCTAATGTGCTGTCTTTGGAAGAGTGTTATACAATCTATGATGTTGTCAATGCAATCAAACATTTTTTCCTTATTTCATGCAGGAGCATCACCACTTTGCAACTTCAGTTCAGAAACCAAGACGATGAGTGGACAGGCATTCCGTGGACTCTTCAAGGTCATCGACCATCTTGGGTGAAGGATGTATTGCATCTGTGATTACTTTATATGTCCATTCTTTAGTTCATCAGAGGGTGTTGTCCACATTGTGGGTGGCACAGTGGTTAGCACTGCTGCCTCATAGCGCCAGAGACCCGGGTTCAATTTCCGCCTCAGGTGACTGACTGTGTGCAGTTTGCACATTCTACCTGTGTATGTGAGGGTTTGCTCCGGTTTCCTCCCATAGTCCAAAGATGTGCAGGTCAGGTGAATTGGCTATGCTAAATTGCCCGCAGTGTTAGGTGAAGGGGTAAATGTATGGGTGGGTTGCGCTTCGGTGGATCGGTGTTGACTTGATGGGCGGAAGGGCTTGTTTCCACACTGTAAGTAATCTAATTGTTGCAAGCTCCTGTAGTTGTTTATGCTGGAATTTCCATAATAGCCTTCTACAGGCAAGCAAAAAGAGTGTTGTCATGAGGTAAGATGGCCTCATCTTGCTCTCCAATATTCTTGACATCTTATGGACGTAGTCTATATGAACCCAACGTGATGGAAGCAGTTGGTGATAGTGGCTTTCATAACCATCTTCATTGTGTTTACGTGACCTCTTCTGCTTCTGCTTTTTATCAATGGTCTCGAGAATCAATAGTTGGTTTTTAGGTTCCTTTCCTAAAAAATTGGACCGGAGATGGAAATGTTTTCAGTACACGATGCCTTTTGCCACGTAGAGTTTCTTTGACATTGGGATAGGCAGTTACTCTTCTTTGCTGGAAAATATACAGGAAGTCCCCAGGCTACGAATGAGTTCCATTTCTCCGCTGTTTGTAAGCCAAATTTGTGTGTTAGTCAGAACAGAAACGGGCTAATTAGTCTGCCCGTTCGTTAGGATAAAACATTGTACGTAACTCAGATTTTTAAAAATGAGAAGCAGGAGGTCACTTCATAAGTACAGGATGTTTATAACACAGGGACTTCCTGCAGTTAGTTGTTGGACTGTTCCAAGATTTTCAGAATGGTTGGCAAATTTGATTGCAACACCTCCCACTCCATTGTGATGTCCACTTCTTAATTCACACCAGTTTTTCATTCCCTGTATCAATTCACTTTGTCTGTAATTGACAGCACTTATAACCTTCTCACAGGTTTAGCCTACACATTGGATTTCAGAGAGGTCTCATTGTCAACTGATGGCTCACCCATGACTTTGCACTGTAGCAATACCTAACTCTGCTCCAATTGCTTGAGGTAACCTTCTTGGTCTGATTCGGTGAATCTGGAGTGACCATTCTGCAACTTTGATTTACCATAAGAATCATTCTATTGTACTTCCTATTCTGCTCAGAGAATTTTGACACAATTTCAACTTGACTGCCACTTTAGGTTATCCAATTTTTATTAATAGCGATTTTATTGTGTATTCACAAGCTTGTGAATTTTCATTATTAATTTATTTTGCTGGATATTAAACAAAATTATTGTAGATGTTGAAATATAGTACTAGAGGAAAAAAAACCAAAAAGTATATTGAACAGAAAGAAGAAGAAAGAAAATTGATGCAGTTTTGAACTGAAGAATATCACGTTTTCATTGTTACAGAATTAAATCAAGAACAGGCTGCCCTTTGGTACAGAGTGATGAGCATGGACTACTCCTTTGTTTGAAATGCAATCTCAGGTTACTTGCTTTTCACTTGGGACTTCTAAATGTCTTGAGGAACTGGAGATCGTTGAAAGCACAGATATCACCTCAATAATATTCTGTTCATAGCCAATGAGTAAATGTGCACTAAATCTGTATCATCCAGCGGAGATTCAATTCTTGTTCTGCACTCTCAGTATGGTGGAACAGATGCTACATTTCTGAGATGGGAAAGAGGAAATTTTGTCATTGTGTATTGCACAAATTCTTGCTATAAATGTGATGTATGGGCATTAAATACGATTGTTTCATTGTGATCCCTTTGTAATAAAATGGTCTTTTCAAACTCAGCTTTGTTTGCAGGATGTAGTAAATAATTGTACAAATGGAAAATTTCCTTTGTTTCCTCTTAGCCAAAAGGAATGGAATGAAGAACATGTCAAATACATAAGAGAAGAAGATGATTGAAGAGAAAATATTTTATTACCCGAAAAAATGATTAATGGTTACAACAAACATTCCCTAAAATGCTACTGTATGTCCATTCCACTTCATGACAACTCATTTTTTAAAGTGACTTGATAAACTTTGCATCTTTACTCCACAATTATATTTTATAAATTAAGAAAATATGTTTGAAATAACAATAGATTGTTATTTTTCAATCTGTAATTTAATGAAGCATGTTAAAAGAGCTAAAATGGCTAAAGCAAACACAATAGTACCTGAAGTTAAGAATACTCTTAAAGACTAAATTGAAGGGAAAACAAAATAGTTTTCCTGTAGACATTTGCAGTATACTTTGTTGATTCCAGATAGCAGTTGAAAATTCTTGAAAAAGATGGACTTCAATGATACTTCATTTTTCACATTTTCATACTGAGAATCAAATAGGTATTGTCAGTTTAATGTTTGGAGTACATTCATTGTCATATTTTCAGAATGTTTTCATAGAACATAGTTTGGACCGAGTTATTTTTGAAAGCTGTGCTTTATTTCAAATTCAAACAGGTTTAAAGGAGCAAGATCTCAGGCTGCAGGCATCTGAGAATGCATACTAAAGTCAATGAGCCAATTTAATGGATTCCAAATCATAGGACAATTGCATTTACGTGGACTTAACATGAGCTGTCTATAGGGAATACACAGCTGAGACAGGAGCAGTCAGATTTTGATTTAGGAAAGGATGATAGTGCTATACAACTTATTATAAATTACCAAGCCTTCATATTTCATTGCCATGTTAAACAAAGCAAGTTATCTTTCCAATAGTTTAAAATGAATTTATATGGTTCCAAAGTGACACTTAATTCAATGAGCGAGGCTGTCTTGCACCTTATTGGTCATGATAACCTGTCACGATGTATTCTAACTAGAAAACTAGCAGTGCAGGTTTTGGTGCATGTCACTGATGCCTTTAGACCCGTCATCCTTGCCCACCCCACCTCCCTCCCCCCAAGACCCGTCCCTCTTGCTCATCCCACCTCCCTCCCCCCAAGATCCGTCTCCCGCGCCCACCCCACCTCCCTCCCCCCATGACCCGTCTCCCTTGCCCACCCCACCTCCCTCCCCCCATGACCCGTCTCCCTTGCCCATCCCACCTCCCGCCCCCCAAGATCTGTCCCCCTTGCCCCCCACCTCCCCTATTCTTGACCCGTCCCCCTTGCTCACCCCACCTCCCTCCCCAAGACCCACCCCCCTTGCCCCCCCACTAGACCCATCCTCCTTGCCCGCCCCACCTCCCTCCCCCCAAGACCCGTCCGTCTTGCCTGCCCCACCTTCCTCCCCCCAAGACCCGTCCGTCTTGCCTGCCCCACCTTCCTCCCCCCAAGACCCGTCCGTCTTGCCCGCCCCACCTCCCTCCCCCCAAGACCCGTCCGTCTTGCTCACCCCACCTCCCTCCCCCCCCAGAGACCCGTTCATCTTGCCCGCGCCACCTCCCCCCCCCAGAGACCCGTCCGTCTTGCCCGGCCCACCTCCCTCCCCCCAAAACCCGTCCCCCTTGTCCACTCCACCTCCCTCCCCCAAGACCCGTCCCCCTTGCCCACTCCACCTCCCTCCCCCAAGACCCGTCCCCCTTGCCCACCCCACCTTCCTCCCCCCAAGACCCACATCCCTTGCCCGCCCACTTCCCCCCTCTAGACCTGTTCCCCTTGCCCGCCCATCTCCCTTCCCCCAAGACCCGTCCCTCTTGCCCACCCCACCACCCTCCCCCCAAGACCCGTCCCCCTTGCCCGCCCCACCTCCCTCCCGCCAAGACTCGTCCGTCTTGCTCGCCCCACCTCCCTCCCCCCCCCCAGAGACCCGTCCATCTTGCCCGCGCCACCTCCCTCCTCCCCCCCAGAGACCCGTCCGTCTTGCCCGCGCCACCTCCCTCCTCCCCCCCAGAGACCCGTCCGTCTTGCCCGCCCCACCTTCCCAACCCGCCACCACCTTCCCACCCCCCCCCCCCCCCCCGAGACCAGACCCCTTGACGCCCCAAGACCCATCCCCCTTGCCCCCCCACCACCTCCCCCGACCCGTGCCCCTTGCCCACCCCACCTCCCTCCCCCAAGACCCGTCCGTCTTGCCCGGCCCACCTCCCTCCCCCCAAAACCCGTCCCCCTTGTCCACCCCACCTCCCTCCCCCGACCTGTCCCCCTTGCCCACCCCACCTCCCTCCCCCCCAAGACCCACATCCCTTGCCCGCCTATCTCCCTCCCCCACAAGACCCCCATCCCTTGCCCGCCTATCTCCCTCCCCCACAAGACCCACATCCCTTGCCCCCCCACTTCCCCCCTCTAGACCTGTCCCCCTTGCCCGCCCATCTCCCTTCCCCCAAGACCCGTCCCTCTTGCCCACCCCACCACCCTCCCCCCGACCCGTCCCCCTTGCCCACCCCACCTCCCTCCCCCCAAGACCCGTCCCCCTTGTCCACCCCACCACCCTCCCCCCAAGACCCGTCTCCCTTGCCCACCCCACCTCCCGCCCCCCAAGTGCTGTCCCCCTTGCCCCCCACCTCCCCTACTCTAGACCCACCCCCCTTGCTCACCCCACCTCCCTCCCCCTCAAGACCCACCCCCCTTGCCCCCCCAGACCCTTGTCCACCCCACCTCCCCCCCCCCAAGATCTGTCCACCTTGCCCACCCCACCTCCCTCCCCCCCCCACCCAAGACCCACAACCCTTGCCCCCCCAAGACCCGACCCTCTTGCCCACCCCACCTCCTCCCCCCAAGACCCTTCCACCTTGTCCACCCCACCTCCCTCCCCCCAAGACCCGTCCCCCTTGTCCACCCCACCTCCCTCCCCCCAAGACCTGTCCCCCTTGTCCACCCCAGACCCTTGTCCACCCCACCTCCCTCCCCCCCCCCCAAGATCTGTCCACCTTGCCCACCCCACCTCCCTCCCCCCCCCCCCCAAGACCCACAACCCTTGCCCCCCCCAAGACCCGTCCCCCTTGTCCACCCCACCTTCCTCCCCCCCAAGATCTGTCCACCTTGCCCACCCCTCAAGACCCATCCCCCTTGCCCACCCCACCTCCCTCCCCCACAAGACCCATTCCCCTTGCCCCCACCTCCTCCTCCCTCTAGACCCGTCTCCCTTGCCCATCCCATCCCACCAAGACCCATCCCCCTTGCTCACCCCACCTCCCTCCCACCCAAGACCCGTCCCCCTTGCACACCCCACCTCCCTCCCACCCAAGACCCGTCCCCCTTGCACATCCCACCTCCCTCCCACCCAAGACCCGTCCCCCTTGCCCACCCCACCTCCCTCCCCCACAAGACCCATTCCCCTTGCCCCCACCTCCTCCCTCTAGACCCGTCTCCCTTGCCCATCCCATTCCCCCCAAGACCCATCCCCCTTGCTCACCCCACCTTCCTCCCACCCAAGACCCGTCCCCCTTGCACACCCCACCTCCCTCCCACCCAAGACCCGTCCCCCTTGCACACCCCAACTCCCTCCCACCCAAGACCCGTCCCCCTTGTCCACCCCACCTCCCTCCCACCCAAGACCCGTCCCCCTTGTCCACCCCACCTCCCTCCCCCCCAAGATCCGTCCCCCTTGTCCACCCCACCTCCCTCCCCCCCCCCCAAGATCTGTCCACCTTGCCCACCCCACCTCCCTCCCCCCCCCCCCAAGACCCACAACCCTTGCCCCTCCAAGACCCGTCCCTCTTGCCCACCCCACCTCCCTCCCCCCCAAGACCCACATCCCTTGCCCCCCCCAAGACCCGTCCCTCTTGCCCACCCCACCTCCTCCCCCCAAGACCCGTCCCTCTTGCCCACCCCACCTCCTCCCCCCAAGACCCAATCCCCTTGCCCCCACCTCCTCCCTCTAGACCCGTCTCCCTTGCCCATCCCATCTCCCTTCCCCCAAGACACATCCCCCTAGCTCACCTCACCTCCCTCCCAACCAAGACCCGTCCCCCTTGCACACCCCACCTCCCTCCCCCCCAAGATCCGTCCCCCTTGTCCACCCCACCTCCCTTCCCCCTCCCCCAAGATCTGTCCACCTTGCCCCCCCCCACCTCCCTCCCCCCCCCCCCCCCCAAGACCCACATCCCTTGCCGCCCCAAGACCCGTCCCTCTTGCCCACCCCACCTCCTCCCCCCAAGACCCGTCCCTCTTGCCCACCCCACCTCCTCCCCCCAAGACCCGTCCCTCTTGCCCACCCCACCTCCTCCCCCCAAGACCCGTCCCTCTTGCCCACCCCACCTCCTCCCCCCAAGACCCGTCCCTCTTGCCCCCACCTCCTCCCTCTAGACCCGTCTCCCTTGCCCATCCCATCTCCCTTCCCCAAGACACATCCCCCTAGCTCACCCCACCTCCCTCCCAACCAAGACCCGTCCCCCTTGCACACCCCACCTCCCTCCCCCCCAAGATCCGTCCCCCTTGTCCACCCCACCTCCCTTCCCCCCCCCAAGATCTGTCCACCTTGCCCACCCCACCTCCCTCCCCCCCCCCAAGACCCACAACCCTTGCCCCTCCAAGACCCGTCCCTCTTGCCCACCCCACCTCCTCCCCACAAGACCCGTCCCTCTTGCCCACCCCACCTCCTCCCCCCAAGACCCGTCCCTCTTGCCCACCCCACCTCCTCCCCCCAAGACCCGTCCCTCTTGCCCACCCCACCTCCTACCCCCAAGACCCGTCCCTCTTGCCCACCCCACCTCCTCTCCCCAACACCCGTCCCTCTTGCCCACCCCACCTCCTCCCCCCAAGACCCAATCCCCTTGCCCCCACCTCCTCCCTCTAGACCCATCTCCCTTGCCCATCCCATCTCCCTTGCCCATCCCATCTCCCTGCCCCCAAGACCCATCCCCCTTGCTCACCCCACCTCCCTCCCAACCAAGACCCGTCCCCCTTGCACACCCCACCTCCCTCCCACCCAAGACCCGTCCCCCTTGCACACCCCACCTCCCTCCCACCCAAGACCCGTCCCCCTTGCACACCCCACCTCCCTCCCAAGACCTGTCCCCCTTGCCCACCCCCCAACCCATCCCCCTTGCCCACCCCACCTCCCAGCCCCATACCCTTCTGCACGACCTCCCGATATCCCTCTGACCCCAGTCCCCTGGATCCTCCCTTCTCCCCCTCCTGGGTAGGTTTTCTACACTCACTCTCTGGTCCCGCATCTCCTTCTCCTGTCTTAGCCCACTCTCCTTTCTCTCACACCTTACCTTCTCCCCCACGGGATCCATTGACCGTGCCTGCCTGTCAGGCTGTCCCTGCTGCGAAGGGCCTCCTCCCTGGGTGACGTTGGGGCCGTCGCTTCCTGTGCGGTTGCCCAGGCTCCTTGTGACGAGCGGCTCCGGGGTGAAAGTTGGCGGCGGTGGCGGCTCCTTCCTGTCTCACAGCTGCTTCCAACATGGCGGCGGCGGCGGCGGCAGGGAGAGGGGCAGCGGCCGAGGCCGACTCGGACTGGCTCCTCACCCGCGACGGCTGCCTGAGCTGCGAGGAGGGCCTGCGCAGCCTGGCCTACCACCCGTCCCTCAACGCCATCCTGGCCGTCACCAACCGCTCCACCGTCAAAGTCATCGACGGCACTTCGGGCGCCGTGCTGCAGGTGTCCCGGTTAAACGGTGAGTTATGACGGGGTGAGGGAAAACCGAGGAGGCCCCGGTCCGGCACACCTCCCAGCTGGGCTCCTCCAGCGAGGCAAGAAAGGCCGGTTAGAAGCGCTGGGAGCGGGTGACTGGGTGGAGGATCGAGTGGGTGGGGTTGGGACGGGGGAAGGTTGGCACTGACGGGAATAAGAATCTGGGGGTGGGCGACAGGTCAAGGCCCGGGGCTTCGCTCAGACTGCAAGGCCGGGGTTGGGACAGGACAGGCCCGGCCGGGGTGATGTTGCCTTGTTGTGATGAGAATGTTGGGCTTGTTCACCGGCCCGGTTTATAAGCATGATGGGCCGGAAGCTGGCCTGTCCCTCTGCCCGGAGCCTGGGCCAGAAGCTGTCCCTGGGAAGGAGAGTGGGGATATGGTGCGATTTGGGGATTAAATGTACAATACGATGATCCACCGAGCCCTTTATTTTCATCCTCTTCTCCGATTAGCTTTCACAGACCGGTTCTGTTTCTCTTCCCACATACCCGGAACCGCCGGTTTCCCTCTAGCTTTTTTTTTGTTTCTCTTTCTCTGTCCCCTGCATTTTTTGCTGTTTAAAATGGCCCAGAAATAGCCTGTTTTCCCTGTCATAGTGCTCTGTTCTGGAAACAAAATGTATTGATACATGTGCCATAAAATGTGTTACACACGCACATTTGTACTCCTTTCTAAATGTGAACATAATTGGCATAAGCATTCTATATGTTAAATGTGCTCAAATATATGTTCACAATTGTCAATGTAGATCGAAAATACAGGGTAACGTGCATCCAGGTAGGCACGCTTATACATGATAACTGTATCCATAACTTTGCTTCCCTATTTAATATTGGTATATCACTGATTTGTAATTGGTAGTGTACACTTATTTATGTATCCATTGTCCACATTTACATTTCAATTTTACTGTCTTTTACTAATGAGTCAAAATTGACCGGATCAAGAAGTGGATCACCTTTAATATATACATGCTTTCATCTTGCGGTCTCAGGACTTTGTGGGAAAAAGTTAACAAATGAGGATGACATTTGTCTACATGTGAAATCTGAGATTTCTTTGTGCTATAATTATGTTGTTAACTGGAAGTAATGTTTGTGCAGCAATAAATTTCTGATCTATTTCCTCATTGTAGCAATGCTTTTAAGTAGTTCAGTAATAAATCCCAGTTCAGATCCTTGTTATCCACTAAACCTATTTTACATTCTACAATTTATTAAATTCTGAGTAAGCTAATTGGAGCCCATTGTTATTGTTTGTTTATTGAATATTATTTATACCATTCCTTTAAACTATGAAGTTTTAGGATACTCTTTTTGGACTAATTTACATCATTTTAATCATTTGGATAATCTCTGACATTAGAAACCTTAGCTAAAGTCAATTCTTTATGAAATGTACAAAATTTAAAATTTAAAAATTAGTTGTCATCTTTCAAACATCCCTTTCATAGTCTGCTTCAATTTTTGTTTTCTGTGCAATTTTGTTCTTGTGGTCAAAAGGATGACTCAAGGTCATCAATATTTAAGACTGTCAAGAAATCCAGTGGGTAATTCAGAAGAGACTTCTTTACCCAAGGAATGCTAAGAACATGAACTTGGAACCACAGTGAAGTGAATAGTATTGATCCGTTTAAGGGGAAACTAGACAAGTATATGAGCGAGATGGGAATAAAGGGTTACGACAGTAGATTTAAATCTGGTAAAAATTCTTGAGTAGAACATAAACAGTGTCATTGGGCCAAATGGCTTGTTTCTGTGTTTTATATTCTGTGTAATTCAGTAATGTACGAAAAGTCTGAATGGTAGATGAATGCAAAATTCAAGAAAATCTAACTACACTGTGCACTACAGTTTACTCTAAAGACATTGAATTTATACAGTTCAGTTGCAGCTCAAAGGACTGCAGAGCTGTTGAATTGTTCAATTGCTGACTTTTGTGCATTATAATTTTATAATTCAGCATAGATGTACTCAATAACATGCTACAGTTATGTTTTCAAACCAAAATATTGAAGTAAAAAGCAGATAATCACAGTTGTAGCATTACCGATTTGATTTAATTTGCAAGAATACATCCTGTTTGGATCATTGTCCAAGTGACTATTTACGAAGGTATAGCCATATTTCCAGAGCAGTCTGTGGTTAATTTATGGATAAGATTGTGGATTCCTCAAAAGTATGTACTTGGAGTGTTTGGATAGTACAATGTAAGCATATAGTCACAACAGAATGATATAGTTATATCTTATCGTGAAAGTATTTTACACAAAACCTTTTATAATACTTCACTGATCCAATTTACTTTTGCTTCATGAAAGGTTCATAACCATTTAAGCAGTGCTGATGTCCCCCCCCACCACTGTTTATATGCTGAAAGGTAGTGATTCATTTCTTTCCAAACGCCTTAATGATGAGCTAAGGCCTTCTCCACTCATCTGACCTCCGTCTGCTCAGTCCATTCTTTCTTCTAAGATCAAAGTAATCTCTTCAACCCTGAGAAATATTATTCAATTTTTAAGTTAACAGCAACCCTACTCTTACATTGTGCTGATGATCTCAAGCATGGAATATAATACTTCTTGTTATGTATTTTGAGTAACTTACAAACTAGTGAGTAATAAAATTTAAGAGTCCTATGTTGGGTGATTGTGAATCATGCACCTTGAGTTAAAACTCTTGTGAAAAGCATTTTTTGATGTTTAAGTTTTTAATGTCTATCCAGATAAATAGATGAGATATTACACAATGATATTTTACTACTGCTAGGACTGTGATTGTACTCCCCAGCATAAAAATACTAGGTTCTGGATTTAGCAAGAAATTCTTGTTACTGTTGGAAATTTGGTGTCACATGATTGTCCAAAAAAAAATGAACAATGATGAAGGAAAAGAAACTAGGAGTCAAGATCTGGAAGGCATAGGTTTAGGGTGAGGGGGGAAAGATATAAAAGAGACCTAAGGGGCAACATTTCCACTCAGAGGATGATATGTGTATGGACTGATCTGCCAGAGGAAATGGTGGAGGCTGGTACAATTGCAACATTTAAAAGGCATCTGGATGGGTATATGAATAAGTTTAGAGGGATATGGGCCAGATGCCGGCAGGTGGGACTAGATTGGGTTGGGAAATCTAGTCGGCATGGACGAGTTGGACAGAAGGGTCTGTTTCCATGTTGTACATCTCTATGATTCTGACTATTTTATATGAAGTGAAATCAGAAATTGCTGGAAATGAATTGTACCCGTGAAGAGAATAAAAGATAAGGTAGTGTTTATGATAAATGGTGTACCTGAAACATAAGCTTGTATTTTCCTTTCATAAATGTTGACAGACTTATCACCAATATTTCATTTCTGAATGATAAATACTTGATACAAAGCCTAAAGTCCTAATACAGCTATGATTATCATTGATTTTAGGAAACTTTGTGTTTCAGTGAGAGTTTTGATCTGACAGACTCTGTTTTAACAACTCTGTGCCCTTGTCTGTACTTTTTATCTTACGTTAGACAACATTTTTGTAATTAAAAAATGACTTTTTTCTAATAAAAAAGAGTGCAGTTGAATTGTTTAACTTGGAGATTGAGTAGTGATAAAATTAGTTTGATATGATTTGTGGAGTCTGAAACTGAATTGATTAGAGAGCAATTGTGCCTCAAAGATTGGGAAAGGATTAGGCAGGTAGAATGAGAAATGAAGAAAACTGGACCTGATATCAAAATAGCATGCTATTGTAAAGTAATGCCTGGTGTATGAAGTAACTGCTGAAAATTCAATGTGTGTATATATAATGTGATATAAGGTGGCTTTTTTTCTGTGATAATTTTGAGCTACAAATTTAGTTTATTCCTGCAGCATGTTTATGAAGAATTGTCACTGGAGTCAAAACCTTAATTCTATTTTCTCACCACTGATGCTGCCAGACCTGCTGAATTTCTCCAGCAATTTCTGTTTTTGTTGTTTACTGAAAATTAACTTTTGGTTTTTAGGATGCCCTGATTCTCTTTGTTTTGTGCACAAGTGCACTTGTCACTGACTACCAGGTGCAACCCGTTCAAGTATTTTCATTTATAGGGAGCTTGACTTCCTTGGTTGTGCTCTTGTTTCTTCCTACGTTATGTTTATAAGTGAGCAGGAAGTGATCAATCTGCTTCAAATTCTTCCCCTCACTGACCTATTTTTGACAGCACTAAGTTCCAAAAGAAAATCTGAATGTATTCCGTTTAGCCATTTATGTTCTATGACTCAGTAAAGCAGAAATTATATTTCCCATGTAGAAATGCTGAATTAGCTAAGTATATAAGCAATTCTGTAACCTTGGCAGCTACATTTCCTTGATTACTATTCAGTTAAAACATTTTATTTGGGGTGGGTGAGTGCCAGGTATGGCAAGACTTAACAATTCCTGAATTATGTTGATATTGCACAATTTTCAAAAGGAAATCATTGCAGTGCACATGGACACCCTTTCACTTCAAAACTCCAGCTACCCCATTTTCCAAAAATCCATTGGAGAAAGATTGCTGTGCTGTAAAAGTCTCCCTCCTAGAGTGGAAGAGCCTGTTGGCCAAAGGCATGCTTATTTGTTGTTGTTACATTGACCAGCTGAAAGTTGTCATGTGTAAATTGAACTGTCTTAGCTGTAATACTGGTGCTATAACCCCTTTACTTGTCCAGGCTTCCAGGAGGAATGACCATGAATGACATTGCAGAGAATATTTACTAGCACCTGTAGAACAGAACTGGAGCATTTGATGGGAAGGGTTGCCAAAGATTTTGCCCCTGGAATGTTTTTATTCTTACTCCTGAAGCTGATTTCTGAAAGATTAATCTTTTGTACTGTTGCTCTTTTTTTAAATGACATAGGTGTTGTAATGCACTTCAGTAGCATGATGCTATTTGGATAATTTCCCAGAAGTTTGGAGTGTACTACAGTACTGGGAGTAGCATTCAGGACCTGCAGGAATGTTTATTTTCACCTGAGCTGTTAGTAGCTGGGACTGACTAGGTGCCATTCAATCAGAGTCGATGTTAAATTTTGCTGCATGATGCCTTTGGAACTGCCCCATTTAAGAACTGTGTTGTGCAAACTTATTTTGAAACTTAAAAGGAATTCTTTCCACACTTGCACCACTTAGTTTATGTAGTTGAAGTAATTGTGCTCTCCCTCCAATCTGCAACTGTTCTGCATTTTGTGTATTTAAAAACCAACAAAATGTGAATTTTTCATTGCTGGTCTATGGACTTCACTGACAAGGTCAGCAATTATTGGGCACCCCTAGATACCCTTGAAGATGGTATTTATAGTTTGAAGTTGAGATTGCATGTCACTTTTCTTAATTGTTAATACGATATAGATATATCTGATTAGTCATCTATTCACCCTTCCTGCTTAGAATCACAGAAACCCAAATGTGTTGAAGCAGGTCACTTAGCCTGTTGAGTCCACACCGACCATCTGAAGGCATCCCACCCAGACCCCACCTCCCTACTGTATGACCCTGCATTTCCTATGGTTAACCCACCTACCCTGCATGGCTAATTCACCCAGCCTACACATCTTTGTGTGAGGAAACTGGAGCAACCAAAGGAAACCATGCAGACATGGGGAGAACGTGCAAACTCCACACAGACAATTGCCCGAGACTGAAATCAAACCCTGGTCTGTGGTGCTGTGAGGCAGCAATGCTAACCATGAGCCAATTGCTGTTGAGAAGGTGGTGGTGAGCTGTTTTCTTGAACTATGCAGTCCTTGGGATGTAGGGACACTCAATGCTTTTAGGATTTTGACCCAGTGTCCGTGAAAGAACAGTTTTGTTTCAAATCAGGATAGTTTGTGGCTTGGAGATGAACTTCCAGATGGTGGTGTTTCAGTGCACCTGACCTTCTATTTCCAGGTGGTATAAATCACCGGGTTAGAAGATGCAGTTGAATGAACCAAAGTGTGTTGCAGTGCATCTTGTAGATGATAACATGGCCACTGTGTGTTGTCAGTAGTGAAAGGAATAAATTTTGAAGATAGGTGGTGAAGTAGGATGTTAATACAGATTGCTTGTCCTGGATGATGTTGAGGATCTTGTGTTGTTGAAGGCACACACATCACGGCAAGTGGAGATTATGCAACACTTCTACCTTAGAGATGGTAGATAGGTATTAGGGAGACAGGGTAGAGTTTACTTGTCATAGAATTCCTTGTCTCTGACCACAGTTAGAGGGAACTTACAGATGTTAATGTTCCCATGTCCCTTCTACTTGTAGACAGTATAAGTTGCATGGTTGGAAGGTGCTGCTGAAAGAGCTTTGAAGTGATACTGCTGTATATCTTTTAGAATGGACACACTACAGTAACTGTTTACGATGAGTGGAAGCAGTGGTTGATGAATCAATCAGTTGGACAGCTTTGTCACGGATGGTCGAGAGTGTGGTGCTGGAAAAGCACAGCAGGTCAAGCAGCATCTGAGGAGCAGGAGAATCAACGTTTTGGGCAAAATCCCTTCATCAGGAATGGGGTTGTGAGCTGAGGGAGGGGGTGGGGCTAGGGGGAAGGTAGCTGAGAGTGCGATAAGTAGGAGGAGGTAAGGGTGATGGTGATAGGTTGGAGAGGAGGGTGGAGCAGATAAGTGGGAAGGAAGAATGACAGGTGATGAAGGCAGTGCTGAGTTAGAAGGTTGGAACTGGGATAAGTGGGGGGGAAGGGAAATGAGGAAATTGGTGAAATCCACATTGATGCTGTGGGATTGTCGGGTCCCGAGGCGGAAGACGAAGGTTTCTTCCCTCAGGGATCTGTGTTAAGGCAGTGGCGTCAGAGGTGGCATAGGTCCTGTATCTCCTTGGCAGAGTGGAAGGGGAAGTTGAAGTGTTTGGCCAGAGGGCGATGGGGTTGGCTGGTGCGGGTGTCCCGGAGATGCTCTCTAAAGCGCTCTGCGAGTAGGTGGCCTGTAGAGGAGACCGCACTGGATACAGTATATGACGTGTGGAAGTGCTGATTGATCTGGAAGGCTCTTTTGGGGCTTTGGACAGAGGTTGAGGAGCCTTGGATGGAGGGGAGGGGGGAGTGTGGAAAGAGAGGGGTAGAGTGAGGAGGGAGAGGGGAGTGTAGAAAGGGGGGTAGAGGGGAGGGTGGAAAGAGGGCGGTAGAGGAGGGGGGGTAGAGGGGAGGGTGGAAAGAGGGGGGTAGAGGAGAGGGGGGAGGGAGAGGGGAAGGTGGAAAGAGGGTGGTAGAGAGGGGAGTGGGGGGGAGTGTGGAAAGTGGGGGTAGAGTGGGGAGGGAGAGGGGAGTGTAGAAAGAGGGGGGTAGAGGGGAGGGGGGAGGGAGAGGGGAGGGTGGAAAGAGGGTGGTAGAGAGGGGAGTGGGGCGAGTGTGGAAAGAGGGGGTAGAGTGGGGAGGGAGAGGGGAGTGTAGAAAGGGGGGGGGAAGGGGGTAGAGAGGGGAGGGGGGTAGAGAGGGGAGGGGGGTAGAGAGGGGAGGGGGGTAGGGAGGGGAGGGGGGTAGGGAGGGGAGGGGGGTAGGGAGGGGAGGGGGGTAGAGAGAGGAGGGGGTGGGGAGGGGGGTAGAGAGGGGAGGGGGGTAGAGAGGGGAGGGGGGTAGAGAGGGGAGGGGGGTAGAGAGGGGAGGGGGGAGAGAGGGGTAGAGAGGGGAGGGGGTAGAGAGGGGAGGGGGGTAGAGAGGGGAGGGGGGAGAGAGGGGTAGAGAGGGGAGGGGGGTAGAGAGGGGAGGGGGGTAGAGAGGGGTAGAGAGGGGAGGGGGGTAGAGAGGGGTAGAGAGGGGAGGGGGGTAGAGAGGGGAGGGGGGTAGAGAGGGGAGGGGGGTAGAGAGGGGAGGGGGGTAGAGAGGGGAGGGGGGTAGAGAGGGGAGGGGGGTAGAGAGGGGAGGGGGGAGAGGGGGGTAGAGAGGGGAGGGGGGTAGAGAGGGGAGGGGGGAGAGAGGGGTAGAGAGGGGAGGGGGGTAGAGAGGGGAGGGGGGTAGAGAGGGGAGGGGGGTAGAGAGGGGAGGGGGGTAGAGAGGGGAGGGGGTAGAGAGGGGAGGGGGGTAGAGAGGGGAGGGGGTAGAGAGGGGAGGGGGTAGAGAGGGGAGGGGGTAGAGAGGGGAGGGGGGAGAGAGGGGGGTAGAGAGGGGAGGGGGTAGAGAGGGGAGGGGGTAGAGAGGGGAGGGGGGAGAGAGGGGGGTAGAGAGGGGAGGGGGGAGAGAGGGGGGTAGAGAGGGGAGGGGGGAGAGAGAGGGGTAGAGAGGGGAGGGGGGAGAGAGAGGGGAGGGGGGAGAGAGAGGGGTAGAGAGGGGAGGGGGGAGAGAGAGGGGTAGAGAGGGGAGGGGGGAGAGAGAGGGGTAGAGAGGGGAGGGGGGAGAGAGAGGGGTAGAGAGGGGAGGGGGGAGAGAGAGGGGTAGAGAGGGGAGGGGGGAGAGAGAGGGGTAGAGAGGGGAGGGGGGAGAGAGAGGGGTAGAGAGGGGAGGGGGGAGAGAGAGGGGTAGAGAGGGGAGGGGGGAGAGAGAGGGGTAGAGAGGGGAGGGGGGAGAGAGAGGGGTAGAGAGGGGAGGGGGGAGAGAGAGGGGTAGAGAGGGGAGGGGGGAGAGAGAGGGGTAGAGAGGGGAGGGGGGAGAGAGAGGGGTAGAGAGGGGAGGGGGGAGAGAGAGGGGTAGAGAGGGGAGGGGGGAGAGAGAGGGGTAGAGAGGGGAGGGGGGAGAGAGAGGGGTAGAGAGGGGAGGGGGGAGAGAGAGGGGTAGAGAGGGGAGGGGGGAGAGAGAGGGGTAGAGAGGGGAGGGGGGAGAGAGAGGGGTAGAGAGGGGAGGGGGGAGAGAGAGGGGTAGAGAGGGGAGGGGGGAGAGAGAGGGGTAGAGAGGGGAGGGGGGAGAGAGAGGGGTAGAGAGGGGAGGGGGGAGAGAGAGGGGTAGAGAGGGGAGGGGGGAGAGAGAGGGGTAGAGAGGGGAGGGAGAGGGGTGGGGAGAGAGAGAGGGGTAGAGAGGGGAGGGGGGAGAGAGAGGGGTAGAGAGGGGAGGGGGGAGAGAGAGGGGAGGGGGGAGAGAGAGGGGTGGGGAGAGAGAGGGGAGGGGGGAGAGAGAGGGGTGGGGAGAGAGAGGGGTAGAGAGGGGAGGGGGGAGAGAGAGGGGAGGGGGGAGAGGGAGGGGTAGAGAGGGGAGGGGGGAGAGAGGGGGGAGGGGGGGAGAGAGGGGGGAGAGAGAGGGGAGGGGGGAGAGAGAGGAGTAGAGAGGGGAGGGGGGAGAGAGAGGGGTAGAGAGGGGAGGGGGGAGAGAGAGGGGTAGAGAGGGGAGGGGGGAGAGAGAGGGGTAGAGAGGGGAGGGGGGAGAGAGAGGGGTAGAGAGGGGAGGGGGGAGAGAGAGGGGTAGAGAGGGGAGGGGGGAGAGAGAGGGGTAGAGAGGGGAGGGGGGAGAGAGAGGGGTAGAGAGGGGAGGGGGGAGAGAGAGGGGTAGAGAGGGGAGGGGGGAGAGAGAGGGGTAGAGAGGGGAGGGGGGAGAGAGAGGGGTAGAGAGGGGAGGGGGGAGAGAGAGGGGTAGAGAGGGGAGGGGGGAGAGAGAGGGGTAGAGAGGGGAGGGGGGAGAGAGAGGGGTAGAGAGGGGAGGGGGGAGAGAGAGGGGAGGGGGGAGAGAGAGGGGTAGAGAGGGGAGGGGGGAGAGAGAGGGGTAGAGAGGGGAGGGGGGAGAGAGAGGGGTAGAGAGGGGAGGGGGGAGAGAGAGGGGAGGGGGGAGAGAGAGGGGTAGAGAGGGGAGGGGGGAGAGAGAGGGGTAGAGAGGGGAGGGGGGAGAGAGGGGGGAGAGAGAGGGGAGGGGGGAGAGAGAGGGGTAGAGAGGGGAGGGGGGAGAGAGAGGGGTAGAGAGGGGAGGGGGGAGAGAGAGGGGTAGAGAGGGGAGGGGGGAGAGAGAGGGGTAGAGAGGGGAGGGGGGAGAGAGAGGGGTAGAGAGGGGAGGGGGGAGAGAGAGGGGTAGAGAGGGGAGGGGGGAGAGAGAGGGGTAGAGAGGGGAGGGGGGAGAGAGAGGGGTAGAGAGGGGAGGGGGGAGAGAGAGGGGTAGAGAGGGGAGGGGGGAGAGAGAGGGGTAGAGAGGGGAGGGGGGAGAGAGAGGGGTAGAGAGGGGAGGGGGGAGAGAGAGGGGTAGAGAGGGGAGGGAGAGGGGTGGGGAGAGAGAGGGGTAGAGAGGGGAGGGGGGAGAGAGAGGGGTAGAGAGGGGAGGGGGGAGAGAGAGGGGAGGGGGGAGAGAGAGGGGTGGGGAGAGAGAGGGGTAGAGAGGGGAGGGGGGGAGAGAGAGGGGTGGGGAGAGAGAGGGGTGGGGAGAGAGAGGGGTAGAGAGGGGAGGGGGGAGAGAGAGGGGAGGGGGGAGAGAGAGGGGTAGAGAGGGGAGGGGGAGAGAGGGGGGAGAGAGAGGGGAGGGGGGAGAGAGAGGAGTAGAGAGGGGAGGGGGGAGAGAGAGGGGTAGAGAGGGGAGGGGGGAGAGGGGTTAGAGAGGGGAGGGGGGAGAGAGAGGGGTAGAGAGGGGAGGGGGGAGAGAGAGGGGTAGAGAGGGGAGGGGGGAGAGAGAGGGGTAGAGAGGGGAGGGGTAGAGAGGGGAGGGGGGGAGAGAGAGGGGTAGAGAGGGGAGGGGGGAGAGAGAGGGGTAGAGAGGGGAGGGGTAGAGAGGGGAGGGGGGAGAGAGAGGGGAGGGGGGAGAGAGAGGGGTGGGGAGAGAGAGGGGTAGAGAGGGGAGGGGGGAGAGAGAGGGGTGGGGAGAGAGAGGGGTAGAGAGGGGAGGGGGGAGAGAGAGGGGTGGGGAGAGAGAGGGGTAGAGAGGGGAGGGGGGAGGGTAGAGAGGGGAGGGGGAGAGAGAGGGGTGGGGAGAGAGAGGGGTAGAGAGGGGAGGGGGGAGAGAGAGGGGTGGGGAGAGAGAGGGGTAGAGAGGGGAGGGGGGAAGAGAGGGGAGGGGAGAGAGAGGGGTAGAGAGGGGAGGGGGGAGAGAGAGGGGAGGGGGAGAGAGAGGGGTAGAGAGGGGAGGGGGGAGAGAGGGGGGAGAGAGAGGGGAGGGGGGAGAGAGGGGAGGGGGTAGAGAGGGGAGGGGGAGAGGGGGGTAGGGAGGGGGAGAGAGGGGGGTAGGGAGGGGAGAGGGGGGTAGAGAGGGGAGGGGGGAGAGAGAGGGGTAGAGAGGGGAGGGGGAGAGAGAGGGGTAGAGAGGGGAGGGGGAGAGAGAGGTAGAGAGGGAGGGGGAGAGAGAGGGGTAGAGAGGGGAGGGGGAGAGAGGGGTAGAGAGGGGAGGGGGGAGAGAGAGGGGTAGAGAGGGGAGGGGGGAGAGAGAGGGGTAGAGAGGGGAGGGGGAGAGAGAGGGGAGGGGGAGAGAGAGGGTAGAGAGGGGAGGGGGGAGAGGGGGGTAGAGAGGGGAGGGGGTAGAGAGGAGGGGGAGAGAGGGGTAGAGAGGGAGGGGGTAGAGAGGGGAGGGGGGTAGAGAGGGGAGGGGGTAGAGAGGGGAGAGGGTAGAGAGGGAGAGGGGGTAGAGAGGGGAGGGGGTAGAGAGGGAGGGGGAGAAGAGGGGAGGGGGAGAGAGGGGTAGAGAGGGAGGGGGGAGAGAGGGGGTAGAGAGGGGAGAGGGGAGAGGGAGGGGTAGAGAGGGGAGGGGGAGAGAGAGAGGGGTAGAGAGGGAGGGGGGAGAGAGAGGGGTAGAGAGGGGAGGGGGGAGAGAGAGGGTGAAGAGAGGGGAGAGAGAGGGGTAGAGAGGGGAGGGGGGAGAGAGAGGGGTAGAGAGGGGAGGGGGGAGAGAGAGGGGTAGAGAGGGGAGGGGGGAGAGAGAGGGGTAGAGAGGGGAGGGGGGGAGAGAGAGGGGTAGAGAGGGGAGGGGGGAGAGAGAGGGGTAGAGAGGGGAGGGGGGAGAGAGAGGGGTAGAGAGGGGAGGGGGGAGAGAGAGGGGTAGAGAGGGGAGGGGGGAGAGAGAGGGGTAGAGAGGGGAGGGGGAGAGAGAGGGGTAGAGAGGGGAGGGGGGAGAGAGAGGGGTAGAGAGGGGAGGGGGGAGAGAGAGGGGTAGAGAGGGGAGGGGGAGAGAGAGGGGTAGAGAGGGGAGGGGGGAGAGAGAGGGGTAGAGAGGGGAGGGGGGAGAGAGAGGGGTAGAGAGGGGAGGGGGGAGGAGAGGGGTAGAGAGGGGAGGGGAGAGAGAGGGGTAGAGAGGGGAGGGGGGAGAGAGAGGGGTAGAGAGGGGAGGGGGAGAGAGAGAGAGAGAGGGGTAGAGAGGGGAGGGGGGAGAGAGAGGGGTAGAGAGGGGAGGGGGAGAGAGAGGGAGAGAGGGGAGGGGGAGAGAGAGGGGTAGAGAGGGGAGGGGGGAGAGAGAGGGGTAGAGAGGGAGGGGGGAGAGAGAGGGGTAGAGAGGGAGGGGGGAGAGAGAGGGGTAGAGAGGGGAGGGGGGAGAGAGAGGGGTAGAGAGGGGAGGGGGGAGAGAGGGGTAGAGAGGGGAGGGGGAGAGAGAGGGAGGGGGAGAGAGAGGGTGGGGAGAGAGAGGGGAGGGGGAGAGAGAGGGGTAGAGAGGGAGGGGGGAGAGAGAGGGGTAGAGAGGGAGGGGGAGAGAGAGGGTAGAGAGGGGAGGGAGAGGGTGGGAGAGAGGGGTAGAGAGGGGAGGGGGGAGAGAGAGGGTAGAGAGGGGAGGGGGGAGAGAGAGGGGGGGGAGAGAGAGGGGTGGGGAGAGAGAGGGGTAGAGAGGGGAGGGGGGAGAGAGAGGGGTGGGGAGAGAGAGGGGTGGGGAGAGAGAGGGGTAGAGAGGGGAGGGGGGAGAGAGAGGGGAGGGGGGAGAGAGAGGGGTAGAGAGGGGAGGGGGAGAGAGGGGGAGAGAGAGGGGAGGGGGGAGAGAGAGGAGTAGAGAGGGGAGGGGGGAGAGAGAGGGGTAGAGAGGGGAGGGGGGAGAGGGGTAGAGAGGGGAGGGGAGAGAGAGAGGGGTAGAGAGGGGAGGGGGGAGAGAGAGGGGTAGAGAGGGGAGGGGGGAGAGAGAGGGGTAGAGAGGGGAGGGGTAGAGAGGGGAGGGGGGAGAGAGGGGTAGAGAGGGGAGGGGGGAGAGAGGGGTAGAGAGGGGAGGGTAGAGAGGGGAGGGGGGAGAGAGAGGGGAGGGGGGAGAGAGAGGGGTGGGGAGAGAGAGGGGTAGAGAGGGGAGGGGGGAGGAGAGAGGGGTGGGGAGAGAGAGGGGTAGAGAGGGGAGGGGGAGAGAGAGGGGTGGGGAGAGAGAGGGGTAGAGAGGGGAGGGGGGAGAGAGAGGGGTGGGGAGAGAGAGGGGTAGAGAGGGGAGGGGGAGAGAGAGGGGTGGGGAGAGAGAGGGGTAGAGAGGGGAGGGGGGAGAGAGAGGGGAGGGGGGAGAGAGAGGGGTAGAGAGGGGAGGGGGGAGAGAGGGGGGAGAGAGAGGGGAGGGGGGAGAGAGGGGAGGGGGGTAGAGAGGGGAGGGGGAGAGGGGGGGTAGGGAGGGGAGAGGGGGGGTAGGGAGGGGGAGAGGGGGGGTAGAGAGGGGAGGGGGGAGAGAGAGGGGTAGAGAGGGGAGGGGGGAGAGAGAGGGGTAGAGAGGGGAGGGGGGAGAGAGAGGGGTAGAGAGGGGAGGGGGGAGAGAGAGGGGTAGAGAGGGGAGGGGGGAGAGAGAGGGGTAGAGAGGGGAGGGGGGAGAGAGAGGGGTAGAGAGGGGAGGGGGGAGAGAGAGGGGTAGAGAGGGGAGGGGGGAGAGAGAGGGGTAGAGAGGGGAGGGGGGAGAGAGGGGAGGGGGAGAGAGGGGGAGGGGGTTGCGTTTAACCGCCGAGCGTGGGTTGTTGGCAACCGCTCTACGAGAACTGACGGCTCCCAGTTCCGGTAACACGTAGAGTGAGTATAAACCAGACCCGTTGTAAGTACGAGACCTGGTTGTGGCGACGCTGCGGGGAATAAAACACTTATATTCTAGCAGACTCGCCTCTTGGCTGTTTGTTCTGTGTCAGACTACTTTCCTGCGAGCCTGGTCCTTGACCTTGAGAATTTTTTAAAACATCATGGTAGATGGGATCAAGGAAAACCCTAAGGCTTTCTATAGGTATGTCAGGAATAAAAGAATGACTAGAGTAAGATTAGGACCAATCAAGGATAGTAGTGGGAAGTTGTGCATGGAATCAGAGGAGATGGGGGAAGCGCTAAATGAATATTTTTCGTCAGTATTCACACTGGAAAAAAAGACAATGTTGTCGAGGAGAATACTGAGATACAGGCTTCTAGACTAGATGGGATTGAGGTTCACAAGGAGGAGGTGTTAGCAATTCTGGAAAGTGTGAAAATAGGTAAGTCCCCTGGGCCAGAGGAGATTTATCCTAGGATTCTCTAGGAAGCCAGGGAGGAGATTGCTGAGCCTTTGGCTTTGATCTTCATGTCACCATTGTCTACAGGAATAGTGCCAGAAGACTGGAGGATAGCAAATGTTCCCTTCAAGGGGAGTACTTATAGACCAGTGTGCCTTACTTTGGTTGTGGGTAAAGTGTTGGAAAAGGTTAGAAGAGATAGGATTTATAATCATCTAGAGTGGAATAAGTTGATTAGTGATAGTCAACACAGTTTTGTGAAAGGTAGGTCGTACCTCACAAACCTTATTGAGTTCTTTGAGAAGGTGACCAAACGTGGATGAGGGTAAAGCAGTGATGTGGTGTATATGGATTTCAGTAAGGCATTTGATCAGGTTTCCCACGGTAGTCTATTGCACAAAATATGAGGCATTGGATTGAGGGTGATTTAGCAGTTTGGATCAGAAATTGGCTAGCTGAAAGAAGACAGGGTGGTGCTTGATGGAAATATTTATCCTGGAGTTCAGTTACTATTGGTGTTTCCCAAGAATCTGTTTTGGGTCCACTGCTGTTTGTAATTTTCATAAACAACCTAGATGAGGGCATAGAAGGATGGATTAGTAATTTTGCGGATGACATTAAAGTCAGTAGAGTTGTGGATACTGCAAAAGGATATTGTAGGTTACAGAGAGACATGAATAAGCTGCAGAGCTGGGTTGAGCTGTGGCAAATGGAGTTTAATGCAGAAAAGTGTGAGGTAATTCACTTTGGAAGAAGTAACAGGAATGCAGAGTACTGGGCTAATGGTAAGATTCTTGGTATTGCAGATGAGCAGAAGGACCTCTGTGTTCACCTACATAGCTCCCTGATACTTGCCACCCAGGTTCTATAGTTGTTAAGAGGGCATACGGTGCGTTTGCTTTTTTTAGTAGAGGCATTGAGTTTCAGAACCATGAGGTCTTGCTGCAGCTGCACAAAATTTTGCTGTGGCCGCACTTGGAGTAATGCATACAGTTCTGGTCACCGCATTATAGGAAGGATGTGGAAGCTTTGTAAAGGGTTCAGAGGAGATTTATTAGGATGGTGTGTGGTATGGAGGGAAGGCCTTACAAGGAAAGGCTGAGGGGCTTGAGGCTGTTTTCGTTGGAGAGAAGGTAGTTGAGAGGTGACTTAATTGAGACTTATAAGATAAACAGAGGGTTAGATAGAGCTTTTTTTCTTTGGATGGTTATGGCTCACACGAGGAGGCATAATTTTAAATTGAAGGGTGATAGATATAGGACAGATGCCAGAGGTAGTTCCTTTACTCAGAATAGTAGGGGCATGGAATGCACTGCCTGCAACAATAGTAGACTCCCCAAATTTAAGGGCATTTACATGGACATTGGATAGACATATGGACAAAAATGGAATTGTGTAGGTTAGATGGGGTTCAGATTGCTTTCACAGGTTGGTGCAACATCGAGCGCCGAAGGGCCTGAACTGCGCTGTAATGTTCCATGTTCTCTGTTTCATAAGTTCTTAATTTATCAGTATTTGAATGAAGTAAGTGCTTAGAATTACTATGATGTGATGAACTTTTGAAGAAGAAGTGAACTTCACGTTCATCTCTTCCACTTTCTGCCACTTCCATTCTTTCTTCGCCGTTGCACCTCCTGATTTCGTTTTAACTTCGTATGCTGTTGCATGACTAAGCTCTTGTAAGCAGTTATTACATTTTTTCAGTGTGTCTTGTGATTCCTAGCATCATTTCAAACACAAGACACTCAATCAAAAAAATTGGTTTTCATGCTGCTGTTTTTGTTTAGCATTATCAAGACCCAGAAAGGGTGCATCATGACATGACTCTAGCCTTTTCACCCATTTAAACTTGGTTGATAAGTCAACTTAAACTGGATGAGGCATTGCTGTGGTGAATGCTTCAGGAAATAATTGCTTCTGTAATTTTGTTTAGTTCAAGTGCAGTATAATACCTGAAGATATTCTGTTTGATTGCAAGGACATGTTCTGTAAATGAACAGATGGAGCTTCTAGTAATCGCATGTGAGCCACATTATGAGCCTGACTGATGACTTGAAGTTGGTTCTGAGTGTAATTTTTAGTTCTCAGGATTGTTCATCAAATACTGTTCAATTGTTAAAATTGCACTTAATGCTACATGTTCCATCCCACGTTTACGTTCACTTTTTAATTGAACCAGTCTATTCAGCTACCTTTCCTCGATATGTTAATTGTCTATTGCAAGCTTACCATCATTGGTTAATATACACATTGAGATTCCCGTACAACTGTATGTATTATAATATTGGCTTTAATAGCAAACTTGTAAGTAGGGTTTGAATTGTTTCGTGGTTGTCAGCTTGACACAAAATGATATCAAGGTTGTTTTCTGGGATAATGACTTCCTTGATCAGACCATTACTTATGTTAGTTGCAGATATTACACAGGAAAAGACTTAATGCTGCCACCTTTACACCTGAAAAATACCCAGTTCACCAAAGATGGTGAGGCAGCACCTTTCAAATCAGTGATCACTTCCATTGAGAAGGACAAGGACAGCAGATCCATAGGAAACCATCACCTGCTACTGCATAAGCAACACAATTAATATTTTACATAAACTGAATTAGAATTAGGTTTTTATTGTCACATGTACTCAAGTACAGAAGTACAGTGAAAAGTTTAGTGTTGCCTCTCATGGTGCCATCTTAAGTACAAAGTACAAATCTTAGATACAAAAAGAGGAATAAAGAAGAAAAAATATTGTATTATCTTAGTCATTCATGGTATGTTAGAAATAAGACATAGTTAAAAGGATAAATAATACAATCAGATGAACATTACATTGCAGTAGGTCAGCACAGGACCTTCCACACGTGGTCTGACTGGCTTTGCATGCCATGTCAGACCCCTGTCTAACAATCATCCCCGCTGTATTCGAGGCCTCCAGTCTTGGCTTTAGCTCGCAGCTGCTCTGCTCCAAGCCTCCACTTCACTCTGGCTCTCTGCCATTCTACCCCAGACCTCCAGCCCATTCTTCCTCCAGGAGTCTGTAATTAAGTCAAAAGGATGCAATGCCTACCTCATAAATGAATAATGTGGGATATGAAGTTCAGTGCTGGGTCAGCACAAGAAGCCATAAGTATCAACAGCATGTCTATTGGCAGAATACTTCTTTACTCGATCATTCCAAGCATGAAAAAGGCAGAATATAATCTCCAGCATGAGATGTGATCCCACGATTGGACGGTACTTGCTTAATAATCCAATATTATAGAATATAAAAATTGGAAGTCATGTTACAGTTTTGTAGAATTTTAGTTGGGCCACATCTAGAATATTGTGTACAGTTTTGGTCACCACAGTACTAGAAAGATGTGAACTTTGGAGAGGATACAGAAAAGGTTTACTTGGATGTTGCCTTGTCTGGAGGGTACTGACTATGAGGAGCGATTGGACAAACTTATTTTGTTTTCACTTGACCATTGGAGGCCTGGTAGAAGTTTACAAAATTATCAGAGGCATGGATAGTCAGTTTTTTTTTCCCAGGGTAGAAATATCAGTTACAAGGGGACAGAGGTTTAAAGTAAAAGGGAAAGAGTATAAAGGAGATGAAAGACAAGGTTTTTTTTTTGCAGAGAGTGGTACATGCCTGGAAAGCGCTGCTCGAGGAGATGGTACAAGCTAGGTGGTAGCAAACTTTGAGACATCTTGTCAGATACATAAATAGGCAAAGTGTAGAGGCGTATGGGCCACATAGAGACAATAGAGTTTTGGTTTAGAAAGGTGTCATGTGTTAGTGTGGATTTGGTGGCCTGAAGGACCTGTTCCTGAGCTGTACCATTCTTTGTTCATCATACCAACAAACAACTCGAGATTTGGCTCATTTGTGTTGGTTGGACTTGTATGTATTTGTTAGCAGGGACTAGTTCTCGGCATGGAAAGAGAACATGTCCAGGCTGTACGCAGTTCTTGAATTAAAAAAAATTAAGGAGAAATCAATTCATGTTGCATTCTCATGATAAAACCTTGCCCTATTAGACCTGCTTACCAACCAAACTGTAATTTTTCCCATTAAATATTAATTGATGCTCCTTTCGTGGATAAGAGGGAGAGATGAGCCAAATTATTCTTACTATTTTTTTTATCTCATATAGAGGTAGTTATTAATTACTTCATTTACCGTTCCTTTTTTTAGAAAAGATGCTGTTTGTGACATTCATCTTAAAATGACACACAGCAAATTATTTAGGGTTGAAGCAAAGTAGGATTTATTACTGCTTTCAAAACCCAGTGGAATTGTTCACAACATACATTTACACACGCTTTAATCTAAGACAGGGAAAGGAAGGCGAGTTACAAATTACTTAAATCAAAGTTAAACAAATAAATTCACATGAAATAAGGAGTCGAGTGAGTCAATATTTAGTTGGCTGTGTGCAGAAAAACCATTCCACAGATGCAGTTGAATTGCTGGTGAAGGTGTAATAGTGTAAGTTGGGAATTTGTTTACATTGCAAGCATTGGTTTCTTTCCAGAAATCAGACTTTTGAGAGAGATTAAGATCAGAGGTGGGAGTTTTACTAAGCCTGCAGCTGCCTGCTTTTCTGTTGTTACAAGCAGATAGCAAAACAAAAGTAAAAGCAACATAATAGCAGCTATGAGAAGGAGCATGGTCAACACAGAACTGAGGGTGTTGTACGTAAATGCATGCAGTACATGAACCAAGGTAAATGAGTTTATAGCATAGATTGTAGATAGTCCATTTTGTTTGGTAGCATTCTTTCAGGGATAAATGTTGGCTTAGGCTCCAAGAGAAATTGCTGCATTTTTCTTTTAAATAATGTTTTGTCTAAATAATATCTTGTCCATCTACCTGAAAAGGCCAATAGGTTTTCTCTTAACATTGAATCCAACCTCCTCGGCAGCATGTTCCAGAAAACTGCCACCTTCTGTGTTTTTAAGAAAAAGCTTAACCTCGCACATCTCCTTTAAATTCTCCCCTTCCCTTAAGCCATAAATTTATGGCCCCTAGTATTTGATTTCATCTTGGGGGGGAGAAAAAGAGTCTGATTATCCACCGAAAGCCTACTTCTGTTCCTATTTCTTATGGTCATTATTGGTGCAACTTGTTCTCAATACTGACATGAAACTTACCCATAAAATGCTGGCTTAAAAGGAAGAGTGCTACCAATGAGCGATGCTTGAAAACGATGAGTTGGTTACAAGCCAGGGAATAATCCTTGTTGAAATAGTATAGTACATAGTATCATAATGACATAAAATCAAAGTATTCAAGGGGCCAATTAACTTACAGGTGCTTCTATTGCTTATGTTCTTTTTGTGTAAGAACCATTTCAGTTAAAGCCACCTTGAGTGTGATGTAGCTAATCCATTATGTTAATTTCCACCTAAAAATTTGAGTAAGATTGTAAAGGCATACACTTCTGGTAAGTGTGCAGTTGTTACACTGTCAGTTTATGGAAAAGCGCAGCAGGTCAGGCAGCATCCAAGGAATCGACGTTTCGGGCATAAGCCCTTCTTCAGGAATTAAGAAAGTGTGTCCAGCAGGCTAAAATAAAAGGTAGGGAGGAGGGACTTGGGGGAAGGGCGTTGGAAATGCGATAGATGGAAGGAGGTCAAGGTGAGGGTGATAGGCCGGAGTGGGGTGGGGGTGGAGAGATCAGGAAGAAGATTGCAGGTTAGGAAGGCGGTGCTGAGTTCGAGGGATTTGACTGAGACAAGGTGGGGGGAGGGGAAATGAGGAAACTGGAGAAATCTGAGTTCATCCCTTGTGGTTGGAGGGTTCCTAGGCGGAATATGAGGCGCTCTTCCTCCAACAATAATGTTGCTATGGTCTGACGATGGAGGAGTCCAAGGACCTGCATGTCCTTGGTGGAGTGGGAGGGGGAGTTGAAGTGTTGAGTCACGGGGTGGTTGGGTTGGTTGGTCCGGGTGTTCCAGAGGTGTTCTCTGAAACGTTCTGCAAGTAGGCGGCCTGTCTCCCCAATATAGAGGAGGCCACATCGGGTGCAGCGGATGCAATAGATGGTGTGTGGAGGTGCAGGTGAATTTGTGGCGGATATGGAAGTATCCCTTGGGGCCTTGGAGGGAAGTAAGGAGGGAGGTGTGGGCGCAAGTTTTGCATTTCTTGCGGTTGCAGGGGAAGGTGCCGGGAGTGGAGGTTGGGTTGGTGGGGGGTGTCACGGAGGGAGTGGTCTTTTCGGAACGCTGATAGGGGAGGGGAGGGAAATATATCCCTGGCGGTTGGGTCCGTTTGGAGGTGGCGGAAATGATGGCGGATGATACGCTGTACATGGAGGTGGTAGGTGAGGACAAGTGGGGTTCTGTCCTCGTGCCGGTTGGAGGGGCGCCTACTTGCGGAACGTTTCAGAGAACACCTCTGGGACACCCGGACCAACCAACCCAACCAATCCGTGGCTCAACACTTCAACTCCCCCTTCACCAAGGACATGCAGGTCCTTGGACGACTCCATCGCCAGACCATAGCAACACGACGGTTGGAGGAAGAGCACCTCATCTTCTGCCTGGGAACCCTCCAACCACAAGGGATGGATTCAGATTTCTCCAGTTTCCTCATTTCCCCTCCCCCCACCTTGTCTCAGTCAAATCCCTCGAACTCAGCACCGCCTTCCTAACCTGCAATCTTCTTCCTGACCTCTCCGCCCCCACCCCACACCGGCCTATCACCCTTACCTTGACCTCCTTCCACCTATCGCATTTCCAACGCCCTTCCCCCAAGTCCCTCCTCCCTACCTTTTATTTTAGCCTGCTGGACACACTTTCTTAATTCCTGAAGAAGGGCTAATGCCCGAAACGTCGATTCTCCTGTTCCTTGGATGCTGCCTGACCTGCTGCGCTTTTGCAGCAACACATTTTCAGCTCTGATCTCCAGCATCTGCAGTCCTCACTTTCTCCACACTGTCAGTTTATGCCCATTTATGTGTAAAGCAATTGTTAAGACATTGATATACATTCAATGAAGGAATTCTTGCCTCTCAGTGGGCAGATTTAATTCATACTCCATGGGTTTAGCTTATGAATAAAATTTGATACTCCAGGACTGTTCCGAGGCGATGCTGCAGACTCAGTTGAGTTGATGTCATAAGAGTGAGTTAGTTGAGGTACTAGAGGGTGAGCAACATTAGTCACTCTCACCTCCTCTCTCGAGTTCAGTTCTTTTGTCCATTTTTAGAAAAAGACTGTATGCAATGAGGTCAGGAGCTAAGTGGCCCAGGTGGAACCCAAACTGAGTATAAGTGAGAAGGTTCTTTCTTTGCAAGTGACTCTTAATAGCATTGGTTGTGACCCTTCCATCATTTTGATCAAGAGTAGGCTGATGAGGTGGTAATTAGCTAGGTTATGTTTGACCTTTTTATGGCCACGACATAACTGGCCGATCCTCCGCATTGTCAGGTGGGTCAGGTAGATGTCAGTGTTTGTAGGTGTACTGGAGCAGCTTGGCTAAGGCATGGCTAGTTCTGGACCACAGGTCTCCAGTACTATTGTTGGAATGTTGTCATGGCCATAGTCTTTTCAGGATTCAGTGTCTTCAAATGGCTTATAATTGGCCTCTTTAATACTACTTTTTACTTAGCAACAAATGAGTGATGATTCAGTGCTTAGTCAGGATGGTGGATCCTTTGGAGGCAAGATTGTAGCTGGTAGTCATGTACTGCTTCCTTTTTTCCTTTTAAGTAATAGAGGTTGTAGATTTAGGATTTGTATCCCCTGTCTCAGAATGAGAAAAATGTAATTAGAAATCAGAAATCCGTTTCAAAGTACAGTTCTTTAGAATATATTTCATTGATCCATTGTACGGACTTCGATTTACCCACCACCTCTGTTCCTTTCTTGAAAACTTTGGAAGGAAGGTAGAGATGGATCATCCATTTGGAAATTCTGTCTGAAGATACGTGCAAGTGCTTCAGTCTTGACTTTTGCACTGATGTTTGTGTCTCACTTTGCATTTGGTGATATTTGTAGAACTTTGTCCTCCTGTTGATTTTTTTTAATTGTCCATCGCCATTCGCACATGGGTGTGGCAAGATTGCAGAGCTCAGATTTGATATTTTGGTTGTGGATTATTTAGCTCTGTGTCTGTTGCATGTTGCTTCTGTTTTTGGTATGCAAATACTTCTATCTTGTAATTTTGCCACATTCGTGGCTTATTTTTAGGTGTGTCTGGTACTCCTCCTGGCGTGACCTCCAACAATGGTTCAATGAAGATTGCAGGTCTTTTAGCTAAATGATAATGGTAGTCAGACATATCGCTTGCCATGAGCTTATGGGTCGTGGTTGAATACAGTTCTGCTAATAATTTCCCACAGTGCTTCAGTGTTGCTCAGTTTTGAGTTGCTAGATCTGTTGAGTGTCTGGTAGTGTCATATAACATCTCTGATGGTTAGGTTGGTAAAGATCGGTCAAGTATGTCTTTCCCTCTTGTTAGTTCCCTATCACCTGCTATTAATAGCCTAACTGACTGGGCTGGCTATGTCCTAGTGATGCTACTGAGCCACTCTTGCTGATGGACATTTAAGTCCCCTATGTCTGTGCCCTTGCCACCCTCAGTGCTTTTTCCCAGCCAAGGGGAATTAATAGGTGTTAATCAGCACAACGTTTCTTTGGCCACACTTGATGTGATACCCATGAGTGTTTATGAGGTCTGGAGTCAATGTTATGTACTCTCATATTAACTCCCTTATGACCGTATATCACCGCACTACCAGTATCGATGTGTTTGTCCTGCTGGTGGAAAAACGATGCTGATATCTGGGGTTTTATAAGGTACAATTCTGAGAATATGTGTATTCACTAGTTTGTGGGACAAACCCCCAATTTTGCCACTAGTTTTTGATTCCAAATTTTATTGAATTTAAATTTCACCATTTGCCATGGTGATTCAAGCCCACGCATCCACGTCATTTTCCTGGGGTTCTGGATTAGTAATAAACTAAGCCACCACCTCCCCTCAGCCCTAATTCTTCAAGCTTTCTGATGTTAAAATATATTGTGGCAATGCCCTTTGAATTATTTGTTGATGTGCATTGCAGCCAAAACATAGTTTAGCAACAAAAAGTCCTTGATTACAATTATGTCCTTTTAGACAGCACTTCTTACAGCAGAAGTAAAACAGGCTACTTTTAAGTTTAACCTATGACAGTGCTCATAGATAACAAAGCACAGTTAAAATATTTTATCAAATAATATATTCATACAATTTCATAGAATCCCTACAACTTGGAAACAGGCCCGAAGTCCCCACCAAACCCTTCCCCATTACTCTACATTTAGCCCTAACACTATGGGCAATTTAGCATGGCTGATTCACCTAACCTGTACATTTTTGGATTGTGGGAGGAAACCGGAGCATCCGGAGAAGACCTACGCAGACATGGGGAGAATGTGCATACTCCACGTTGACACTCACTCAAGGCTGGAATTGAACCTGGGTCCTTGGCACTGTGAGGCAACAGTGCTAACCACTGAGTCACCATATATATTTTATAATGACATCCTTTGGTAATTTGTTTACTTTCCATTTTTGCTGTTTTATTTATGTGATTAAAACTGCTGCAAAAAGGAAAAGAGGAGGTGGATAAGTTAAGACTTGGGGAAATGTATTCTGGATCATTGTACTTGGAAACCGATGAGACATTTCTAATTATTTTTCATTCTGGGTCAGGGGGCTACAAATCCTAAATCACCTCTATCATCTAGAAGGAAGCAGGTACATGAGTACCAGCTACTATTTTGCCTGAGGCATCCACCATCCTGACTTAGAACTGTGTCACTCTCATGCGCTGCTAGGTCAAAAAGCTAAGCTCCCTAGCTAACAATACTTTAGCTGTACTTTCAGCTCACAGGTAACTGCCATCTTTATGGTCTGATCTATGTGTGACTCCAGACCCACAGCAATGCAGTTGACTCTTGACTGCCTTATGAGCAATTAGGGATGGGAAATAAATGCTGGCCTTCCAGTAATGCTGACATTCGATGAACAAATTTAAAAAAAAAATTTCAAGGACTGTATATATGGTAAATAGAAAACGGAGTCTGAATCAAGCATTTCCAAAGTCCAGGATGAAACATCAGATGCAGACTGATTTGCATTTTCCTCATCTTAGGATGCACTAGAATGGTATTCCACTTTCTACTACAATCCTGTGGCCTTCCTCCTGAGATGATTAATTCGTGTTAAGTTTAGTGCTGCATTCATTTGCACGACAAAAACTGGTTTTGGGATTAGTAAAACTTGCTTCACATGGACCTTTATTGCCTTAAATGAAGAAGATAAATTTTAACCCAATCGTGTAGATTGCATTTGAACCTAGTTTCCAGTGTCTGCCCATTCATTATCCAGTTACCTTGTTTCCATATTTTTTTTTTAAAGGACCAATGGACTGAACGGATAGGTAATGGCATCTGTATGTCAATGCCGTAATTGCTTTCTGTATTTGTAGCTTTTTGGTTGGAATGTGACTTGGTTATGTGCCAATAAATGTGAAGTACAGTGTGAGTTAACCCACTGAGTGGTGGTGACTGGTTTGACAGGATCTACTTATGTTAGAAACGTATGTGTAAACAAAAAACTTGTTGTTTGAAAGGGTGAGACACGGTAGTACACAAGAGGAAGCAAAAATTGGGCCAAAACAGTTTGTTTTTTCCTGAAGTAATCAATTTATACTTGTTAGAATAATTGTTTGTTCCGTGAGGGTGGGGAGAGGAACAACAGAGTAGGAGCACTTAATCGGCACAAATTCTCTGCCTGTTTAAAAGAACTACTGTGACTGCACTGCACAAAGCGTGTCAGCCAAGATGATTGTTATAGTATTTGATTGAAGACAGAAATGCTGCTTATTATTATCAAGAGTATGAGTATCTCTTTTGATTTTTAAAAAAAAGTATGGCTGAAGTAAATAACAGTATGATTGCTCCCTATTCCTGATTAGCTTGCCTAGTGGAACTGGATGGTGTAAGTTTCAGTTTCACATTGAGTCTCTCAATTCCATAACCATGTGGTTTTATGTATTGGATTTTGGAAAGAATACATATATAAAGATGCAACTATTGATTAACTTGCGAAGCAATGAGACTTTCAATTGGACTGTGTTGATGGTGATCCAGAGAATTCTGGGAATTGTCGATAGGCTTGATTGTATACCACCCTTAATGTTAAATAAGGTGTTATACTTGGAGAGCATTTTAGTAGTTGTGCTAATTCACATCAGAGTGATTGAAAGTGAAGTCTGCATTTCCCAAGAAATCTCCGTTTTGATAAAATTAGCAACAACTTGAATGTTTGTAAGTCTCTTGATAAAGTGCATAAATAAAAAGAATGAGCCATACTGCTTGTTTTGCCAAGTAGTCAGATCACAGCTGATGTTTACTTTGGAGGATGGGCACTCTGTAGCATGTGCTTCAAAGTCTTTCCACCCGCAACCGGGCACAAGTCAGGATGGAATAGTCCCCAGTTGCCTGCGTTAGTGCATCTCCGGTAACACTCAAGGTGCTCCATACCATCCAAGACAAAATGGCTCTACTCACCATCGTTAACATTTTCATTCAGTGTGGTGTGACTGCAGTATATTGCATCTCAAGGTATGCAACAACTTCCAAACCTGCACCCTCAATCACCCTGATGGATATGGGCAGCAGGTGAAAGGAATACCACCACTCCAAGGCTCATGTCATCCTGACTTGGAAACATGACGACTGTGTTCCATCTTTTGATGGGTTCAAATGCTGGAACTCCCTTCCAGTCAGCACTGTTGGCATATCTTCACAGACTAATGGTTCAAAATGCCAGTTCATCACCATCTTCTCAAGGGATAATGGAGAGGTGCAATAAATACTGGCTTATAGAACCCGCATGATGTGAATAAACAAATAAGAACTTCACTTGCTCACTGTCGCTCCGTATCCAATGAAAGCTGTAGGTAGCAAACAGCCATTTATTCATTAAAATAAGCAAGATACTGTGGGCACTAGAAATCTGAAATAAAAACTGAAAATTCTTAGATAACTTTGATCAGGCATCGTCTGTGATGGTCTTAATGAAGAACCTCTGAAAGATCATTGAATTGAAACATGAATATCAACATACTGTATATGTTGTTTGGGTGAAATAAAAATTTCAAGCTTGTATTTGCAGCCTTTTCAGGCAGACATTTTCAGATTTCAGCTAACTAATTTGAATAATACTTTGCAATCAACGACTCTAACCCATTATAACTCTTAATTGTAAGATTATTTCAGTATTTTCTTCAAACAAAAAGCAGATAATGAAACTATCCTCCATTTTATAATTTTGAGGAGCTTGAATTTAGGTCACCTGTCAATCTTAACTCGCTGGAATACAAATTTCATGCTATTGGTTCTCATGAATCGATATTTGAATTGACAGTGTTCTGATAAACCTACACTGTTGTCTTCTCCTTTAAGGTCAGTATATTTTCTATGAAGTTTGGTGCCCCAGCATAGAATGCAGCTTTCCAGATGGATCCGACTTCCCAACCAGTGAAATTTATACTTTTACTCCTAATGTCCTCATAAGGTTTTTTTCTCTTGTAGCTACCCAATCCTGACAAGCTACTTGTGTATCTTTGTCTCTCCAACATGGAGTGAATGTAGTTAAAATCTGGTACAGTAAACTTCTGCCTGTCCCCATTTTTGACTGACCATGTAATTGAAAAGAAGAACTCTGTGGAAGTGTGCACTGGTGCAGCGCTGAGTTCATGCACCTCTTGAGAGTGCAGTTAAAATCCAAATTAGTCCATTCACACGGTAAAAACAAATATTATATGCAGCTTTATATAGAATTGTCTAAAGACTAAGCCTGTTTTATGTTTGCCTAATTAGCCAGCTATTCAGATGATAAATTCAGTATCAGTGTATGCGTATCTCTATTTAGTCTGCTTTGATATAACATTTTCATTTTAAGGGTAGGAATTTTGACTTTGGTCATGTGGATAACAACATGTTTGTGGGGATGTTGACACTTATTGTTTTGCTTTTGTTTTGTTCCTGTTGGTGCGTGGATAGATTGATCACGTGTTAATTGGTGAAAATGTTCTGAACCATTGTTTAGCAAACCTCATTTTCTTAAAGAAGCTCTGTTGAAGAAAATATAAACAACTTTGTTCTTGGGATGTAGCACTGGTTTTGAAGTGAGCTTTGCATACTTTTTTGTGATAGCAAAGCATGAATGCTTGAGACGAGACTAAAGTGAAAAATATTCAAAGTGCCAAATGGGCAATGCCACTTTGCCCTTTACTGAAATTTGTGCCATTATGAATGTCACCAAGTTAATTTTGTTGGTTTCATGTGACATTAAAAAGTGGCCATGCAAATTAGACATGGCCATGACTATTGTTTTGGACAAGGCCAGACCCCCTCAAAACATTTCAAGAAAGTAGCCCGGATGCTAACTTTGCTAGTTGTTTTAAGCAAGTTTAATGCAGACATTCCAGGAGTGATGTAGCTGGTTAAACCCCTTAATTTTAAACAAAAGAGAATATATTTACGAGATTACTGAATGAAACACAAAGCGGAGAGAATATTGAAAACTTAACCTATCTGAAAACTCAGCAGATCATCCCAACTTAATGATGCTGTTCCAAATACTTGCAGCAATCCCCATAAACATTCCATGGCACAAAAGATAAAATCAAGCACAGGGTCTTAAAGGAAAGTTGTCAGAGAGAGAGTACCTGCATGGACCTGCTTCTTTTGGCAGTTTCATAACTGCCTGACTGCTTTCAGTGAATAGCCAGTCTGCCAAAGAAAAACCAGAGAAGTGCTGAGCTGGGAGAACTCGCCACTCTCCTTTCATTGTACGTGTTTTTTTAAAATCTTAAAAGCCTTTTCCCCGAGGCAGTATCTATTAGCTATAATCAAACTGGCCCTAAACCCGATCAAAACCCAGACTTTTTGAAATCGGTGTTTTTATGATCTCCTGGAAAAAAAAACCAAGGACAACATAACTTTGTTGAAGGAGCAGCATCATCGCATTATTAGACCTGACAACATCAGCACTGTAGTATAGAAACCTATCATCCTACTTGGCTAATTGCTCCAGCAAAATGGAGATGGATATCTACTCAGAGGTATATGCTCTATTGTGGGGTTATCAACAATAAGTGTGGGCATGCCATTATCTCTTGCATCATCTCCTATACCAACAACTGTTCCAAATGGTCAAAACCTTCAACAATTTGAGTTCCACAATAACTAATTTGTCTCCTACTTTGCCTCTTTGCATCTTTTTGTTTTATTGTAATTCAAGGACCCATTTCTTTACAATTCTTGTCAACATCGAAACATCTTGAAAATCCTGTGTGAAAATGCTTCTAGTTTTGCTTCATGCAAAATAGATATTGCACTCAATTAGCATTTTTGTCAGATTTGTACAAATTAACTGTTTGCAAATGGTGCTATATTCGTTTGAAAAATTGTCCTTATGCAATATATCCTCAATTGGAGGATGGCAGTGGTTGGCTTAAGCAGTTACAGGTCGTTCTGCTATAATGTGACAGTTGCAATCCTCTGTAACCCCGCGCAATAGAACAGCGTGCTGTACAAGATCGCGATAGGAAATTGCTGTATTTGTTCAATAGAAAGTTCACATTATCCAAACAGCATTCACAATTCTTCAAACGTGCGAGAGCTAATTAATTTTAATGAAATGAGTGTTATACCAGAACAACCTGTAAATGGAATTAATGGCCTTTTCATGTATGTTGGTCCTTGAGACCAATCTGAGCATTTGTCTGCAGCATCTACTAAGCAGAGGTCGTGGATCGGTAACTGTTAAAGTTTTACTGTTACATTTATCGTGGAAGTATCAGTTCATAGAAATTGAATTAATTTTGTCTTTTTTTTTCAGCCAAACCAGGTGGTCAGGTGAGGTGTCAGTACTTTGCAGCAGTGGATAAAGTTGTCTTTGTGGATGACTATGCAGTTGGATGTAGAAAAGATTTGAATGGTATCTTGCTGCTTGATACAGCACTACAGACCCCTGTCTCGAAGCAAGATGATGTGGTTCAGCTTGAATTGCCAGTTACAGAGGTAAGAACATTTTCTGCACCTTGGTGTGATCTTGTTTTCTGGAGATAGGTCATGTCAAAGATGTATTTTCTCTTTCCTTTTGTCATCTTTGTAACCTAAACGAAAATGTGCCTGGTAAGAGTGAAGGAGGTTAAATTCTTATTATGTGGCTGATCAACATTCATGTTTGTGTAGGAGTTAGCTAATCAGCCTCACTTTGAGCAGTTTAGGGTTTTGGCTCTTAAGTTCAAGTCTCACCTGTTCCAGAGGTGTGTACTGTCTGAACATGTTGATGGAAAATATCTGTTATTTTGCTGAAAGCCACAGCCTTTCTGCTGCATATTAGGACTGATATTCTGGCATTGGTCAGCCAGTGTGGTCTGGGGGTCTTGTTCTACCAGTCATTGATTTCCTTGTGGTGAAGCAGACTTTCTGCAATGACATCCTATTCTGCAAAAACTTGAACTGGGCTAGTTAAAGTGAATCGAAATTAAATAATAGCACGTTTAAAATCATAAAAACTTTGTAAGTCAGACTATGGTTTAAAATTAAAAATTCTAAACCACCACTGGTGGGGGTGTCTGTTTTGTTGAAGCATAAACCAAGGATCTGACTGTAGTTAATTTATGTCTTTCTCTCACAAATTGTCAAGGATTGAATTAGAACCATTGGTCCATTTAAAACACAATACTTTCTTTTCAGAAATCAGTACTTTCAATTCAGAAATTAAATTAAGAAACATCTTCAACCATAGAGTTGTGAATGCTGGGGTACCAAATTAGTTTTATTTTCTGCAAACTTGATCAGGTCAAAAAAATGCACAAAAAAATCATAAATGTTTTTTTTTCCCCTTCTTCCCTCCCTGCTCTGTAGGCAGATTTCTCAACCTACTCAGTCACACAAAGTTTGCCACTGTGACTGAAAAGCAACATTTTATTTTACCCTTTCCTTTTGCACATCAGCAATTTGCCACACTTTTGCGTAATGAATAATCATAGGTATAAAGTATCTCCATTCAAATGCCAGGAAAAAAACCTGGCAGTAGTTTTAAAAGAATTGTCGTTCATAATTTATACTGGTTAACTGCCTTTCTTTGTCTTTCATTTTTGAACTTAAAAATTACTCAATTCTACAAGAAGCATTTTGGGAGCAATTACAGAATCAAATGTAGATGTGTGGCGGAATTTTCATTCTCAAATTCAATTATCTGAATATAGACCAGGCTAACATTAGTGTTAAAGGCAGAGTACTGAAGGAAGTGCGAATAGAAATTGCAGAGGCACTGACAATTTTTTTAGTCTTCCTTTTGCTTGGAGTGGTGCTAGAGGACAGCAAACAAATTGCAAATGTCCTTTTTCAAGATATTAAAATGAGCCCAAGTAGCTACAAACCAGTCAGTAAACATTGGTAGGGAAACCTCTGAAAACAATAATTCTAGCAAGATTGATAGTCACGTGGATAAATGCATGTTAATTAAGGAGAATCAGTGAAGGAAGCCATGCATGTGATCATGCATGTGCCAGTCTCCAAATGAGCATCTCACTTAGTTCCAATGTCCTGTCTTTTCCCCTCTAACCTTGCACATTGTTCCTTTCAAATAATGATCTAATTCCCCTTTTGAATATCTCAATTGAACCTGCAATGAACCTCCTTTAAATTCTATGCAGGATTTTTCAGACCCTAACCATACCCTGCGTGAAGCAATTTTTCCTCATCATGATCAGTTATTTCCCATTGTTCTAAATCTCTGTTCTCTCATTTGCGATGTTTTCAGGAGTGTAAGTATTTTCATATTGGAAAGTTTATATTTGAATAACGGATGAGAATTGTTTGGATGGATAACAGAGGTTTGATGAGGTTAATGCTATTGATATGCATGATAGGTATCACACTCCAGATATGTAAGTGAATTAGAGTTCACAGAATAAAAGCAATAGTAGTAATATGGATACAAAATCAGTTCAGTGACAGGAAACAGAATAATATTTCAGTGAATGTTTTTTCAGACAGGAGAAAGGTCTGTAGTGGAGTTCAGAAAAGATCAGTTTGGGGTCGCTGCTTTTTCTTATATAGTAATGATCTGGACCTTGTTGTACTCGGCACAATTTCAAATTTTGTGAACCGTACAAAATTTGGAGGATTGTGAAAAACATCAAGGTCGTTTGAAATATGGTGGAGTGTGCAGATAGGTGACTGATGTTCAATCTGGAGACCTGAGAAGGAGCAATATGCTTTGGTAGGAGAGACATGGTGAGACAATATAAAATGAAGGATACAACTCTAAAAAGGGTGGAGTGACAGAGGGACTAAAGTGTATATGAACAGAACTTGTTTAAGGTGGCAGGTGAGCAGTTAATAAAGTATCCGTGGTCCTAGGCTTTAAAGATAGAACCATAGAGCAAGGAATCACTGGCAACAATCGTGTTCAACTTCTTTAACATACCAGCTCAGTTTTGGCTGAAGTGTTACTTCCAGTTTTGGGTGTCACACTTTAGGATGTGAAGTACTTGGAAAGACTACAGAAAAGGTTTTTGAGAATGAGTCCAGGGATAATTTTAATTATGAAGATGGATTGCAGACATTGGGATCTCTGTCCTTCGAGTGGAGATCTAATAGAAATATTTGAAGCCTTGAGAGAAGGATGGAAATAAAAATATATAAATACAAAATATTCCCACTCTGAAAAAGATCAAGAATGAGATCTTTCAATAATAGATTTCAAGTAACAGTAAGAGAGCTAAAAGTGATATGAGGGAAACTTTATTCGTGCATTGTGTAGTTAGAATCTGGAATGCACAGTAAGAAAGTTTGGAGGAAGCAGATTGATCGAGACATCCAAAGGGGAATTAGTTGGTTGTTTGAAAAGGAGCAATATTCAAGGTTAATGGGGGGGATATAGGAGTGTGTCACTGAGATGCTTATTTGGCGAGCTGGCCCAAACATGGATGGAATAAACAGTCAAAGTCTCTTCCCTGGGGTGGGAGTGTCCAGAACTAGAGGGCATAGATTTAGGGTGAGAGGGGAAAAGTAGAAAAAAGACCTAAGGGGCCACCTTTTCATGCAGAACGTGATACATGTATGGAATGAGCTGCCAGAGGAAATGGTGGAGGCTGTTACAATTGCAACATTTAAAAGGCATCTGGGCAGGTATATGAATAGGAAGGGTTTGGAGGGATATGGGCCAGGTGCTTTCAGGTGGGACTAGATTGGGTTGGGATATCTGATCGGTATGGATGAGTTGGACCGAAGGGTCTGTTTCCATGCTGTACATCTTTGACCCTATGACTCTGTAATGGGCTGAATGGCCTTCACTGCATTAGTTCAGTAAATTCTGTGAATCTGACCTAAATTATGGGCCTTTGGGTCTTAACACTTGCACAGTTTTATTTGGAAGGCTAATTGGAAAAATCAGTGTTATGATTATATTCCATTGTCATTGTCAACTTTTAACCAATCCATCAATTCCTATGGTAGAAATAGAAACAAAATCCTGGAAAAACTCAGCAGGTTTGGCAACATCAGTGAGAGAAACAAAATTAACATTTAAATCCAGTGTAATTCTGATATTCAATGGTGAACTTTTAATAAAATTGGTAACTGATCCAGGCACTGTAGAAGCGTCTCCTTTTTGCCTCTGTCTGTATCTCCCCAGTCATAAATGTTAAAGGCTTATTTCAGAATGTGAAAAAGATTTGGATTCAGAGGAATGACTATAAGGCCATAATCCTGGAAGGATTCTGAGGGTGTCCTTGAGCACAAGGGTGAAATGCAAGTGCTTTGTTCGTGGAACAGAGGCTAATAAAATCATGAGGGGCATGGACAGGATGAATAGACAGTCTTTTCCCTGGCATGGGCGAATCCAGAACTCGAGGGCATAAGTTTAAGGTGAAGGGGACAGATATAAAAGAGATCTAAGGGGCAGAGGGTGTTACATGTATGGAATGAACTGCCAGGGTAAGTGATGGAGGCTGGTACAATTGCAACATTAAAAAGGCGTCTGGATGGATATATGAATAGGAAGGATATGGGCCAGGTGCTGGCAAGTGGGACTAGATTAGGTTGGGATATCTGGTTGGCATGGGCAAAGGGTCGGTTTCCCTGATGTACATCTCTATGATTCTATGGCTCTGTGTCTAACTCCAACATGGCATTAAAGCCATAAAATCTCAATCTTGTACTTGCGTTCATTGTGTACTTTCTGCCAAGTAGGTATCATGTTGTCACATTTTGTATGATACTATCTGGTGGGTAAAGCATTATGCATAGCCTTTTTAAAAAGATGTGTTAAACCATAATTCTTCATGTCCTTACAGGACATGTCATGTACCTTCTTGCACAATTATATTGGCTTTTTATATTTTTGATCTTTGCATTCAAAATTTCAAGGACAATTAATGAAAATGCAAATTTTATTGTCTTTTTTTCCTACTAAAATCTGAGTACATGTTTCAATCCCAAATAACTCCTCTCTGGGCCGAGGATCCTTCCAAATGCCATTTAGTGATATAATGTTGCACCTCCAGATAAACTACCATGTCTTGCACCAGTTATTTTAACAGCACTGTTGTTTTATCCTTTAATGTCATAGGGTGTTTTAAAGCAAAGGGATTTTTTGTTTAATGCCAAAACCTTCTGAACAATTTTCAGACTGCTACCTGTAATAATTTCTGCAAAGCATGTCATGTCAGTGGTATAAATGCAAATGTATGGGTATTTTTTGAGCATTGAAATATTTGTTTCTCGTGTCATCTGCATAGGTTTTTTTTGACAGATCCAGACTTTACTTTTGCTGACTCTCTGGCTCGTTTATTATTTGCGTACTGTCTTTTTTTTTAACCTACAGGCCCAGCAATTGTTATCTGCTTGTCTGGAGAAGGTGGAGGTTTCATATATAGAAGGATACGATCAGTTTATTTCGCAATTGAAGGATGGGCTGCAAAATACTTCATATGAGACAGCAGCAAATCATAAAGTTGCAAAGGTTAGTGAAAACTACAGTAAATTTCTTCAAAGGATGAAATTGTGTCAAATGCTTTGACTCTTAAAAATCTCCTGAGCTGTTCCTTCAAGCCATTGTTAGAATTTGGTGACAGTTGTCAAGGCACTGCAGTTGAAAGTTGTGAGATGGAGTATATGAAATTTTTATGTGTAGTAGTATTAGTGTTAAGAAGCAGTTGCCTTTTATGATAATACTGTCCTTTTGCAGCTCCTGCGCCAAGACTGATGGGAGCAGTGGTACTATTCAGGCATTTGTAGCCATTACTATGACTGTTTTTCTTGCAGCGTGCACTGCTGGAAAGACCACATTTATTTGACATACTTCATATTTGACATGACAAAGCTGTAACACTGGGGCATCTGGGAGCATGTTCATTCCTCTTTCCATGGTGATTCAGTCAATCTTGACATCGGCTGCTCCTAACTAGTTTTCCCTTATAAACATAGCTAGCCTGCGACCATCGTACTGTCCTGCTGCTGTTCTTTCTATCCCTGAACAACAACTTGGGTAAGATCAGGAACTATGGCAGATAGTGGACATTAACATCTGATTTTAATAATTTTCTGTCTTTGTGAAATACTGAGCCATGTTTGAATCTGTATTTTCTTGGGTTTACAGTAAGACATGTCCATTTCTTTTACAGTGGGCAACAGTCACTTTTCATCTTCCCCATCATATCCTGAAATCAGTTGCCAATGCCATTGTAAATGAGTTGAAAAAGACCAATCATAATATTTCTGCCCTGTCTGTAGCCTCATCTGTAATGGATAGGCTATCCTACCTCTTGCCAAGTGCTCGACCCGAACTTGGTGTGGGCCCTGGCCGCTCAGTGGACAGGTATGTCATAATTTTCTGTTCTTAGTACAGAACTAAGTTACACTGTAAATTAGTTGTCATTTCAGTTTAGTTTCCACAAAGTATATTGCATTCATTGATGTGCTTTGTTAGTTAAGTACTCAACTATTGAACAATTGAAGTTCATACTTAGTTCTTAAATAATTTCTGTGACTCTCCTACCTTAAAAAATTAAAAATAAAGTTATGACTTACAGATGCGGGCTTAACAAATCAAATATTGATAGTTTTATCTTTTTCTCACATTGTAGATTGACTGTTGAAATCATTGCTATTTGCATTTCTTCAACAAAACAGTGCAACTGGATTTGATTTTGGCTTCTGATTTTTTTTTTAACAAACACACTTGGGGATCTGTTTTCAAATACTTCAAAATTTTGTTGACATTGGGATAAATTCAACGTGGTATTGAAATTTGAATTCCAACATCAACAGAGGGGAAAGCACAGTTGCTAAATGCTACCATGTATTTTTGTTACTTTATCACCTGCATATTGAATGTCTTGACCTATAATCTTATCAAGGCATGTTTTACATGTCAATTAAATGCTGGACTGACTTCATCTTTTATCTCAAATGCCAAAGGACAGATGAAATGACCTATTCCGATCAAGTGCTGAATGCTACTTGCTATTTATAAATCACTGTTATACATGGGCTTTTTAAAAATTATTCATGCAGTGATTGATGCTTGGCAAGAATTTTTATTGGGAATGAAATTCATGTATATTAGTTCATTTTGTTTGTCAGCTTTGGAAGCTGAGAGAAATGTTGTCTTCCTGCTCGATTTCCTTTCTGCTTCATCCAGAATGGTAACTGACGCAATCACAATTACCATTGTTCCATTATTTACTACAGTTTGCCCTCATTTAAAGTTGATTGTTTAACATGGCTTTGCTTTAACATCACTAAGTTAATGGGGCCTATGATTATACTGAGCATCGCAAGGTGCGTTATGACCCATTCGGTGCCTCCCCTGCTCCCTAACATCCATGTTATGGTCTTTCCATTTCCTGGTCTCTTCCCTCATTCCTGACTTCTGAATTGCCACCCCTTCCTCCTCACTGATTCACTCAGGTGCTGCTTCCCTCTTTTGGATTTTCATTTCTGTTCAGGACCCAGATTTGGTCTTCTCCCAGGCCTTCGCTCATAGAAAGGATTCAGGAGAGGGAAGTGCAAGCATGAGCATTTTTTCTTAAACAAGAAGATTGTACAAGCCCCAGCATTTAGGAAACATCAGGACTTGCAATTCCATAACACCTGAGCTCTAGTTTTGAACTGAACCTGGAACTTGAATAGAAATGCAGGAGAGGGAAGTGAGAAGAGGCCGTATCTCAGGGTCAAGCAGTGGAGAAGGTCTACAGCAATCCTGAGGTTCAGGAGGTTCAGGAAACAGGGTAGTGGGTGAAAAGGAGTTGCTGCAGGCAAAAAGTTGCTTTTTTCTTATTTTTTTAACACTTAAGTTACTTCATTTCCTGCAGAGGAATTTAATTAGTTTTGACTTTTTTTTTTCTTCTGTTGAGGAGGCACCAACATTTTGACACAAAGGTTTCACTTTGTCATTTTAGTTCATAATGAGAATTTTAGAAGCACAACCAGAACTTTAAGTAATGACTTCCCTAATGCCTATTTTAAAGCAAAAATTACATCAGTTCCATTGTTTTTCAGTTCACTTGTGGGGCATAGGTGCTGGCTGGAGTTTATTGTCTGTTCATGTATTCAATGAATATATGGTAATAACCATAGAATGACGTGGAGTACTATTGCAACAAATATTTCAATGTGAAAAAAGACAGGCATTCATTCTGGGAGGGAGCAGATTTTGGTTCTTCCACGGCATTTAAGAAAACTTGTGTCTCTGTTAAAGGAATCCTACACCTAGCCATTCCAAGTTGGGTACTTTGTAGTTGGGAGATGGAGATTAAATCAATTTGAAAGGTTTATGTCTATTTGTGAGATCTGTGTGTAGAATGTGGCCTTAGGCATTGCAAGTTCTTCATCTTTTTTCCACTGCCACCTCCAATATGTAACAAAAATGTGTGTCCATCATAAATGGACGTTAAGGCAAATATCAAGTCAAGTGCATTACCTGCAAGACTTTGCAATGTAAATAATTCTAATTCTCTGTTTAGGTCATTAATGTATAGTGAGGCTAACAGGCGAGAAACCTTCACCTCTTGGCCACATGTTGGATACAGATGGGCTCAACCTGATCCCATGGCACAGGCAGGATTCTATCACCAAGTAAGTTCTGAAGTAATCATTCCCACTCCTGTAAACTTATGTAGCTTTTGCTTGCAGTCCATATCCTTTGAATTATAATGAGCAGAATTACCAAAATTACATAAGACCTCTGATATTTGTGGCAAACGAAGTATCACGTGGAAAACCACGTTTTGCACCAGGAAGGCTGATAACAGATTAAGCTGATCATTTTACTTTATTCATGAGAGAGGTTTTGTCATCTGAACTCACCAGTGTATCAAGATGAAAACGTTTAAGATGCAGACGTTGCATTTCACCACTTTTTGTGAAAAAGTTGATTTTAACAAAATGTCATGTTGATTCCTTTCTCATTTCTGCTGTATGTATTGAGTGCTATAGTTACATTTGGTGTCTTTCCACTAAAGAGGAAATAAATTGTTTGGGACTCCTACTCTTGATCACTATCCAGTATATTTGTAAAGTATTATTTAATTTTGTCTCAAGATTTTGGAAATTGAAGCAAGCATTATCAGATGAGGTGAATGAATCCCTTTTTATTTTTATTTAGCCAGCCTCCTCTGGTGATGACCGGGCCATGTGTTTTACATGTAGTGTTTGCTTGGTGTGTTGGGAGCCCACAGATGAACCTTGGTAAGTAAAGGTGCACCATGTTTGTGCTAAATGGATGAAATCAGATGCTGCACTTGCAGTGGAATTAATTTAGAATTCTTTGTAATTGGAGGGCAGTGGAGTGAAACACTCATGCATTCTGTTATTTTTGGGGTTTGATCTTTTTAAAAAAAAATCATGTTGTAAATCTCCATGGAAACTGCATATTGAAAACTCAGTTCCATAATTTGTTATTAAATTTATGGTTTATGGAAAGACAAACGTGTTGCTGCAATATTATTGAATACTTCTGTTGTGATTTGGAGGTGCTGGTGTTGGACTGGAATGGACAAAGTTAAAAATCTCTCAACACCAGGTTATAGTCCAACAGGTTTACTCGGAAGGACTAGCTTTCAGAGTGCTGCTCCTTCAGATGGTTGTGGAGTATAAGACCATGCGACACAGAATTTATAGCAAAAGATTACAGTGTGATGCCACTGAAATGAAATATTGAAAAAAACTGGATTGTTTGTTAAGTCTTTAAAGCTAACTGAAGATTGTAACTTTAAAAAAGCTCTGGGGTTTACATATGAAAGAATCAAAACTAACATGGTCATTCTAAAAGATGAAAGCCTTAACAAACAATCCAGTTTCTTTTGATATATCATTTCAGTGGCATCACACTGTAATCTTTTGTTCTAAATTCTGTGTCGTATGATTTCATACTTCACAACCACTGATGAAAGAGCAGCACTCCGACAGCTAGTGCTTCCAAATAAACCTGTTGGACTGTAACCTGGTGTTGTTCAAATTTATATTTATGTTGAGACTTAACTTTAAAGTGGTTTAATCATGTTTGATAAAATAGTGTTTGGGAGATAATGAAAGCTTTGCCTATTTTGTTTATAGTTTTCACAACTTCAAATTTTTTTGTGCAACATAGGTCAGAACATGAGCGGCATTCTCCTAATTGTCCATTTGTCAAAGGTGAACACACACAAAATGTGCCACTGTCAATAACATTGGCAACAAGTCCTGCACAGCTTCCCAGCATAGATGTTCCTGATCGAATAGCATGTGTTGGCTTTGGAAGCTGTCCTCATTTCTTGGCTGCATCAACCAGGCGTGGAAAGATCTGTATCTGGGATGTATCTAAAATGATGAAGGTACTTTATTTAGTGAACATCTAATTTTTTTTTATTGTCACTGCATGTTTGTTCTTCTGAAAGACTTCTCGGGCTGACTGGAAAATATGTAATTGGCTGATGAGAAAGGTCATTACAAGTGATTGGGGCATATTGGTGCAAACATAGCACCAGACATTAGCTTTCATGCAGGCATTAATATTTGTCGTTTGGAGTATAGAACTTGAGAATTGCTGAAAGAAGGTGTTTTGTTAAAGCTTTTTGTCTTGCACTGATCAGTACAATTTGTAACAGTTCCAATTTCTCATAAAAGTCAGGATTGAAGAGGAACAGTTCCCTTGAAATAAATTCTATTTGCTAGATGATGCATAATTTCCTGCTCTTACTATTCCTTAACCACATTAGCTTTTACTCCAGTGTTAGTTCAGTAGTTCACATGTAAATTTTGTTGACATCAGCCCTGGAAGGGGTAAGAAGGGCATGGTGAAACCTCATTTAGCGTATTGGTATCCTTATTTAAGGAAGGATGAAAGTGCAATGGAAGCAGTTCAAAGAAGATTTACTGGACCAGGAGCTGGAATGGGTAGTGGACTTATTTGGGATGATTGGACAAGCTAGTTGGTATCTGGTGGAATCAAGAGTAAGAGGTGATTTGATTGAAACACAAACATGAGGGGTCTTGACAGGGTTGATGTAGAAATGATGTTTCCTCTTGCAGAAGATACTAGAACCAGAGGCCACTGTTTAAAGTTAAGGGGTTGTGCGTTTAAAACATTACTTTTGTTTTCTGTTGTGTCTCTTTTGAAGATCAACTTCCATTGCCTTTTGAGAATGATAATTTTTGTGTATTTTTAAGGTTGAATTCGATTCTTGATAAGCAAGGGAGTGAAAGGATATCGAGGCTGGCAAGAATGTAGAGTAATCAAATCAACCATGATTTAATTTAATAGCAGAGCAGGCTTGGGCCATTTTCTATTCCAGCCCTGAATTTGTATATATATATGAATTAAGGTAGTGGAAAATGGTGGAAGTAGATGATTTCATTTCTGTGTGGCAGAGTAGACTTCATGAGACAAATGGTCTACTGCTCTGTTTCTGATCATTTAAGGTTTTAAATAGCTCATTTTATTATCAGGTAACTTACATTTTCTTCAGTAGACTGGCAATGTCTACAAAGATAAGTCTGCTATATACCCTCAGTAAGTAACTTGATGTAACTGAGGAATTTGGGAATGGCACATAAATACATATTTACAAATAAAGTCACATTGTCCTGGACAATTTCCATAAAAGGTGCATCCTGTCTGTTTTTGAATGAAATCCGAAGCAAACCATAAAGGACCAAGGCAAATGTGTACATTATGTTATTAAAGACATTTTAAAAAGTACTTTCTTTCCTTTTTCAAGTTTCTCTTTCATTTTTAATGGAGGAAAGGTTTCCTACTCCAAAGTCTTTGCCCTTGTGACTGAGACTGCTGCTCAAAGGATTTATGTTGACTTTAATTCCTTTTAGGGAAATACCTGGCTTTGTTTGTACGTTCCCATGCTTTCACAGCATGGATGAATTGTTTTTAAGAGCCTATATTCTACCACTTGGTGGTGTTGTGGATTGCCTGAATCTGTTGCACCAAGTTGTCATTGGGTTTGTGTACATAAGATATCTTCTTTAATCATGTTTTTTAAAATCCAGGTTCATTTGAAATTTGACATCAACCCATATGACGCGGCAATTTTGAGGCAGATCTCGATACCTGAGGTAGAACATGGGCCAAGTAGTGAATCGCGGAGGCCAACACTGGCATGGTTGGAAGACTCTTCCAGTTGTTCTGATATACCAAAATTAGAAGGTGACAGGTAATAAGCTAATTACAGTAAAAGTTTTAATTTGTTTTCTAAATTGTTGCTTCAGGTTGATGTTATCCAGCTGCTAGAAAATTTTGTATTACTGATCATGTTGCATATGCTTCATCAATTTTTTTTTGATATAGTGATGATCAACTGGAAGATTCTGACAGTGAAGAGCATTCCAGAACAGATTCAGCAACAGGTATGATCATAATGAGAACTCTCCAGCCATCTCATTACTAGCACTTCCTTAATATTGATCTAGTATAGTCAAGCACACGTCAATATTGCTTACTGGCTGGCTCATTTCAGACTATCAGAGCACTTTCTTTAGAAAGCAACCATGTTGTGTACTAAGTCATGAGAATATGATGCCTGGAGCTGGGAATGTATTTTGGGTAGAAGGAAAATAAACATTCTTAGTAATAAAGTTAGTTTTAATTATATCAGATATAGATTAGAAACCCAAACAACAGTCACCATTTTCTCTTTCATGTCAAACTTTGCAGTTATCAGTGAGACCAAGCTGATACATTTTACTTCCCACGTTGAGGATCTCGAGCCAACTTTATCCCATGACTTAAGATGTCAGAAGTGACTCATTGGTAATGCACTCATCCCAAAGTCAGATTGTGTGCTTGAGCCCATTTCACAGACTTGGGCACAAGTTCCAGGTTGACACTATGGGGCAGTCCTGAGGAAGATGTCCTCTGTTATTGACAGTGCCAGCTTTTAAATGAGCTGATAGAAAGCTCAAGGTCCCCTCAGGTGGACAAAACAGATTCCATGGCATTGTTCAAAGAAGAACATGGATGTTCTGATCTGTATCATTGTCTGATCATTTATCATGTTGCTGTGTAAAAGCCAGCAGTTGCATTTTCCACATGAAAATGCAGAATTAATTTTAATGGCTGCAGAAATATGAGGTAGTGAAGGTACATGGTGTACATTCTATAGAATATTAGGACATGTGCTGCCAACTGCCTATATAATTGAAGTTACATGATTTCCACTATAGAGAGGGAAAAGTCTTCAGAGATCTCCAGATTTGAAGAATGAAATATGATGGTTGTCTATGGTTGTGTTGAAATATCATACTTAACATTTTAGAATATTAAAATGGATATCTTATTTTTATTAGGGCATACGTCACAGAAGGAGTGCAACGTGGATGTCAGCATAGATGTAACAACATTGAGTATTCTTCAGCAGCCTGAAAAGCGTCAGTGGGAAATAGTGGCAAATGTAATTGAGGACACTGTTAAAGATCTGGAGGAACTGGGTGGAAACACATCCACTGTCCACAATAAAAGTGAAAAATCTAAGGAAAAACATGCTGAGCAGCACAACATTCCCTATCCATGTTTATTAGCAGGAGTTTTGTTATCTTACAAATCTGCTGCTGCTTCTCCTATTAGTAGTCAATCACGGAGATCTTTGGACTCTTTAAGCAGGACTCAGGGTGAAAATGTGTCTGAGCAAGTGACCATGGACAATGAATCCTGTAGTAACTCAGAACTGAGTTCACCATTAGTAAGAAGGACCTTGCCTTTATTGTTGCTTTATAGCATTAAAGAATCTGATGAAAAGGCAAGTAAAGTTTTTGCACAAATGAACAATCTCGTTAGTAAAAGTTTACATGATGAAGGGTTCACCGTTCCACAGATAATAGAAATGGAATTAGATAGCCAGGAACAACTCTTATTGCAGGATCCTCCTATGACATACATTCAGCAGTTTGCTGATGCTGCAGCCAACCTTGCCTCTGTAGACTCTGAGAAATGGAGTTCATTGGTTCCAAAACCTGGTGCCCTAGTCCATTGTCTGCGGCTGCCAAAGTTTGCTGAAGAGGAGAACCTCCATGTTGATTCTATCACGCCCTGTGCTGACGGAATTCATCTTTTGATAGGACTGCGGACTTGTCCTGTTACACCCTTGAGTGCAATAAGTCAAGTAGAGGCCTTGAATAATTTAAATAAGTTGAACTCTGCACTGTGTAATAGAAGTAAAGGAGATTTAGAATCAAACCTTACTATAGGGATTAATGCAGATATTGGTTTTCTTCAGGAAGAGTCACCGACTGATACAAAAACTCCACTTATTATTCAGCCTGAGGAAAGAACTCTGAGTGGTGGCTATCTTCTGCTTTATAAGATGAATTACAGCACAAGGATAGTAACTTTAGAAGAGCAACCTGTCAAAGTCCAGCATATCAAAGATCCACAAGACGCGGTTACCTCACTAATATTACTTCCACCAGATGTGTTGGATAATAGAGAAGATGATTGCGAGGAATTAATAGATGAAACAGCTTTGACTTCAAAAAATGGAATTGTGAGAGAAAAGAAATCTAGCGCATCTAATCTGGGGCACTTAGTAGTCACCACTCAGGGAGGATTTATTAAAATTTTAGATCTCTCAAACTTTGAAACTCTGGCTAATGTGGAGCCACCTAGGAAAGAGAGCAGTAATGAACTAGATCCTTTTATCTCAGTGGTGTACTGCTCTGGAACTGACAGACTTTGTGCTTGCACTGATGGTAAGAAAGCTTCGCTCAACATTTGTCTTAAAAAATGTGTAATTCTTTAAAAGCCAAGATTCTGAAATTTTCAACTGTTGACTTGAAATGTTTTCTGTATCTAATGATTCTCTGAATTCTTACCCATCTAGTATTAATTTTTATAATGTTTGTAAGAGCATTCTTTTCCATGATTGGGCATTGTTTTACATGTATCTGTGTGGTCAAACTGTGTTTTCCAAGCAGTTGAAAGCTTGCTGTACAATCATCTTGGGACATACTATTATTGGTGCAAAGTGTTTAAAGTGAGTGAACTGATATTTTACATTTCTCTGAAGCTGACCATTGTCATGTTTTTCTTGTCACAAGAGCAAACTAGTTGGCAAAGGCTTTTTTTTATGATCTCTACGTAGATATCAGAAGTCATTAACTTTGAAAGAAATATTTAAATTCTCAGTGACCATCTTAAATGAATCATTTGAAGAATTCATGGTTTAAGACTTTTACTGTAGCAAACGAAAATCATTGGCTTAATGTTGCCTAAAAGACTACTAATATTCTGAACTACAGAAAAGATATCCAATATTGATGATCTCATAAAATTTGTAATCTCGCACTGCATTTACAGCATGTTTTCACCAGAATTGCAGTAATTCCAGAAAAAAACATCTAAAGTCACTTGCAGCTTCCAAACTGGTTCTTATCTATCCGTTTTGCAAAGATGTGACTGGTAGCAACCATTTGCAGTTCCTTTTCCTCAGCCCTCTGAGAATTCCCATCTCAATCTTTGGATGGTAAGGCCTTCTCCAGTGGGGTTATTTTTCTCCTAGCTTTGTCAGTACAGATCTTCCAGTGTTCTTAAATTGCTGTGGGTTCCTCCCCTTTGACTGGTGGACAAACTTTCTGGCTGGTAGCTAATACAGAAGCTGCCTTTTCTGTCTCTGCAGATTGCTGAGTCTGGTATTTTTTCTTCCTCACTCTTTCTGTGTGTGTGTGTGTGTATGTGTGTGTGATGCTTTTTCAACCCAACTGCCTGGCAGTAAAAGTGGCATGAAATATGGCACATAGATTTAGTAAGCCATAACCTTGGCCCCCTGTCCCTATTATGGTAATTATCAAATCTGACTTTGGACAAAGTTGACTAAAATTTCACATCAAACCCCCTCCTTTTCCAGGATATTGGAAAGCCCTTGCTTAAACGCAATCACAAACTTAGGAGTCCTGAACTCTGAGACAGAAATGGCTGCATTCAGCTGCAATCTTTTAGGTCTCTAGTTTTTAAATTCTGGACAGGCTTAACTGTCCATTCTTTCATCACATGATTCCTGCTGCAAACAGCCAGTGGAAAAATAGGTCATAGATACAGTCATAGAGATATACAGCATGGAAACAGACCCTTCGGTCCAACCCATACACGCTGACCAGATATCCCAACCCAATCTAGTCCCACCTGCCAGCACCCGGCCGATATCCCTTCAAACCCTTCCTATTCATATACCCATCCAAATGCCTCTTAAATGTTGCAATTGTACCAGCCTCCTACACTTTCTCTGGCAGCTCATTCCATATACGTACCACCCTTTGTGTGAAAATGTTGCCCTGTAGGTCTCTCTCATATCTTTCCCCTCTCACCCTAAACCTATGCCCTCTAGTTCTGGACTCCCCGATCCCAGGGAAAAGACTTTGCCTATTTACCCTATCTATGCCCCTCATAATTTTGTAAATCTCTATCAGATCACCCCTCAGCCTCCGATGCTCCAGGGAAAACAGCCCCAGCCTGTTCAGCCTCTCCCTATAGCTCAAATCCTCCAACCCTGGCAACATTCTTGTAAATCTTTTTTGAACCCTTTCAAGTTTCACAACATCTTTCCGATAGGAAGGAGACCAGAATTGCACGCAATATTCCAACAGTGCCCTAACCAATGTCCTGTACAGCCGCAACATGATCTCCCAACTCCTATACTCAATACTCTGACCAATAAAGGAAAGCATACCAAACGCCTTCTTCACGATCCTATCTACCTGCGACTCCACTTTCAAGGAGCTATGAACCTGCACTCCAAGGTCTCTTTCTTCAGCCTAGGTCCTTACCATTAAGTGTATATGTCCTGCTAAGATTTGCTTTCCCAAAATGCTGCACCTTGCACTTATCTGAATTAAACTCCATCTGCTACTTCTCAGCCCATTGGCCCATCTGGTCCAGATCCTGTTGTAATCTGAGCTAACCTTCTTTGCTGTCCACTGCACCTCCAATTTTGGTGTCATCTGCAAACTTACTAACTAAATCTCTTATGCTCGCATCCAAATCATTTATGAAAATGACAAAAAGTAGAGGACCCAGCACCAATCCTTGTGGCACTCCACTGGTCACAGGCCTCCAGTCTGGAAAAACAACCCTCCACCACCACTCTGTCTTCTACCTTTGAGCCAGTTCTGTATCCCAAATGGTTAGTTCTCCCTGTATTCCGTGAGATCTAACCTTGCTAACCAGTCTCCCATGGGGAACCTTTTCGAACTGAAGTCCACATAGATCACATCTGCTGTGCCCTCATCAATCCTCTTTGTTACTTCCTCAAAAAACTCAATCAAGTTTGTGAGACATGATTTCCCACGCACAAAGCCATGTTGACTGTCCCAATCAGTCCTTGCCTTTCCAAATACATGTACATCCTGTCCCTCAGGATTCCCTCCAACAACTTTCCCACCACTGACGTCAGGCTCACTGGTCTACAGTTCCCTGGCTAGTCCTTACCACCCATCTTAAACAGTGGCACCAAGTTAGCCAACCTCCAGTCTTCCGGCACCTCACCTGTGACTATCAATGATGCAAATATCTCAGCAAGAGGCCCAGCAATCACTTCTCCAGCTACCCTCAGCGTTCTAGGGTATATCTGATCAGGTCCTGGGGATTTATCCACCTTTTATGTGTTTCAAGACATCCAGCACTTCCTCCTCTGTAATCTGGGCATTTTGCAAGATGTCACCATCTATTTCCCTACAGTCTATATCTTCCATATCCTTTTCCACAGTAAATACTGATGCAAAATACTCATTTAGTATCTCCCCCATTTTCTGTGGCTCCACACAAAGGCTGCCTTGCTGACCTTTGAGGAGCCCTATTCTCTCCCTTTTGTCCTTAATATATTTGTAAAAACTCTTTGGATTCTCCTCAATTCTATTTGCGAAAGCTATCTCTTGTCCCCGTTTTGCCCTCCTGATTTCCCTCTTAACCAAACCCTCAATTTCTTTAGTCATCCAGCATTCCCTATACCTACCAGCCTTCCCTTTCACCCTAACAGGAATATACTTTTTCTGGATTCTCGTTATCTCATTTCTGAAGGCTTCCCATTTTCCAGCCGTCCCTTTACCTGCGAACAACTACCCCCAATCAGCTTTCGAAGGTTCTTCCCTAATGCCATCGAAATTGGCCTTTCTCCAATTTAGAACTTCAACTTTTAGATTTGGTTTATCCTTTTCCATCATTATTTTAAATCTAATAGAATTATGGTCACTGGCCCAAAACTGCTCCCCCACTGACACCTCAGTCACCTGTCCTGCCTTATTTCCCAAGAGTAGGTCAAGATTTGCACCTTCTCTAGGTACATCCACATACTGAATCAGAAAATTGTCTTGTACGCACTTAACAAATTCCTCTCCCTCTAAACCCTTAACACTATGGCAGTCCCAGTCTATGTTTGGAAAGTTAAAATCCCCTATCATAACCACCATATTATTCTTACAGATAGTGGAGATCTCCTTACAAGTTTGTCAATCCCAATAAGGTTATCATCCCTTTCTTATTTCTCAGTTCCACCCAAATAACTTCCCTGGATGTATTTCCAGGAATATCCTCCCTCAGCACAGCTGTAATGCTATCCCTTATCAAAAATGCCACTCCCCCTCCTCTCTTGCCTCCCTTTCTATCCTTCCTGGAGCATTTGTATCCAGGGACTGTCCTGCCCAGCCCTGAGCCATGTTTCTGTAATTGCTATGATATCCCAGTCCCATGTTTCTAACCATGCCCTGAGTTCGTCTGCCTTCCCTGTTAGGCCCCTTGCATTGAAATAAATGCAGTTTAATTTATTAGTCCTACCTTGCCCCTGCCTGCCCTGACTGTCTGTTTGACTCGCTTCTGTTCTCAACTGTACCAGTCTTAGATTGATTTCTTTCCTCACTATCTCCCTGGGTGTCTCCCCTCTCTTCCCTCCCCCACCACCTTACTAGTTTTAAATCCTTCCGAGCAGCTCTTGCAAATCTCCCTACCAGTATATTAGTCCCCTTCCAATTTAGGTGCAATCCATCCCTCTTGTAAGGTCACTTCTACCCCAAAAGAGCTTCCAATGATCCAAAAATGTGAATCCTCCTCCCGTACACCAGCTCCTCAGCCATGCATTTGTCTGCTCTGTCCTCCTATTCCTGCCCTCACTAGCTTGTAGCACTGGGAGTAATCCAGATATTACTACTCTGAAGGACTTCCTTTTTAAATTTCTGCCTAACTCTCTGTAATCTCCCTTCAGAATCTCAACCTTTTCCCTTCCTATGTCGTTGGTTCCAATGTGGACAATGACCTTTTGCTGGCCCCCAACACACCCCCCCCCCCCTTGTCGGGGGTGGAAGCATTCTGCACCCTGTCTGAGACATCCTTAATCCTCGCACCAGGGAAGCAGCACACCATTCAGCTTTCTCGCTGCTGGCCACAGAAACGTCTGTACCTCGGATTAGAGAATCCCCTAACACAATTGATCTCTTGGAGCCCGACATACCCCTTGTTCCTTGTTGCATTAGAGCCAGTCTCAATATCAGAAACTTGGCTGTTCGTGTACGTTCCCCTGAGAACCCATCACCCCCTACACTTTCTAAAACAGCATAACTGTTTGAAATGGGTATATCCACATGACTCCCGCACTGGCTGCCTACCTCTCCTACCTTTCCTGGAGTTAACCCATCTTTGTGACTGTATCTGAGACTTTCCCTCCTTCCTGTAACTGCGATCCATCACATACTGTTGCTGTTGCAAATTCCTCATCGCGTCTAACTGTCTCTTTAAAAATAAAACTAAATACCATGTCACACCCCCCTTCCTTGTGCTTGCAGTTCTTGGTGAAGTGTTGATTGCAAATGAAGTTAGTGTCAAAAGGTCTGAGAAGTTCTGCTTTAAATTGAGAAATTCAAAACTATCTTCTAAGCCCTCTGATTCAAATTATTATTTTATTTGTTTGCATATGGGTTTTTGATTTTATATTTGGTTTGAAGTTCTTTGTAATTTTGGAACCAAAACTGGGTCCATTTACCTCAAACCCCCAAATTTATTTTTTCCACTAATAGCCATAAGCCTATACTTAAGTCTGTGCTGCTTGAATTGTTGGCTTCATGGATTAGTATGAACATGATTAATATGTTTCCTTTCTTATCAGCCTATTTTCCTTATTTTTCACTCTACTCCACCTCCACTTCACGTCTCTTGCAGTAGAATTAGTTAGCTTAATGTTTTGAGGCATGCCAGTTAATGACTGTCTAGACTGTTCGATGCTGTTGCTATTCAGCTAGAGGCTAGTCCTCCCTCTCAGATTCTGTCAATTGGGCAAGAATTAAAGTTTCACCTTAAAAATCATTCTTAGCCATTGCCCAACTCTACCGCCATGTTAAAAACTCTGAACACTTGTTGAGAAAGACCATACTCATTGTGTTTAAATAACATCCATTGAATGTTTTCAGGATAGTTTCTCAGACCAGCATATTACAGCTTCAGCTCGAGAGCAGGCTGTATACTAGATTGTGTTTTGACCAGTGAAATTAGATTAATTACTGACCTCGCATTGAAAGAACAACTGGGTAGCAATGACCATAATACGATTGAACTTTACATGCAATTTATGGGAGAAAAGAATGGGTTCAAAATTACTTTTTAATTTAACCAAGGGCAATTATGAGGGCTTGAAAACAACTAACCAAAAGTGAACTGGCTATTTGGGTGAAGGAAGACAGTGCAAAACATTTAGGGGGATATTCTGGAAAGCACAGAATAGGTACATTCTAAGAAATGAGAAAAAATTCAAAGGACAGAAATGCTATCTGTGGTTAAATTTTCTTTAAAAAGTCAATATTAATTGTGCAAAGATAAATGCAGGTCAGAAGATTGGACAAAGTATAAGAAAACATTAATGAACTATTACAAGAGTAATAAGAGAAAATTGAGAAAGTTAGATAAAAATGTAAAAAAATAACTCTTCAGATGTTTGAAAAAGGTAACAGTTAACACAGTAAGTACTGGTCATATAGAAACTGAGTCTGGAAGATCAGTAATGGAGGATAGGAAAATGGCAATCAAATTGATCAGATATTTTGTGTTGGCCTTTACCAGAGAAGATAAGAGTTGCATCCCTGAAATAGCTGAAAATTGGGAATTGCAAGGGAGTGAGGAACACAAAATTACAATTACTAGGGAGTTGTACTAAGTAAATTGGAGCTGCGGGTTGACAAGTCCTTTCATCCTATCGTTTTAGAAGAAGTAGCCAGTGAGATAGTTGACGTAATGGTTTTTAATTTTTAAAAACTCATTAGATTCAGGCAAGTTTCCTTTAGATTGGAAAATAACAAATGTATTTCTTTTGTTCAAAAAAGGATGAAGGTAGAAAGCAGAAAACTACAGACCAGTTAGCTTTGCATCTGTCAAAGGGAAAATGTTGGAAATTATAATTAAAAATGTTATAACAGGGCATTTGGATTAGTTAAAGGTAATAAGGCAGAGGCAACTTGGTTCTGTCAAAGGGGAATCATGTTTAATTAATTTGTTGGAGCTCTTTGAACAAGTAACTTTTGTAGATAAAGGGAAGTCAATGCATATATTCTACTTAAATTTTCAGAAACCATTTGATAAGGTACCACATCAGAAGTTATTGGGAAATTAGAAGTTCATGGTGTTGGGGGTAACATGGATGGAAGATTAGTTGGCTAACAAGAATGTGAGAGTAGGAATAACGGAGTCTCTTTCAGCTGGTAAAGTGTCATGGGTGGTGTGCCTTAAGGGGTTCGTACTGGGGCCTAAGCTGCTCCTAATTTATATAAATGATTTGGATGAAGGGACTAAAAGGTATGGTAGTTAAATTTGTAAAGATCGGGAGAGAAATGAGTTGGGAAGAGGGCGTAAAGACCCTACAAGGGTATATCAGGAGGTTTAGTGAGTGGACAAAGATCTGGCACATGGAGTCCAGTTTGAGAAAGTGATAAGTTTCCATTTGGCAGAAAAAATAAACAACTATATTGTCTAAATGGTGAGAGATTTCAGAGCAGGGAGATCTGGGTGTCTTAGTGCATGAGTTGCAGAAGATTAATATACAGGTAGAACAAGTAATCAGGAAAGCTAATAGAAGGTTGTGTTATTGCAAGGGGAGTTGAATTCAAGAGGAGGGAGATTATGTTTCACTTATGCAGGGCATTAGCAAGACCACAACTGGATTGATGCTTACTGTACTTATGGAAGGATGATAATGCATTGGAAACAGTCAGAGAAGGCTTTATACCTGGGTTGCTTTCTGAGGAAATACTAGACAGGCTGTTACCTCTGAATTTTGAGTTAAAAGTGATTTAATTGAAACATATTTGAAGTGGACTTAAGCAAATGGAGGCTAATTTGTAGGAATTACGAAGAGTAGGAGGTGATTTGCTAGGTAATCCTGAGGTTCTTGACCTGATCGGAGTGGAAAGGAAATAATCTTGGACTACAGGTCAAAGTTTAAAAATAAGGTTTGCCTATTGAAGACCGACGAGGAAACATTTTTCTTTGAGGTTTGAGAGTCTTTGGAGTGCTCTTCCTCAAAAGGCAGTTGATGCAGAATCTTTGAACAGTTTTAAGGCAGAGGTAGAGATATTTTTGATTATGGGAATGAAAATCAAGGATACGCAGGAATAAAATTTGGGGTTAAAATCAAATCAGTCATGATTTTATTGAATGGCAGAGCAGCCTCGAAGAGCCTGCTCTTGTTCTTGTTCTTTGTTCTTCATTGATTTTTCTCTCTTCGCCTATGTGAATTCTTTCCTGCATTGTTTTCTTGTGTTTCGCACAGACTATGCCATTTCAGGACACAATTTATAAATTATCAGGGAATTTCTGTCATACGGGATGGGTCTGAACTTGTTTAATTTTTCCACTTGAACACAGGTGACACACTTACAGATGAAGTTACAAGAGCTCTATATAAAGCTAGCTTTCTGATGCATAGTTTGATATGTATTGACTTTGGATTCTGGTCATGATATGATTAACCAGGTTTCTTCATTAGCCCTTGATGTGCAACCCCATCCATAATTGTATGCCTTGACCGCAAGCTTTCTTTGGTTGTCAGCCGCTCTTTAATCCTATTCCATTTTTGTGCAGACATGTTCCTTCATTTCCTGACCAATTTCCTACTCCATTGTGCAATATATTTGCATTTTTCCACAAGAAAATCTATCTAATGTTGCTTTAACTATGAATTCTAAAAGTTCAGATCCCATTTAATTGTCTTTTGCTTTTGAGCTGGATGTGTAACCTAGTGGCGTCAGCACACTTGTTCTTCTAGTTTAAATAGCTACAGAATTGTGTATTGTAGAAAAAACTGAAGAAATTGAGACATTCTTCAAAACAAGGTTTTATCCATTATTTTGCCATGTACTAGCTGCTGTTGCACTTACTTTAAATCCATCGAGCTAATTTCCAATTCATTTGATCAGTCTTAATCATTTTTCTTAGCATTATGCAGGATATTATCAAAGATCCTTCAAAAAGCTATGTTCTCCTTTATCTCAAATAAGATTGTCCATGTTCATGAAGCCTATTTTACAAGGAATTGCATTTGAAGTATGTGAGTGATCTATATTGTCTGTTTCTTATTGCCCCAGATCACTGGAAAACTGCAGCTGTTGATATTGTGTGATGGTGACAAATCACATTGCCCTCAGGCAGTTGTCCAGTATTGTGCCATGGCTTGTAGAGACATTGCCTTTCCTGATTTCCACTTTGTTCTGGTGTAGTTCTAGAAAGTAAAATATTTCTGCATATTGTTGGTTGGAATTTCCAATTTTACTTTACAAGATCAGAAATTCCCACCTCTCATCATGGAGCACGCGTTGACCATTCAGTACATAAGGTAGGGATGGAACTGAAAGGAACGGCAATGGGCAAACTCTGAGTGGCTGGATCTATTAACAGTGCTGAAGAAGTGTGTGAAATGACAGCATGTGCCTCAAGGAAAGAAGGAAGAGTATAAATCTGATCTGTTTATGGGATGGTGGGACAATGATCAAGTGCCTCCATGATCTGACAAGGAAGGGAAGTTAATAAACAATTTAATTGTCAGATTTATCTTAAGAGTTCACCATTAAGTTTTCACAACAGCTTGCAACTTTTCTATAGAAAATAGAGCAAACTTTTCAATAACTTCTGCATCAGTCTTTATGTCCTTAATTGTACAATTTGCTCCATATATGAATGTTGAAATATTTTGTTGCAGATTTCTCTTGTTTTCAGACTTGTATTTGGAAACATTTTTATGTTTTTTAAAATATGTTTCACCGTGGAGAAACCAGGCAGGTGGTGATTTGAGAAGGAGATAGGTATTTGCTGGAGAATAGAGCACAAGCAAGTCGAAACAGTTTTCTGTGCTTTCAGATGATCCAGCAATACTTGCAATACCAACCAGGACAAAGCAGGCCACTTGATTGGCACCCAGCCATCACTTGGTATTCACTCCCTTTACCACTTATGCACAGTGGCAGCACTGTGTAGCATCTACAAGATGCACTACAGATACTCACCCAGACTCTTTCAAATCCAAGACCTTTGCCACCGAAAGGGAAAATGGGAACAGATGGATGAGAATACCAACCTCTGCATGTTCCCCTTCAAGCATCACACCATCCTATCTTGGAACTGTATTGCCTCTCTTTACTTCTGCTGGTTCAAACTCTGAGGCTTCCAAACTGCATTATGGATGTTCCTACAGATCGAGGACTGCTTGACTTCAAGCAGGCAGCTAATAGCTCCTTTACAAGGGCAATTAGAGATGGGCAATAAATGTTGGCCTAGCCAGCAATGCCCCCATCCAGTGTAAATAAATTAAACAGAAATCCATTTGCTCCAGTACATTGTTGAAAATAAAGTTCATTGGGATTTGGTAGCTCATCATGAGTCCTTTTAGTTTATTGTTATTTGATACCCAAGGCATGTATGCAATTTCAAGTACCAAACGAATGAATTAATAGATTTATTTGTCAAGAAGAGTTCCAATGAAGCAGCTCTTGTTTGAGAATTCTCCTTGTGAAAATCAGTGACTTGAGATTGCATTAAGTGTAAAAATCTAAGAAATTCTTTCACGTTTAGTAATGGGCAGTTTGCAGTGCCATCCATTTCTGCCTAGACTGAAACTGCCCAAAGTAGTAATCTCTTAAGATTCTTGTAACTGCATTTTCAAATTTCTGTTCACTGTGGTTAAGTCCAAAAGGAGCTGAGACATTTTTGTAACCACCCAAAGAACTCAGTCCTTTGATCTATGTGCAAGTGGCTGGAATTGATTCCTGTTGTTTTGAAAATATCAATTCTGAATTTATTTCAGTATCAGTTGTGTCATGCTACTATTGGAAAAACATCTTTTTCACTTAGAGGGAGTTACACATTAGAATATGATGGTACATTTGGATTTGATCTTGATTATTTGAGAGAATGGTGGAGTGGTCCTTTTTTGTGGCTCATTAAGAAAGATCAGTTTGGATAATCTGTTTAAAAAGCAACATTGTTGTATGAAGTATGTGTTGCTAATGTATAGTGGATAAGAGCATCCCTTTGCCTGGATGTTAAATTGCAATTGGAGATATACAAGTTAAGTACCATTTAACAACCTCTGTACTTGTTTTATGCTTATAATGAAATGGAATGGAGCTTGAGTTCTTAACCTGAGCCTAGACAGTAAAATTGAGGCCTCTTCTGGAATGCTGTGTCCAGTTCTGGTTGTCAAGTTAAAGGAAAGATATTATGAAACTGGAGGGGGTTCAGAAGAGATTTACCAGGATGTTGCCAGGTATGGAAGGTTTGAGTTATGAAGATAGGCTGAGATTTCTTTTTACACAAGCGTACGAGGTTGAGAGGCATCCTTATACAAGTTTATAAAATAATGAGGGGTATAGATAGGGTTAATGGGAGTTGTCTTTCCCCTAGGATTGGGGATTTCAAGACTAGGGGACACATTTTTAAGCTGAGGAGAGAGGGACTTTTTTTAAAAAAAAAAAGGGGCAAATTTTTTACACAGGGTGGTTCACGTGTAGAAGGAACTTCCAGAGGAAGTGGTGGACATGAGTACAGTTACAATGTTTAAAAGACATTTGGATAAGTGCATGAAAAGGAAAGGTTTGGAAGAAATATGGGCCAGGAGCAGGCAAATGGGTCTAGTTTAATTTGGGATTATGGTTGGCATGGACGAGTTGGACTGAAGGGTCTGTTTCCATGCTGTATGACTCTGATTCGAGTAATCTAGTTTTCTTGGTTATATTTTATAATTAATTATGTTAAACAAAACAGTCAGTTGGTTTGAATAAAAATAATTGCCTACTATCGGAAGGGTTATATTTGGCATGCATTTTTTGAAAATTAATGATTATTGTCATCAAGTACATTATGATCATAATCTTTATAGAATAGGGATTGGTAACAAAATTAATTGGGATCAAGGTTAATCCTTGATAGCAGAATTGCAGTTTATACTTGTGCATGTGTTCAGATTGGTTGAGGAATGGCGATGAATGTTTCCATTAAAAGTTCTTTGCAGGTCAAACTAATTTGACCCTCAATTGGGAATTGGAACTGAGGAATGTGCTATGATAAAATTATTTTTTTCTAAACTAAAAGGTGGAGAACTTCATTTCCTCCAGATTGGAGGAACTGGTGAAGATGCAGATGAAACAGATTTATTTGTGGATGGCAACCTTCCTAAAGGAGTAGATCAGTTGTCTGAAGGAAGCAGACACACATCTAACCCATCCAGTCCTGGAATTACAGGTAAGCATGGGTAAGCAAGGTGGTGCTGGAAGCAATTGAATATTTGCTATTGGACTATTGGAAAGCATTTTGAGTTAATTGGCAGAAGTTTGTTTTCACTGAGGACTGAATTCATTGAAAATGTTCTAAGTATTTACTCAATAATTTGTACTCTACAATTTTGGGAAAGGGTTGTCAGCGTCATTCCATGCTTTGCCTGTCCATGCTCATTTAGTTTATTTTTTGTGATACTCACATCCTTATACAGTAAACAAACTTCCTAAATATGCAGTTTTTTGAATAAACAAATGGAGTCAGAATAAGACTCTTGATGGTACAAAAGTTTCAGATTGGTGTATCAGCGCCTTCACTTTTTTGCCATATTTTCACAAAAGTGAGTCATGTTGTAAAAGTCACCAAACTGCACATCTATTGTTGCCTTCAGCAACAAAAGATCATTATTTGAGGATACTTTTTGAGTTTTCATTCAACTATAAATTTATTTTGAACGTGAGATTATTTGAATCTATAATCATGTGCTCTTGAGACTTTCATAAGTCAAACTTAATTAGATTTTACTCAAAACTTCATTGGTTTAATTTAAAAAAGTGAACATTTTCCAGTTGTATATAATTACTAATTGGAAATCCCTGAATATTGAGGCAAATTTACAGTATACCAAAATGAAAGTATTTGTCTTGAGATTATAAATTGAGTTTTAATTTCATTCCTTGGAGCCAGTTGTACTGTTATGAGGATATATTAAAACCAGGATGTGACATTGAGTCAGTAGGATTCAGCATGCCTGTGACATTTTTTAATGTGTATTGGGATGGTTCTCTTGGGAAGGGGGGTGGAATCGTCTTGAAAATTGGCTGGACAAGTATGATTTTCTTTCGTGGTGCTACTTGCGGATAGTCCAAAATAATTCTGAGCAAAAGTGATATTTAGGCTCTCATGGCCAGCATTCAGGAGAGATGGTGATGCCATTGGACATGTAATCCAGAAATCCAGTATTTTTAGTCAACTTCAAATATGTAGTGGCAATGCAGAAGATGCGACTTGAACTTGAGCCTTCTGGCTCAAGGATACAGACATCACCCCTGCACCACCTGAGTCCTAAAAGAAGCAGGGTTGACATCTCATCAAAAAGTTCTGCCTCTGTAAGTGGGATAACCCTCTTTTCTGGAGCAGCATTGTAGATATACTGTTCAAGATGCTGGTATGGGACTTGAAACCACAACCTTCTGTTTCAGAGGAAGGAGCACTGCCTCTAACTAAGCCACAGCTGATGTCATGAAACAACCGCAGAAATTGAACTTGCAATCTTCTGGTAACATCATGAACCTTACCAAAGGCAGGTGCCTTATCCATTATGCCATGGTACTGTCAGATGCCCACATTTACGCTGTGGGTACATGAGTTTAAATCCCATCACTGTTGTAGGATGTAAATTTAGTTCATCAGTGATGGCGCCACAGAGCTATTGCACACTGTTTTACTGATCTGGTTCACTGCTCTCTTGTTTAGGGAAGGAAATTTGCAATCCTTACCTGGTTTGGCTTGCATGTAACTCCAACCCACTGCAATGAGGTTGACTCTCTTAACTGTTCGCTGCCAATGATCTAGCAAGCCATTCAATTAAACCAAACTGTGACATCTTATCTTGATGGCAGTTAGGGATGGATGGCAGGTAACAACATCTGCATCTGATGAAGTAAAAAGTCTCTCTCTATGGGAGGCTAGGATCGAAAAAGAGTTGCTGCTAAATTTATTTGACCTAATCATTCTTGATTGCAGGGGTTGATTTATTGGTGGACCAGCCTTTCACTGCTGACGTATTGACATCACTGGTGGAGCTCACTCGATTTGAGACTTTGACCCCACGATTTTCAGCCACTGTCCCTCCCTGTTGGGTGGAGGTTCAGCAGGAGCAACAGCAGAGGCGACATCCACAGCACCTGCACCAACAGCACCATGGAGATGCAGCACAGCATACTCGCACGTGGAAGCTCCAATCAGACAGGTATGGCAAGTTTGAGCAAATCTGCCTTTCCAATCTGTAAAATGAACATAAATTGACTACCACACTTGAACATTATAAATTAAGTATTATCAGTACCATTTAAATAATTTTGAATTACTGCATACCATTGTTGTCAGACAAGAGCCTTGATGAAATGCAGTTTCTTCCAGTCAAAGTTTGAAGTCATTATCCTGCTCCAATCACAAGCTTTGTACCCTTTCTGCAAATTTCTCAGAGCACACCTGATTTTCCAACTTCAGTATACTAACTGAGTCACTATTCTCCACCACAACGATGTATCTACTTCTACTTGCATAATATTGCCCATCTCCACCCTATCTACACCATGTGTTATTTAAGTCCTTATCCGTATTTTTGTTATCTCCAGTTTCAAGGAAACCAATGTCCTGGTCACCATCCTCCAAAATATTCTGTTTGACCAAATTTTGTACTGAAGGAACCTTACCTTTGCACCCAGGATTCTGAACTTAGTGATTGACATTGGTTTCTACTTTTCTGGAGTTTGAAATTTAAAGCCTTGAGTTTTCCATGCTCTTCTGCTTTTGTAGCTTTATAACGCCGTAAAGCTATTGAAATCTCCTTTTAATGTATCTTTTTGTTGCCAAAACTACTTTTGGCCTGCCATTAGTAGCCATACAGGACCAGAGAAATCATGGGCCCAGGTGGCTTCTCCTACAAGGCCCTCTTACCCACCCTTGTCGCCACTTTTATCAATAGCTTTTGTTAAGTGCTTTTTTGATATGCTTTCGAGTTTATAGAATACTGTAACACATGATACAATCACTTAGTACAGTCACTTATGTATTTGAATTTACCAGTGTTATATTTGGGCTCACACAAACAGAATTAGAAGAATTCATCAAAATACTCAATTATCAACCCTCCCCCCCCCCCCCCCCCCCCCCACCACTAAAATTAAAGCTACTACGTACAAGTTAAATATGAATTTCCTAGATGTCACAATATTTAAATTGGTACAAAACGAGGCATATGTTAGCAAAAAAGTCATTTTCAAAATAACTGATACAAGCTTCTACATCTTTTTTAAGAAAGCAATCTCTCTCAATACACCTTTTGCAGACTGGTGAGTTCATAGTTAATATGTTTCCATTGCATATGTGCAAAATTGAAATATTTTAATCAGGTAGTGAATACACTATTCACTGCTTGTCAGTTCACAATCCAAGATTTATATTTAACAATTCAATAGCGTTCAGTGCATTTTTTCCATATTGTAGCTCTTGAGCTTAGGCAGTTCTGAAATTGAAACTCCTCGCAGATTCAATCTGTTACTTACATATATGGACAACTTTGCTCTGGTTGCTGCTTGGTAGAGGAACTGTACTGCCCAAGAGGACCTCCCTAAAGGCACTGACCCTGGCGCTTAGCACTGTTTGCACTCTCCTATCTTGTGTCTTGCAGTGTATATACTTGTGTATATGATTTAGAATTCTTGCAGGAAATCCCACACTCTCCTCCAAGAAACCCACCGTTTCTAAGATTTTGGCCATCTTGTAATATCCTCTCACTTCCTTTGGCAACATTTTTTTGTTTTCTGACTAAAGTACTTCGATGCAGGTACTGTTGCTGTGACAGAACTTAGGTACTTCTAACTAAGGGTTTAATTATTAATTTCTTACCATGTGGTCACAGCGCACACTGTTTCAATCTTTGAAACTGTTGAAGCGGGCTGCAAAGAATCCTCATTCCATATTAACTGATTATCTTTGTGCAAATTCTCTCTTCCTATTTGATTGTTATCACTTCCCTCAAATCATTGTGCTTATAGGCAAAAACCTTCAATTCAATTTTCGGCAGCCTGTGGGGCTCTTTATGTAGATGAATGCTATCTTCTGTGAACCTTGATGAATTTTGAAGTATTAAAAACTGGAGCAGCAGAGATTTTTTTTTAAAGAACAGGAATATTCAGATGGAAGGAGTTCAGAAGGCATTCAGCCCATACTCAATTGTTGAATCCCTACCTTTCCATTCTAATTGTGTACCAAAGCTAAGTAAAAGATGCGGGTTTTTATTTGTATTCACTGGAGCTTATTTTCTAAACTGCCTCACCAGATTTTTTTCTGATAATTAGAGTTTTGAGATATAGGATAAAATTGCCAGTGTTTTATAATTACATAACTTAATTGATTTTGGCTTCTGGGATATCAGCATTTGGGAAATGCAATTTTCTACACAACAACTTTGTATTTTCACACACATCTGTATAACTTTTGTTTCAATAGCACCAGCTGGGAGGAACATGTCTTCGAGCTGGTTTTGCCCAAAGCTTGCATGGTCGGACATGTGGACTTCAAATTTGTCTTGAGTTCAAACATCACAAACATTCCACAGATTCAAGTCACTTTATTGAAAAACAAGGCTCCTGGTTTAGGTAAAGTCAATGGTAAGGAATTTCTCTTCTATTTTTGTGTATATTTCAAAAATATGATTTTTACTTTATTGGAATATGTGAAATACTCTTAATTAGCAAATGAGTTACTTATGGTGGGGGGCAAGGAATTGAAAAGGCTTAAAATTTGAACTTGCATTATTTCTTTATTGCTTCTATTAGTAACTTACAAGTGTTATTGGGATGATAATATGGTAGCAGCAAGTATTTGAAGTACATTAACCTTTTGCTGTAGTCACTAATCAGTAATTGTTGGCTTTGGTTCAGTGGAAGGAACTGTCATTCCAGAGACTTGAGCACAAAAGTTTATGCTGCTACTGCTACTCTGCAGGGGTGAGGGAATGCTGTCCTATTATAAGTACCATCTTTTTGATGAGACATTGACCATTGAAGCCCCGTTTGTCTTGTCAAGTGAATTTGAAGGATTCCACGTATTGTTTTAAAGAAGCTATATTGAAGCTCTCCTGGTGTCCTAGTCAATATTTGTCCCTTTGTGAATTATCCCAGCATTACAACATTGCTGTTTGTGGGAGCTTGCTATGTGAAAACTGGCAACTTCTCGTACAAAACAACAGTGAATTCAAAAAGTGCTTAATTGAATCATATAATATTAGAATCATACAGTGCAGAAGAGGCCCTTTGGCCCATTGAATCGGCACAAATGCATGAGAAACACCTGACCTTCAATCTAATCCCATTTACCAGCATGGCCTTGAATGTTATGACATGCCTAGTGCTCACCAAGGTGGTACTTAAAGGATATAAGGCAACGTGCCTCCACCATCCTCCCAGGTAGCTTATTCCAGACTGTCACCACCCTGTGGATAAAAAAGATTTTCCCACATCCCCCAAACTCTGTCAATGTCCCTTATAATCTAGTACATCTCAATCAGATTGCCTTTGTCTTCTCTGCTCCAACAACAACAACCCAAGCCTATCCAATCTTTCCTCATAACTTCAGTTTCCCACCCCAGGCAGCATCCTGGTGAATCTCCTCTGCACCCCCGCCAATGCTATCACATCTCTCTGTAATGTGGCAAATGGAAAGCTGCATAATGCTCTGACTGTTGTCTCACCAAAGTCCCATCAACTCCAACATGACTTCCTTGCGTATGTAATTTATGTCTCATTTGATAAAGAAAAGTCTCCATTTGTCTTCAGCACCCTGTTATCATGCCATTCCTCCTTCAGAAATCTGTGAACAGACATCCCAAGATCCCTTTGTTACACAAAGCTTCCTAGTCTCATACTGTTCAGTTTATATATTTTTGTCAAATTACTCCTTCATGCTTTTCAGGATTAAATTCCATCTGCCACATTTCTGCCATTTGACCATCCGTTTGTGTCATCTTGTAGACCAAGACATACAGCTTCACTATTAACTACCAGACAAATCTTTGTGTCATCCATAAACTTACTAACCTAACTCCCTGCCCAGTCATCTGTCATTTATATAAATAGCGAATAATAGGGCACCCAGCACAGGTCACTGTCGTTTGCTACCGGATAGTACTTCTAGGTACTAAAGTAGCCTTCGGTCCCCACCCTTTGTCTCCTACAACTGAGCCGGTTTTGAAACCAGTTCATCAATGCGCTGTATTATTTGCGTATTTGCTTTTGGATGAGTCTTCTGTGTGGGACCATGTCAAAGATTTTGCTGAAATCATCACCTACTATAATTACCCTTCTGTTATTTTTACTCACCTCCTTGAATTTGCACAATTTGCTCCTCAATTTCCTGCCGACTGTCTATGATAAGCACCTAGCAATGTCGTGTGCCTTTTTTGTATTCCTAAACTCTAACCACCAAGCTTTATACAATGCTCCTTCCATGAATTGTTCCTTCCTGAGTAACTGACTCCTAACTAATAATGCAATGCCTCATCCTTTTTTAATCCTCCTCTGTCTTGCCTGAAGATTCTATGTCCTGGAATATTGAGTTGCCAATCCTGCCCCTCCCTCAATCATGTCTCTGTGATGGCGACTATATCACACTTTCATGTCTCAATCATTGCCCTTAGCACATCACTTTTACCTGTGTTACTCCTAGCATTAAAGTAAAGGCCAGACAGCTTGCCCTTCATTGAAAATTGATACAGCTGTACGCCCTCTGACTTGATCGTTTTACTGTACGATGCTGTGCCCTCATTCTAACAGTTTGTGTTCTGTCCCCCACTGAATTATTTTAAACTCCTCTCAGCAGCAGTAGCAATCTGTCCCACAAGAATGTTAGTCCTGCTCTGTTTAGGATGTATACTATCCCATTTGAATAGGTCCTACCTTCCACAGAAATGGTCCCAGTGATCCAGGAATCTAAATTCCTCCTTCCTACACCAGTTGTTAAGCCATGCATTCATCTGCACTATTCTCTTGTTTATATGCTTGCTAGCACATGACACTAGGACTAATCCAGAGATATGACCTGAGAGGTCCTGCTTTTTAGTCTAAAGTCTAGCTCCCTGAATTTTTGATGCAAGACCTCATCCGTCTTTCTTCCTATGTCATTGATACCACCATGTACCATGACCTTTGCTTTATCATCCTCCCCCTTTAGGATGCTCTGCATCTGTTCAGTGACACCAACTCTAGACAGCTAAGACTCTATCCTGGAGTCATGTTGGCAGCCACAGTAGTACCTATCTATTCCCTGATTGTATAATCCCCTATTACTCTTGCCATTCCTCTCTTTCTCCCCATCCTACCCGAACAGGCTGCTTGTGGTGCAAGAAGCTTAGCTTTGACTGCACTCCCTGGAGGAACCAGCCTCCAATTTGGAATATCAATTTGTGAATGGGACCCTTAACTACCTATCTGGTCATCCATTCCCTTCCTCCTTCAGGTTCCTTCATCTGTGTTGTGACCACCTCTCTGAATTGGTTGAAAAGTACTTTGGGATGTCCTAATGTTATGGAAGACTTGATATAAATGAAAGTTTTACTTTTATTCCTTGCTTCTTCTTACAGAGTCCGCAGTGGACAAGCAGATCTTATTTCCTTTATCTCCAGCTTCTCATGTGGAGGTAGAGAGAAATGGACGATCTGGTCTTGCTGATTTAAGTGAAGACATGCAGTATCAGATGGATGTGGATGAATCTCAAGGTTAGCTAAAATGTATTATTTCAGAGGATTCCCATAGTTTAATTTCTATAGCACTCGTTTTAATACCAAACAAAACAATTTGAAAGACCAGCTGTTTAGAGGCTTGCAACTGGTATTAACAAGCCTATATTTCATAAGTGTAACATTGAGATCAAATAGATCTTTGGGGAGAATGTGAGCTTGAATGCATGCATTTCATACCACCTTTTTGCATGCGTTTGTCATTTTAATTTGTGTACAGTAGGAGAAGAAACATAGAATCTGATTTGAAGTTGAATTCCTGCCACTGATCATATTGCAGATGATCAATGTGCTGATAATGTATAGTTTGTTTTGAAGTTCCTAAAGGAGCCATGCTGCTCATTATTAAAGAACATAGGCTCGTTTGAATTTCAATGTTAGTTTCAGTTATGAGTAAATGGTAGCAAACCATGTAAATGACTGCTGTGAAATGTCATCAAATATATGTTGATGTTTACTGAGGGTTCAACAACACACAGTGTAGTTTTAGAATCATATGCATATTCCACCCAGCCAGTCGCCTGAGACTAGAATTGAACGCAGCAGTGCTACCCATTTGGTAATTTTATATTTCCATAAGGAGTTGTGTTTCAGTGACAAAAATGCAGTTCAATTTCAGAAAATGTCTTGCAGTGAAACACTGTTTTCTTATTGATTTAAAGTACCTAAATATTTGAGAATGCTTGAATAAATTCTTATGCAGGCACAAGAATATGATTAAATAATTTTGTTCTCGAGAATAAATCATAACCCTCTTTATTCCTCTTCTTTCCATGTCCAAAGCATGAATAATCCCATAACTGGAAGTAGGCTTGTGTTCTGTTCCTCCAAGAACTGTCTGTGCTGATTAGTCTAATGATTTTGCTCCTTTTGTGAATACCGTTGAGAAGTGGAACTGAACTAAGAGCAGACTTCTTGCTCCCCATGCTTCAAAGTCCTGACAGTTCTGCTTCTGTAGATGATAAAGTTGGGATTCTGATTACCCAAACACTTTCTGTAGCAATGCTGTATTTATTGCCTGAATTTTGAAAGAGAAATTTCTGAAGGTTGTGTTGTCCAGTTGTGCAAATTCTCTTGGAGAATCTGTGGGTTCACTTGGGTATTAAATGATTAGACTTGCATTAATGGGGTTTCCATTCTGATTGATTCCATCTTGTAAAACTGTTCATCGTGCAAGAATTGTTTCAAAATATTGCAATGCAAAGATGTATGACAACATTTTCCTTTCGTTCTCTATACTGAGAAGGCCCCAGACTCTGTCAATTTCTGGAAGAGCACAAGGAAGATATATTATGTGGACCTGTATGGTTGGCAAGTGGCCTGGATCTTTCAGGACATGCTGGGATGCTGACACTAACTAGTCCTAAGCTCATTAAAGGTAAGATCAAGCTTGATTAGTTGCAACTACAGTAGAAAGCATATTCTCTTAAAGGCATTATATTAAATGTCAAGTTAAATGAATTTAATCAATCTCAGATTAACTTTAGGGGTGATGTGACAGTGTTAGTTGCATATAATTTTTGCGATTAAATTGGTCTGATTTAAATGCCAGATTTGAATTTTGTATTCTGTTGTACCCCTAGCATTGTAAAAGCTACTTTTCTCTGGTTTTGTTAATGAAGTTATTTGGAGCCAGTTGAATCAGTTTTGACTTTGACATTTGACTAGCTGGCATAATGGTGTTGTTATACATGTCCAGTAATCCAGAGACTACATTAGAGTTGTGCTGGAAAAGCACAGCAGGTCAGGCAGCATCCGAGGAGCAGGAAAATTGACGTTTCGGGCAAAAGCCCCGCGACATTTGCCCGAAACATCGATTTTCCTGCTCCTCCGATGTAATCCAGAGAGCCAAGCTAGTACTCTGTGGATTTGAATCTGTACACTGCAGATGGTGAAATTTAAATTGTTAATAAATCTGCAAGTAAATGCTAGTCCCACTGGCAACCATTAAGCTATTGTTGAAGTTTATTTAGGAAATAAAAGCATTTAGTTCATGAATGTCCTCTGGGAAGGAAGATCTGCCATCCTCACTGGTCTGCCTGCATGTGACTCCAGACCCATAGCAAGGTGATTGACACATTAAATGCCCTCTGATATGGCTTTGCAAGCCACTTAGTTATGTCCAACTATTACATAGTTTTATAAAAGGAACAAGGCTGCACAGACCATCAAATGTTTACAAAGGCACACACCCTGTTAACCCTGCAAAACTTTCCTTCTAAACGTCTGGATTCTTGTGGAGTAGGTGATATTTGTGCTTAGCCAAATTCAACTCAACATTCTTCATTTTTGCATTCTCAGCAGGCATGGCTGGTGGCAAGTATCGGTCATTTCTAGTTCACATCAGATCAACTAATGAGAAGGCAAATGAAGAGAATTCTAATGGCAGTGGAGTAAGGCCAGTCATGAGAATGCAAGCCACGAAACCACAGAATAGCAAGAGTCACTCTCTTGCTTCGCTGCTTGCTAAAGTTACAGCAGGGAAGGTACTGTAGTGAAGAGAACAAGCTCAAACGAGTAGGTTTTGATACATGGAAGTTAATTTCTGCTTCTGTGCGGGCGTACGTGTAAACTAATATTTTTCTTTGAACAGGAAAAGCCATCCACCTCAAAAACATCAGAGTCTGGAAATTCCTCTAAGAAACCTGACAGTCTCAGAGGCTGTGATCTGCTGCAAGAAGTTTCTGTTACTATTCGTAGATTCAAGAAAACATGCATCCCAAAAGAAAGGTAGGTTTTGAATTTTTTTGGCTTTTTGAATGGATTTTGAAAATCCAGTCTCTTAGTTCTTGTGTTCTTTCTTGATCTCTTCCTGCTTAATTCCACATTATTGCAAAGGAGAAGCAGGTTACTTCATTATAAAGTGAAGAGTGGGGGAGGAGAAGTCAAGCCTTTCAAATGGATATAATTTTTTAAAATGGGCATAAAAAATCCTTGTTCCACAATAACTTGGTTGACTATCATTCTGATTAGGTATGGCACATCAAGTAACATGCTGGATGTTTTCAGATTAATCTTTAGATCACCAACTGAAATTTGTGGTGGCCACAGTCTTCTGAAATATAATTTGGGAAGTCCTGCAAAGTCAAATATTTTGCATTTATGATCATTTTGTCTCTTGTATAGTTTGTAAGAGTTGTAGATTTATACAGTACTAATTTTCTGAGAATTTATCCCGTTAGTGAGTTTAATAACATTAATCTGCTGTATATCTCATTGATACAAAATTGTTTTTTTTTGTTCCCATTGACAAAAAAGTAGCTGTATGCAGCCATTTCTCTGCAGATTTACTGTTTGGAGGTGATTCCTACTGCAGGGCAGTAGTTGGACATGAGACAAACAGTGAGGAAAAGATTTAATATGTTTCCACTTCTGTAACATGTTAAATGTGTGAAAGTAGTAGTTTTTTTTATATCCACACAAATCAGGAAATATGTATTGTGTTCATTTTAAAGTTTCAAAAAAAAAAGCATGACCAAAGTAAGGCCATAAAAATTTGCCCCTGTTTTTGCTGTGTGGTTTCTTAGGTTAATTAATGGCTTTGCCTTTTAGGGTGCAACGATGTGCTATGTTGCAGTTCTCGGAATTCCATGAAAAGCTGCTTAACACGCTCTGCAAAATGTCAGATGATGGTCCTGTCACAGAACATGCTCAGAGTCTTGTATTAGATATTCTCTGCTGGTTGGCAGGAGTCCATGCAAATGGACTATGCAGGTAGGATGAAGTGTGTAAACTGGCACTTGTGTAAATTTTGCAATGTTTCAACAATACGAAGATGTAAGCAGTAATTTATGTTCCTAATGCATTGTATATAATTGATTTGAGTTCCAACTGTCATGACTGACTAGTGTAATGTGCTGGAAATCAAACCCGACTATCCTTGTAGTCGTGACAAATGTTATTTGTGAAATTACCATGAACACTAATTTTCACAGGATAAAAGCAAATTACTCTAGGTTACTTCAGTAACCATTTTTTTTTTAAAAAGACTTTTTTTTGTAAAATTCCTAACTTTAATCAGAACAGTAAAATAACTGGATTTCAAACTTATCAAAGTTAAACTTTACCTGTTACAATTCTCCCCAGCATGTGTGTACACTCAAAGTTTTGAGTGGAAGGAAGAAAAGTAGACAAAAGAACATAATTCCCTATCACTAGCTCTAAACCTCACAACTAGATAGGTCCGTTTCATAATCCTCAATTCTTTGATGATGTCTCAGTATTATTTGCATAGTCATGATCAGTCTTTAGTTTACTGGTTGCTTCGCTGGGCGAGGGGTCTGTTTTTTTGAGAGCTCCAGTATTCTTCCTTTCAACAACTCTGATGTATTTTTCCTTGCTGTTTCAACGGAACTGAAGAAGGCAATTTTTCAGAGGAACAGAGCTGAGATAAAAACAAAATTAGAGAGAGTTAGATCTAGCAGCATCTGTGGAGACAAACAAAATTAAAGATGATCTTTGGAACTAAGTGATAAAGATGTTGATGATGCAAACTTCTTTCATTACCTCTCGTAGAAGGTGTGTTAAACTACAGCAGGCTGCATTGTAACAATCTAAAGGTTGTTACAATGCTGAACTTTTCTGAACCCATAGCAACTGGTGCCAATTGAAAGAATTGCCCCTACACACACTTATGCGCTCGCATGCACACTCTTCTACTTGCATCTGTGCTCTCTCTCCCTTTCATGCACACGCTCTCCTGTGTGCAATTGCCTCACCTGCTTGTTTCGACAGTGGTTCCAAGCAGTAACTTTTTATTTCATACATTCCAGTTAGCTTCACTTGCGTTTCCAAAGCTGGAAACCAACCCTGTGTTCTCCCCTTTTTGAAGCAATGTCCATCTTTCTCATTTTCAGCTCATTTTCCTAAAAAGAAATGTGGTCTCTTACACAGTTATACTATTTAGTTCATGATCCTTTCTGACAGTTTGAGTCCATCACTGTTGTTTTGCAAGTAGAAACTAATAACATTAGATGTTATGATCCATGGTTGTGTCTGTGTTCGATGAATTGTCCAATTGCAGTTTCAAAGATGGGAAAGAAAGTCTGCACACAAAAACCAAGAAACGACTCTCCAGCATTGTGCGAGTTTGCTTCTTTGAAGCTGGTCGAAGCATAGCTCACAAATGTGCTCGGTTCCTTGCGCTTTGCATAAGGTGAGAAAATATTTTAGAATATTTTTTGAAAAAAAATAAGACTTAACATTGCAATAACTGGCTAGTTTATTATTAATTATTGTTAATTTATTGTTAATAACTGAACATAACAAGAATGAGGAACAGGAGAAGGCCATTCAGCCCATCAAGTTTTCTCTGCCATTTGATATAATCGTGGTTGGGTTGCTTTGACTTGCGGCCTCAATTCCACTTTCACACTGCAAAGAATGTGATATCTTACATAATTCATAAATCTTTGAAAACACACTACCAATAACAAATCTACCCAACTCAGCCTTGAATATTGTGCTGCTTTTTTGCCGAAGAAAATTTCAAACTACGTTCTTTTGAGAAGAATCTTCCTTATCTGTTTTGCATGGGAGAGCTCTAATTTTTAAACTGTGTCCTTAGTTCTAGACTTCTGCACCAGGCACCCTCCCTGTCAAGTCCCCTCAGAATCTAATATACTTCAGTAAGAACTCCTGTCATTCTTTTAAATTTCAAGTTGATCAAGCCCAAACTGTCCACCTTTCTTCATAGATAATACCTTCAATCCAGGAATGAGTTGATTGAACCTTTTCTGGACTGGACTGCTTCCAGAGCGAAGGTATCCTTGTGCAATAAAGTTACAACTCTGCAAAGATTTCCAGATGGGGTCTAAATAAGACCTTGTAGAGCTGCATTATCATTTTTGTATTTTTGTACTCAATCCCTCTTAATGTAAATGCCAACATTCTATTTGCCTGCCTAATTGCTTGCTGTACCTGCATACTAATTTACTATGATTCATGTATCAGGTCACTCCTAACCCTTTGTACTGGAGAGTTCTGCAGCCTCTTTCCATTCAGATAACATATGTTTTTCTATTCTTCCTGCCAAAGTGGACAAGTTCACATTTTTCCACATTGTACTCCCATCTGCCATACCTTTGTCCACCCACTTAACCTACCCATATCCCTTTGCACGCTCCTTAAGTCCTGTTTCAAAACTTTTCTACTTATCTTTGTGTCATCAGCTTTAGCTATCATTTATTCAGTCAGTTCATCCAAGCCATTCACATGATTTGTAATTGAAGCCCCTGCACTGATCCCTGTGACACTCTGCTGGTAACACCTTGCAGATCTGAAAATGACCCATTTATTCTTACTGTCTGGTTAGCTCACAGAAAGCAATCATCTATCTACATTAATATGGTACTAATAACTGCATGAGCTCTTAATTTGTGGACACAGTTAAAGATCACACAAAACCAGGTTATAGTCCAACAGGTTTACTTGGAAGTACTAGCTTGCACAGCTACTTTATGAAGGAGCAGTGCTCCAAAAGCTAGTACTTCCAAATAAACCTGTTGGACTATAATCTGGTGTTGGGTGACCTCCACATCTTATTTTGTGTAACCTTTGATGTGGTCCCTGATTTGAATACCTTTTGAATAAATCCAAGAAAGCACATCTACAGATTTATCCACGTTGCTAGTTACTTCCTCAATTTTTCTTAATAAATTATTCAAACGTGATTTTTCTTTCATAAAACCATATTGGCTCTGTCTGACTTGTGTTTTCCTAAATATTCTGCTCTTCCCTTCTTAAATAATGCATTCTATAGGCTAGTAGGCCGTGAGTTTCTTGCTTTCTATTTCCCTCCTTTCTTGTCTAAAATGTTATATGTGCAATATTTCAATCTACTGGAGCCTGTGCAGAGTTCAGTGAATTTTAAAAGATCACAGCTAATGCATCTACTGTCTCTGAACCCACTTTTTATTAAGACTTGAGGATGAAACCACTAAGCTTATGGGTCTTGTCAACCTTTAGCTCTAATAGTTTTCTCAGTATCTTTTCCCCTCTGTTCATTTCACCCCTCAATTTTCAAGTATTCACGTATGTTGTGTGCCTTCCGTAGTGAAGACAGGCACAAAGTACCAATTCAACTCCTCTGCTATTCTAGTATTTTGTATTATTAATTCTTTGCTCTCATTTTTAAGTTGGATCTATTATTGCCATGCTTTTTCCTTCAAAACTAAATTTAGAATAAACTTTTTCTCCATCTTTTTTAGTAATGGGAAAACAGATCCAAGCCAAATGGGATTTGGAGGAGCTCTATTGAAAGCTTTACTTGATAATTTGCCTTACTTACCTGCAGCAGCAACTGGTGGTAGGTTAAATTCTATTTCATCTGATAATGATATCAAGCTAGTTCTATATGAAAAATATAGCTTGCTTTTGCACTCAATAGATTTATTTTACAATTCCATTAATTACAATTTAAGTTCTGCTTATACATATGATGTAAAGTAACTCTTGCATTCCCTCTGCTACGTTTGCTGCTACTTGCTATAAAAAGCTTGTGGAGTGTTATCCAAATTTGTTTTCCTCACCCATCAAAGAGTATAGTTTTTGTACAGATCTTCACCATCTTGTACAGATCTTTCTATGGAAGTGTTAAGTGTATTTTGTGCAGTACCTGAATGCAGCACAGTATAATGCTATAATAACCTCTTCTGTGGTTTGATTTTCATGCTAACTTTGTTTTCTCTATGTGGGGATTATTTGGAGTGCCCTGTTGGAGCCAAGAAATATCAGTGTTATTTTGTGCTGTATAATTGCCCTTATCACCATCACCCAGTTTTCTGCATATGATGCTGTCTTCGTTGGGTAGAAGGGGAAGCATCAAATATCTTAAGAGCTTTAATTAAAGGCCAGGTATTCATGCCACTTGGGTAGGATTTGGAAGGGCTTGTTATGTACAATGGAGTAATCTTTTAATCCTTTGAGATGACTAATGGATATCTTTAATGTCTTTAAGTAATATTCATAAACCTCTTCCCTTCCTTAATACTAATATCTGACTAAACAACTAAATGTCAACATTTTTTGTAAGATTTTAATTATTCGCTTTACGAAATATGGAGCTTTTATGATTAATGGAGTTAACTTGGCTTATCTGTAGGATGCTTCACTGCAGAATTATTTCAACATCCATAATAATACTGTTTATTCTACCATATATGTTTTTGATGTATGTTATCATGTTTGGTGTGAAGCCCAGTTTTGGTCTTTAGCTCCTTGGTATTGGCAGGATTTGTAGCTCTCAAGTAATTTCTTATAGTACTCTAAATACTTTTGGCTTGGATAATTATGCCTGCAATTTGGTTAAAACAGGCTTGATATACACTTTAATTTACTGATTTAATGTTCTGTATTCCAAGTTAAATGTACTTTTGAAGCAAATTGCATGCTGAGACTAATTTAAGGTTTTCATATGGTCCATTATTCTGTTCCCCTTGCTGTATGCACTCTTGTTTGGAAAGTGGATGGCAAAGGCAGAAATTGGTTTCACGTATAGCAAAGGTATTCTTAAATTTATACCATGTGCTATGTTACACCCCTTGAGAATCTGTGGATCAAGTATTTTGAATCAACCTGTACAGATGTTTTTTGTGAGACATTTTTGACAGAGATGAGACTTGAACCCGAGCCTCTGGCTTAGATCATGACCATTGTGCCACAAAAGCCTAAGAATCTGTGGTGTGTCTGGGGGCCCTCAATTCTGTTTGCTATTTGGGATGTTTTATTTTTAGTATGGATTGAAATGCACTAGTGCTGAATAGATTTGTCATGGTCAGATTGTAAATGAGTAATCCACACCATGTGGAATTCCATAGAATATACAACACAAAAACATTCCATTCACTCCAATTAGACACTCAATTTCAACAAAAAATGTTTTCCAGCTTTGGAAGTAATTTTGTTTCTTTTTGATTGGAACAGGTTCTGTGTTCTGGTACTTTGTACTACTGAACTATGTCAAGGATGAAGATCTGGCTGGATGCAGTACAGTTTGTGCATCTCTTCTCACTGCTGTGTCTAAACAGCTTCAGGACCGGCTCACGCCTCTTGAAGCGTTACTTCAGACCAGGTTTGTGAAAATAATATAACAGCAAAAGGAATTCGTCATGAAACTGGAGATAATTCTACATTAAATAGTAACTCTCTAAGTTTACTGACACAAGACAATTTACAGTTCTGTAATTTTTGCTACTTAACAGAAACTAAAATTTTGAATTGGATGAAGCTAATCCTGAAAATGGTTAAGTAGAAACTTTTGGTCTGAGAGTTAAGTTTGGTAGGGTTGAGCTGCAATGAACTACAAAGGAAGCAAATTGCAAGATAATTCTTCCCTTGCCTGGATCAATGTGATTCCAACAATATTCTCGAAGCTCAGCATAATAGAGGCCCTCTTGTGGCTTGGTGATAGTGCTCCTACCTCTGCACTGGGAGGCTGAGGTTCAAGTCTCACCTGCTTCAGAAGTGTGTTATAACATTTCCGAACAGGTTGATTAGAGCAAAGAAATGTTTTCAATTCAGCAAAAAGTAGCCTGCTTGATCAATATCCCATCCTGCTAATTAAAGCTCATAGTGGCATTGTGTACTATACCCAAGATGCAATGCAGGATCTCACCAAAGCCCCTTCAACAGCACATTCCAAATTAGTGACCTATGCCACCCAAAGGACAAAAGCAGTTGGTGGATTGGCGTACTACCCCTGCTTTAAATTATATACAATCTCTGTTTGGAATTACATTATTGTTCCTTCGCTGCCACTGAGGAAAAAATTCCTGCATTCCCTTAGTTGGGTGTTGTTTTACCAGAGAATACAGTGGTTCAAGAAAGCAAATCACAGCTGCCTTCACATCAGACAGTTATGGTTGAACGATATCCCATGAAATAATACTAAAAAGAATGCAATGGGGAACTGAAACTAGTTTTCAAGTAAAATTCTGAATGTTTTTCAAAGCTTTTTAAAATATGTTTTAGGATTTTGGGCAAACCTGAAATTTATTTCTATAATATATTGTTGATTTTCTATCGCTCCTGTGTTTCTTTTAGAGCTCTTATTTTTCATGGCATTTTTTTGCTCTTTTAAGTTAATTAACAAGTGGCATCTATTTAGTGTAAAAGAAATTTTGAAGGTTTTGGTTTCTAGTGCAACTGTTCAATTGCACTGATTTGAGAAGATAACCCAATTGTAAAGAATAATATGGAATATCATTTTACAGCCTAAAATTTATTTGATTTACTGGTGTGCAAGTGATTTTTAAAATTTATTTCATTTAATGCCCCATGATGCAGTGGACTTCAGAAGTACAGGGTTTACTTCTCTGTTGTCACTCTGCCTCATTGTTAAGTCATTTGGACAAAAAGGACAATGCATGTCGATGGATGACTTTTCACCATTCTGAACAATGGTTGCAAGCTGCTCGAGTCAATTTCAATGCTGCCACACTTGAAGGAGTGCCTCAGAATGCCATTGTAATATCATTTTTTTCCTGTCTTGGAATGCTAGCCTTTTGAGAGTTGAGAAAGCAGAACCTGGTGGGTGAGGCTTTATAGCCGTCTGGACTGTTAGATTTGTCGTGGTCAGCTTTGCAGGAGTTTTGCCTGAATTTGTTCAATAGTCCACCTGTTACATCGAGAGTCTGACGTGTAGGCATTGCTGGTGGCATTCCTATGTTGTTGCTATACAGTCAAAGTTTGACTGCAGTACAGCAGTGTGGTGACAACAGCTGTTCTGTACACTAGGACTTATGCTGACTTGCAGATATTTTTGTTCTCAAACACTTGTTGCCATAGATTGTAGAAAGCTGAACTGGTGCAGCTGATGTGATATTGAATGATCTCATTGCTGATGGGCTTTTCAGAAATGGCTGCCAAGATATGGAAAGTGATCTACTGCTTTGTCTCTGCATCAGTGTATGTGGGAGGTGGCATATTTGACTGGTCAGGTCTGGGTTAGTTTAAGCTTTGTTTTGGCAACATTTAAGGGCTGGTATCCTAAGAGTCAAGAGTATAACATCCATTTGATCATGATTGCTTAATGGCTTTGAAAAGGCGTATCTTGACGATTGGCATACTGCTACTTCTATTAGGTTTTCTCTTCCAACTACTGGCCTCTTATCTTCCAGATCTGTCTTTGGGTGTAAATCTTGAGTTATTGGAATGTTACGCCTTGATTCAATTTATGTTGCTCCATTAGGCAATGAAGGTTTCTTGAGTTCTTGGACTTTGCATATTTCTATGTTATTTTCATTGAACTAGTCCTGGTGATGACAGTGCTCAAGCACGGTGAGTTGCACACTGGTCTCTAGTATGGTTGATTCCACTTCTGAAGTAAGGCAGGTGTGTGAGGTTTTTTTGGATTGGCTGTAAGCTGCTTTGGGAATTCCTTTCTCGGTCAGGTTATTTTAGGATTGAGTTGTTGGTCATCTTTCTCTTAGATCTTTGGTTCTTGAAATTCCTTTGTGTTAGGTGGAGTTCCAGTGCCAGTTGAACAAACTAATGCTTTGCCCAGCAGGTATGAGTTCCCTGCCTGGTTGAAATGAAACCAGTATCCCTTAGATTGTTGACTGGAACAAAGACATAAATCAGTAGTTGTCAAAGCTTTGATGCAGATTATCTCTATATAGTTTTGCATTTGTCCTTCTGGCGGAAGACTACTTTTGTTATAATGAGGCCATGCTGAAGGCACCACTTGGTTTTTGTCATGCTATTTTTCTCAGTGGATATCTCTCCAGACATTGGTGTCCTGTCAACACTGGCATTAAGGTCCACCATAAGGATGATCTTTACTTTGGAGTGGCAATGAATGCTACGAAGGTTAGAGTAGAAATTTTCCTTAATATCTTTATCCTCGTAGTGACAGGATATAATCATTGATGATTGGCATATTGATTGCAGCTGAACAGAAGTGTCATGAGCATTTCATTTATACAATTGTGTATTTCTGGCAGTGCATCCAAGATCCGGATGGCAAAAAACAAATCTTGAAATCAAAGATTGCTGTCAGCCTTGCCTTTCTAATAGAAGGCATATTCCCTTCTTTGTTCTATCAGCTGTTCCTTTCCGAGAAGGCATGAGCAAGGATCTCCTAACAGGTCATCACAGTGTGCAAGCTACTCCAGTATGTCAAGTTGGCAATCCATAGAGCGTCGTCAATGATTGACCAGGTTTAATGGAGATTAACATTTAAGATGTGAACCACACTCACACAACATGAGCAGTTCAGCATCTTGTATTTTCTCCAAGCTGTTGGCAAACTCAACTTGTCTGTGTCTTGATAAAATGCCATTGTTTTTGTCTTTCATATATTCCAATGCTAATGCATCATATTGTTATTGTAAATGTTATAGAATCATTGAGATGTACAGCACGGAAACAGACCCTTTGGTCCAACTAGTCCATGCCGACCAGATATCCCAACCTAATCTAATCCCATTTGCCAGCACCTGGCCCATATCCCTCCAAACCCTTTCTATTCATATATCGATCCAGCTGCCTTTTAAATGTTGCAATTATACTGGCTTCCACTACTTCCTCTGGCAGCTCATTCCATACATGCACCACCCTCTGTGTGAAAATGTTGCCCCTGAGTTCCTCTCACCCGAAACCTATGCCCTCTAGTTCTGGACTCCCCCACCCCAGGGTCTATTTATCCTGTCCACGCCCCTCAAGATTTTGTAAACCTCTATATGGTCACCCCTCAGCTCCAGGGAAAATAGCCCCCGAATATCCAACCTCTCGCTCTGGCTCAAATCCTCCAATCCTGGCAACATCCTTGTAAATCTTTTCTGAACCCCCTTCAAGTTTCACAACAATCATCTGATAGCAAGGAGTCTAGAATTGCATGCAATATTCCAAAGGTGGCCTAACTAATGTCCTGTACAGCTGGAAGTTGACCTCCCAACTCCTGTACTCAATACTCTGACCAATAAAAGAAAGCATCCCAAATACTGCCTTTACCTATCCTATCTACCTGCGACTCTGCTTTCAAGGAGCTCTGAACCTGCACTCCAAGGTCTCTTTGTTCAGCAACACTCGCTAGGACCTTACCATTTAAGTGTATAAGTCTTGCTAAGATTTGCTTTCCCAAAATACAGGGCCTCGCATTTATCTAAATTAAACTCCATCTGCCACTCCTCAGCCCATTGGTCCATCTGATCAAGAGCTCATTGTAATCTGAGGTAACCTTCTTCACTGTCCACTACACCTCCAATTTTTGGTGTCATCTGCAAACTGACTAACTATACCTCTTATGCCCATATCCAAATCATTTATATAAATTGTGAAAAGTAGTCGACCCAGCACCGATCCTTGTGGCATTTCACTGGTCACAGGCCTCCAGTCTGAAAAACAACCCTCCACCACCACTCTCTGTCTTCTACCTTTGAGACTGTATCCAAATAGCTAGTTCTCCCTGTATTCCGTGAGATCTAATCTTGCTCACCAGTCTCCCCTGGGGAACCTTGTTGAACGCTTTACTAAAGTCCATATAGATCATGTCTACCGCTCTGCCCTCATCAATCCTCTTTGTTACTTGTTCAAAAACTCAATCAAGTTTGTGAGACATGATTTCCCATGCACAAAGCCATGTTGACTATCCTTAATCAGTCCTTGCCTTTCCAAATACATGTACATCCTGTCCCTCAGGATACCCTCCAACAACTTGCCCACTGCAGATGTCAGGCTCAAGTTGAACAATTGATGGGAGATTTGTTTAGCCAGTTTTCTCCTCTTCAATTTTTTCCTGTTGTAGTGATTTTTTGTCTACAAGGTAGGTTCATGGACAATCGATGGTTCTCTAGTATTTCCTTCATACTTTATAGACAGTTCCAGGTATTGAACAATGGGAATATAAGATCAGAAGGAATTGGAGGAATGACCATATAGCTTATTTAGCTTATTACACTATTTAGTAGATTATGGCTGATCGAGTCCCCAAACTTTGTCAGAATGCCATGTGAGAGACAAAGCCTATGTCACTGTCTTTTTATTAACACTTAAAAACAGCAGCCACTGGTTAACAATTAGCGAGGGGAACCATGGATGATTCAGAATTCCATCTTTTTTTTGCCCTGATATTCTTGTGATTCTGTCCTGATTAGTGCAAGATGACCAGCTTCAGCAACAATTTTTTTTCCAGCAATTTGTTTTTTAGTCACTGATTTTTGGCAGATATTTCTGTTTTCATTATTTTCTTCCTAGTTTTTCATGTTTGGCACTCATACTTTTCCCAAATTTTCAGATATGGTTTGTACAGCTCACCCTTTGATCCAGTTCTGTTCGATTTAGAAATGGGTGGTTCATCCTGCAAAAATGCCTGTAATAGCAGCTCGTGTGTACAATCTGATGAAATAGATCTCTCTGATGTACTATCAGGTAAGAGTTCAAATGATGATGTCTGCTGAAGCTAGTAAATTTGAATTTACTGTAAATGCTTGAACTGAATTGTGCTGATTCGTCATTTCCCTAATCACTTTTAAATTTTAATGTGGATAATGCTGATAATTTGTTCAATGTGGTGTTCAAGGAAAGAGTTTAGCACAATAATATCCTGTTTGCTGATAATATAAAAATGCATATGGAGAGAATTATTGATGTACAGGTAAGCTTTGGTTCACTACACTGTTCTGTCAACCTGCTTTGCCTGATGGAAGTGAGACCGAATACAAACTTTGGTTTATTCGATTAAGATTGCTCACATGTGAAATTGATAGGAAGCTAAATATCAGCTGGACTATGGAGGCTTTCCCCGACTATGATGGTCCCCCCATTCTGTGAGGGCCAGAAAGAATGAGACTGTCCTGTCTTTATTCAATGAAGAATTGGATATAATCGATGCAAATGCATTTGCTGTCCAAATCAGTTGCCATAAATAAGCTTCTTATGCACATGCTTTGCAAAACAGTTCTGAGTGATATTATGCACAAAGTTTGTATTTATTAAATAAAAAACTGGAAATGAAACAAAACCAGAAATTGCTAGAAAAGCTCATCAGGCCTGGCAGCATTGGGACCCGAAACGTTAACTCTGCTTTGTCACCAAAGATGCTGCCAGACTTGCTGAGTTTTTCCCAGCAATTTTTGTTTTCATTGTTGAGATTTACTATGTTGGTAGTTCAAACAAAACTTGCAAAAGCATTTTTTTGTTGCGGTACAACCTGCGAACTTAAGTTTTATTTTGCACTTCTGTATTTTATTGTTATGTTTATATGATACTATTGCTGCTTGCGTAATGCAGGCAAGTATGGCAGCACTGCAGTATTGAGGTGAACTTTCTTATATTACTTGAGTAGTTATTACCCTGTTGTTCCAGAAGCATGTATGCCAGTTAATCTGTGATGCAGGCTTGCTGGCTGAGATCAGAATAGAGTTTTTGAATTATGTGGATTTTTCATTCCCCTTCCTTTTCAAAGCCAGCCTTGTGCAAATTGTGAATCCTCAAGTTGAAGTTGCATGATATGTAAGAAATAGCTGGTGTACCAACAGAGCAGATTTCGTGACATCCACATCCCCAGTACTTTACAGAATCTAGAGTTTTGTAATATCTTTCCATAATTTGCAATATTCTTAGTTGTACAACATCAATCAACATCATTTTCCTTAAGTCATATCAATGTTGTTCAAAGTACCAAGAGAACCACACATCAAATCACACATTAAGATAATTTTGTGGATAGGAAACATAAATTCAGTAATTTTAAACGATCAAATTATCTGTATATAGATTCAAAATGTGGTTAAAGTTTACTGACTTAGTGCCACTAAGTTCTGCTATATTCAGGCAACTTTGTATTGAAATATCCATTTCAATATACTTACAATTTGACCCTTATTTTGTAGAGGTAAAAATTCCAATAACTTTGATTCCATTGTCTGAAAGTATTTGATTAATGAAAATGTCAGTTTTTCTTCTTGAAGCTAGATCTTTCATTTCATTCTGTAAAACTTTCTCGTCAAATTAGATAGCCTGGTTTTGAATGTTTATTAACTGGTGTTGCACCTTTTTTAACTCTCTGATTTGATTTTTGTTTTCTGCTTCTATATGTTATCAAATGTAAGGCAAACACCTAATTGTAAGTATTGACTCTTCTGCAGGGAATGGAAAGATGAGCAATTGTGCTGCAGCAGAGGGCAGTTTCACAGCTCTGACTGGACTCTTGGAAGTGGAACCTCTGCACTTCAGTTGCATTTCAACAAGTGATGGCACAAGAGTGGAGAGAGATGATGCAAGTAGGTTGTGAAATACTAAGTGATGAATAGAGATGCTCATTTCTATGGAACCTGGCCACCTATTCCATGTGACCAAATGTCCTGGGTTAACCTCCCCATGCTGCCAAATGGAAATTGCCAAAAGGCATGTGAAATTGCTAACTCTTATTTTCCCAAGGAGCATAGTCATATAGCACAGAAGCAGACCCATTGGTTCAACTTGTCCATGCCTCATAGGTTTCCCAAGCCAAACTAGTCCCATTGCCTGCATTTGGCCCATATCCCTCTAAACCTTTCCTATTCGTGTACCTGTCCAAATGTCTTTTAAATGTTGTAACTATACTTGCCTCTGCACTTCCTCTGGCAGCTCATTCCATTCATGCATCATCCTCTATAAAAAGGTTGCCCCTCAGGTCCCTTTTAAATCTTTCCCTTCACACTTTTAAACTTACGTCCTATAATTTTGAAGTCTTCTATCTTGGGGAAAAGCGCTTTGGTATTCACCTTATCCATGTCTCAGGATTTTATAAACCTCTATAAGGTCACCCCTCAATCTCCTGCACTCCAGGGAAAAATAAATCCCAGCCTATCCAGTCTCTCCTTATAACTCAAACTTTCCAGACCCAGTAATGTTCTCGTAAATCTTATCTGCACCCTTTACAATTTAATAACATCCTTCCTATAGCAGGGTAACCAGAACTATATGCAGTACTCCAAAAGTGGTCTCACCAATGTCCTGTACATCTGCAACATAATGTCCTAACTCCTGTCCTGAAATCTGACCAATGAAACCAAATGCCGTCTTCACCACCCTGTCTACCTGTGATGCCACTTTCAAGGAACTATGTACCTGTGCCCCGAGGTCTCTGTTTGACATGCTGCCCAGAGCCCTACCATTAACTGTGTAAGTCCTACCCTGATTGTCTTACCAAAATGCAATACCTTGCATTTATCTCGGCTCAATGACCCAGCTGATCAATGACTCTTGGCTGGATCCTTCTCTGTCTACCATGCCATCAATTTTGGTGTCATCTGCAAACTTACAAACATGCTTCCGATATTCTCATTCAAATAATTTATACAAATGTTGAGCAAAGTGGACCCCCAGCACTGATCCCTGTGGAATCCTCTCCCACCATCCTCTATCTCCTACTGTCAAGCCAATTTTGTATCCAATTTGCAAGCTCTCCCTAGATTCCATGTGATCTAATTTACTAACTAATCTATCATTTGGAATCTTGATGAAGACCTTGCTAAAGTCCATGCAGATAAGGTCTGCAGGTCTGTACTCTATCCTCTTGGTTGGATCCTCAAAAAACTCAATTAAGTTTGAGACGCAATTTCCCATGCAGAAAGCCACTCTGACTATCCCTAAACAGTTCTTACCTCTTCAAATGTAAATCCTGTCTCTCAGAATCTGCTCCAGCAACTTACCCACCATTGGCATCAGACTCGCCACTCTGTAGTTCCCTGGCTTTTCCTTGCAGCCTTTGCTAAATAAAGACACAACATTAGCCATCCTCCAGCACCTCACTGTGGCTGTGAATGATGTGAACATCTCTGCCACGTGCCCTGCAACTTTTTTCCCTAGCTTTCCATCATGTCCTGGGATACACTTGATCAAGTCCCAGCGATTCATCTAGCTTTATGCATTTTAAGATGTCCAGCACCACCACCTCTATAATGTGGACTGTTTTCAAGAAATGAATATTTGCCCCAAGTTTCCTACCTTCCATGTCTTTCTCCACAGTAAATACTAATGTGAAATATTTGTTTAGTAACTCACCTATCCCATGTGATTCCAACGTAAATGCCTTGTCGATTTTTTAAGGAGCCTTGTTCTCCCCCTAGTTTCTGTTTTGTCCTTAATGCACTTGTAGAATCGCTTATGATTCTCCTTAACCCTTATCTCCAAAGCTATCTCATATCCCCTTTTTGCCTTCCTGATTTTCCCCTTAAATATGCCCCTACTCCTTAAGGGATTCACTTGATCCCAGCTGTCTATACGTGAGTAATAGAGATGTACAGCAGGGAAACAGACCCTCTCATGCAACTTGTCCATGCCGACCAGACAACCTAAATTCATCTAGTCTCATTTGCCAGCATTTGGCCCATAATCCTCTAAACCTTTCTTGTTCATGTACCCGTCAGTGCCTTTTAAATGTTGTAAATGTATCAGCCTCCACCACTTCCTCTGGCAGCTCATTGCCTCCTTGTCTTTGACCAGAACCTCAACATCTCTAGATATCCAATGTTTCTACTTCAACAGCCTTGCTCTTCACTCGAACAGGAACATGCTGTCTCTGAACTCTTCATTATCTCACTTTTGAAAACCTCCCATTTGGCTGTCTCCCTTTATCTGCGAATAGCCTATCCCAATCAACTTTTCAAAGTTCATGTCTCATGTCAAAGTTGGTTGTGCTCTGAATTTAAACTTGAACTTTTATACAAGGCCTATCCTTTTTCATAACTAATAGAATTATGGTCACTGATCCCAGAGTGCACCCCTGTAACACCTCATTTACTTGCCCTACCTTATTTCCCAAGAGAAGAGTTTTGCTCCTTTTCACATAGGTATATTTACATACTGATGAAGAAAATTTTAATGAACGCACTTTACAAATTCCTCCCAATTCAAGCCCTTAACACTATGCCAGTCCCAGTCTATTGTTGGAAAGTTAAAAAGCCCCAGCTATGCAACCCTATTATTCTTAGATATGAGGTCTTCCTCCATATTTGCTCCTTAGTTTTCCACTGACTATTGGAGGGGGCCTATAGTATGACCATCCTCAGTCTCATCCACTAATTAAATTAATGTCCCAAAACAAATGTGGATGTAAATAGTCACTGTTGAGATAAGTGACCATGCAGTTGGATTCATTTTTTTTTAATGTTCAATGGCAAAGAAGACATGTAGTGGACCCCAGTATCCTCATTGTTGCCAGCAGATCATTTAAGCAGCAGCCTAAAACAAACATCGAACATTGGAGAAACTCAGCAGGTCAGGCACCACCTATAGAGAGACATAGGATTATCATTTGGAATCTGGTATAATTCCCCTTCTGAAACATTTTTCTTTCAAATCAAAATATAAATTATTTTTAAAAACTGCAAATGTTTCTGCTTTCCTGTTGTTTAGTGACTGGCTTTGGGCTTACAACAGCAGTGGGTGGACTTACAACTGGCACAGTAGGAGAGGCCTCAACAGCCCTGAGTTCAGCAGCTCAAGTAGCCCTTCAGTCCCTTTCCCATGCAATGGCCTCAGCAGAGCAACAGCTACAGGTTCTGCAGGAGAAACAACAACAGTTGCTAAAACTTCAGCAACAGGTGAGTGGTGCTAATTTAATTCTATTTGTTGCTTTTAGAAGCCATTATTAAATTTTGGCCACAGTTTTGCTGTATGCTTGTAAATTGAAGTATGTTACCTTTTATTCTTCATAATCAGCAAAATGTTTAGCAGCATTCTGATGCACAAATGAAATGAGTATTTTTATGTTACTGTTGATCATGGACAAACCTAGTGTGAATATAGATGGTAAATGGGGTAGTTTCTTCTCACAAGCTCAGACTCGAAAAACAAAATCTCATTTTTTTGTGTTTTTTTTACTAACTTGTAATTGACAACCCAATGCAATAAGGTAGGTTAATGAATTACTCTTTTTCTTAAATATAACAGAAGGCCAAGCTGGAAGCCAAGTTGCATCAGACTACGGCAGCAGCAGTAGCAGCGTCAGCACCTGGAGTCGGACCTGTTCACAACTCTGTGCCTTCTAGTGCCTCCACAGCACCTGGCTTTTTTATACACCCTGCTGATGTCATTCCACCCACTCCCAAAACAACGCCATTGTTCATGACTCCGCCATTAACACCACCCAATGAGGCAGTTTCTGCAGCAATCAGTGCAGAGTTAGCACAGCTCTTTCCTGGCTCAGTTATTGATCCTCATCCTGTTACTGTGGCCATTCATTCAAAAAATACCAACAAGACCAAAGCGGTATGTTTGGGAATATCCCACTAATGTACATATTTTTCAAATTCCTGTGCATATTTAAATATATGTAGGTTTTTAGAATCTGTTAAACATCAATTGCGCACAATTGCAATTAACCTTTTTTAAAAACTGACTGCCTTTTGCAATTAGCTGAATTAACTCACTGATTAGGTTCAACATTGGTTTTTGCAAGGCATTTCAGGATGATTTACAAGAATCTTGTAACAATCACTTTGTGGAAATGCAGCATCATAGATAGAAATTGTTGGGTGAGAAACAAATAATTAGCATTAGCAGATATTAACTTCAGATGGAGAATAATAGCAAATGATATAAATCTGTGGGCAGTGCCAGACCCACTTTGTTCATGTTGATGATTTAAATTTGTATTTGGATGCAGGGAGAACAGGATAACAGGATTTTAGAAGAAAAATTGGAAACTAGAGAAATTTATATTAACAGACTATCTTGTCCATTGTGTGTGCCAGCTGTCAAGTAGTCATAGAGTCTAATCCCACTAGCCCTCATCCACAAGGAATAGAGCTTTCTTAGCGACTGGATGGAATTCCTTATGATTTTGTACGTTTCCACCTGGCAAGCTTTCAGCCTCTTCTTTCCACAGACCCTAGTTGATTGAATCTTTCTTCAGAAGTAAAATTTTCTTGTCCAGACAATATTCTTGTAAAATTCTTTGTACTCTCTCTAGTACAGTCACATATTTTCTATTATACATTTAGCAGAAATCCAGCTGTTGCCTACAAATATAAATTTATCAGTAAGATACTGAATGAGTTTTAGGAGTTTAAATACATTTTTCCTTTCATATGTGGTCTGCCCAGAGGTGTGACTTCAGTTCATTGCCTGCTATGCCGAAGCCTGAGCTGTTTCTCTTGGTAGTTTTTGTTAGTGATGGTTTGATGTTGCATTTTGAGGGCAGGGCGGGGAGACTGGTCCTACGTTTACCTTGGTAGGATGGGAATTGGATCCGAGCTGATGGCATTGACCTGAATCACATGTTAAAAAATTGGAGCTAATTGTCCCCTTTTTTTGAATCCTGAAGGAGTTTCAATTAATAATTCAGTGAAAATATGTAATTTGAAAAGGCCAAGAGTATTTTGGGTTTTATAAGTAGGGATATAGAGTGATGAGTTAAAGAGAACATTGATACATTGCATGATCAGGCCTCAATTAGAGTGCTGTGTTAATTTTGGGTTGACTAATGTAGAAAAATAACTTTCTTTTGTGATAGTTTTCGAGCAGTGTGGAAGTGCTATGTGCAATGTTTGTGTCACTTTGCAGTCAATAAAAGGTTAATAATTTGGGAATTGTAATTTGCACGTTGTGCATAATTCTTTGTTTGATGCATAATGCATGAAATAATACTACTCAATGGGTAGGCATGATTCACTTTTGTTTCAGTTGACCTTTTTGCTGACAGAAATATATTTGGGGTTTGTATGTTGACTTTGTAAATGAAGCTCAAGTGGCTGTATTTTTCATATAATGTTTTATTTAATTATTAATTTTTGGATGTTAATGTGTTTTTTTTATTTTTAGAGTCCTCTGGGAACTGGTCTAGCTCTAGCAATTTCCCATGCTTCTCACCTACTTCAGCCTCCACCACATCAGTCTATTATCATTGAACGAATGCACTCTGGTACATAAACCTTTTATTATAATTGTAATATTGCAGTAGTTTGGAGCTGTATAAAACATTCTTTTTTTTATGAGCAGTTTTCTTCTTCCTGGTATGCATTTACTCCTTTTTTTTCCCAAATGTCTGTTATCTTGTAGCTTCACCAAAATGGCCATTTTCATGAAAGTAAAATGGACAATTTAGGCAGGCGGTTTGATTCTGAAGTGCCTCAGGTGATGCATTCTTACCTGATGCGTATTAGCATTCCTTTCCAACAGAAATTCCAAGCTGATTGTTAGAAACATGAATTCTGACTGATTTATTTCCTGTCTAGCTGGGGATAACAAGATTGACTGTCATGCTCTGCTTTGGTTGAAATCTATTATTGGACTTTGGAATTACGTGCAGCAGAAGTATTTGCTATCATTAGCAGTTGAATTCCTGCTCCCTTCTTAGAAACGTTAAATTATATCCACTTTTCAGATTGTAGGGTATTTTGATGAAAGAAGGAAGAGCACTGGGAAAAGATATGAAAACAAGCGGAGTAATTCTAATAACAATGCAACTTTAATTGGCTATTCTGCACATTTCCAAGGTGCTTTAGTTGGCTACAAAATCTTGTCACGCGTTCAACCAATATTAATTGCATTCATACTGATAATTAAATCTGCTTGTCTGCATATCCTTTGTATGTTTGACAATCTTAATTGAATTTTGTTTTTCCAATTTAGGGGCACGACGGTTTGTGACACTGGACTTTGGGAGACCAATACTGTTGACTGATATATTGATTCCAACCTGTGGTGACTTGGCATCTTTATCAATCGACATTTGGACTCTGGGAGAAGAAGTGGATGGAAGACGTTTGGTAGTGGCTACAGATATTAGTACACACTCACTGATTCTTCATGATTTACTGCCTCCACCTGTTTGCAGGTTCATGAAGGTATGTAGCCTGTTAAAATACATTAATAACAACAATATACACTTTACAAAAACAAATCCAAAGAACTATGGATGCTGGAAAGCTGAAACAAAAACAGAAATTGCTGGAAAATGTCAGCAAGTCTGGTAACATTTGTGGGGAGAAAGCACATTTAATGTTTTGGGTCCGGTGACCCTTCAGAACAATATTACCTTATGTGGTGCCTTTTCAAATGAAATAAATATCTCGACATGCCTCCCAAAAATGTGCTCTGACAAGCTGAAAAGGAAATGTTACAGTAATTAAAAACCATGTAGAAGAGATGAGTTTAATGAAGGAAAAATAGATGCAGCAATTTAAGAAAGAAAATTTCAGAGCTTAGAATGCTGAAGACCTCGGAGGAGCAAAGCAATTTCTCAAAGTAAGTGATCAGAATTCCTGGGAAAGACTGATGAAAGTTTTGGAAATGCAGTGGGATAAGGCCGTGAAAGAACTTTTGAACACTTACGAGAATTTTAAATTTAACTTACAAAAGCAGATAGAAATATTGTTTCACAGACGCAAGTGATGGCTGGGTAAAACTTGATATGGGCAAGGAGAGTTTGGCAAGTTGAAGTTTATAAAGGGTAGTAACCAGTAATGAGAGCATTGTAGTGGTTGAATCTGGAGGTTACAGAGACATAGATAAGGATTTCAGTGGCAAATGGGTTGAAAGGGGATAGTTTGTAGAGATGAATGGAGACAGTTTTTGAGAAGGAGATTATATAGGGTCAGAAGCTGTACTTAGAGTAAAATGGGGCACCAATGTTCAAATGAGAAAAATCTCATTTAACTTGGGATCAGTGCCCAGGATATCATGAGTGTTACAGGACCAGAAACAATGAGAATTTTCAATTTGAGATAATTTGATGAAAATGCAATTGTGTGCAGTTTTGAATATTTCCTGTCACATACATTCTGAGTGAATAAAGTATTTATTTTTTATTTATAATAAAAAGAAAGTGTTGGAGACACTTAGCATGTCTGTTGAGAGACCAATAATTAACATTGAGAAATCAATTCTGAAGAGTCATATCAGACCTAATGTTAACTGTCTCTCTCCAAAGATGCTGTCAGATCTCCTGAGTTTCTCCAAGACTTCACTACTATTTCAGCCTTCCAACATCCAAAGTATTTTGCTTTTTTTAAATCCTTTATTACTTTTTTTTTAAACCAAGTCTTCCCATTTGCTTTGCAGATTACGGTGATTGGGCGTTATGGAAGTACAAATGCAAGAGCTAAAATACCGCTTGGTCTGTATTATGGGCACACCTACATATTACCATGGGAAAGTGAAATCAAGCTAATTCATGACCCTCTAAAAGGTGAAAGTGATTCTGCAAGTCAGCCAGAAATGGAACAGCAATTAACAATGATGGTAGCTCTTCAAGAAGATATACAGTGCAGGTTAGTCTATTCATTTTAATAGGAAATAAAGACTGGGCCTTTTGTTTCCTTACCTATCCCTTGCAAATAATGATTTGTGCTGAGGCATACATCTCTTCTTGCTGGTGACTCTATAATTTTCCATTGAAGGAGCATTCTTAAAGTACGGCTTTTGGCTGTTTAATTATGGGATATGGAATAACGCAATCGAGTTCGCTAAGTTTTTTTGATAAGTAGATTTGACTATCAATTGCTGGAGCAATTGGTCTGGAGCAGAAAACCTCATTGCTTCCCCATTCACTAGTTTACAGGCTATGATGTATCTCCTCTTGATCCTAACTGCAACAAACAAACCTTACTATGATAGGAGCAAACTGTAAACAGCATATGAAACACAGTAAAATTATTTTAATATGTTAATATTTCCTGATTGAAGGAAAAGTGTTATCATTAACATAGCTTGAACTGAATTACAGTTGAGAAGATGATTTGCAATTCCTGAAAGGAAAAATGCAACACAGGAATTCATTGAACAGTTACATTTTGTCATGTGCATTCAAAGTTGTGAAAGTTTTAAATTACAAACAAATGTTTGAAACTCCCTTGCTTAAGCCATATAAAACATCAAGTTCATTGTGTGCGCTGATGACAAGGATACAGATACTTCAGTAATTGGACTATGAAAAGCCGATCTCTGTCTTTGACTGTGCGGAGATTTCTGCTTGGAGATAAGTGGGTAGCTGACTGAGGGTCGATTTACAATAGTGTGCCGTTTTTGATTGCACCTGAAGGGTAGTCAGTTAGCCAAGGTATTAGAGGGTTGCTATCCTTTGTGGATCCCTACATTGAGGACTAAGAATGAGGGGAGAAAGTCAGCTTTTTAAAACATTTAATTGTAGTTTTTACTGTTTATTACTGTGTATTTTATTTATTTTTTTGTTAATCAGTCTCCGTAGCAGTAATAGTAACCTCTTGTGGACTGGAAGGAATGATTTCCCTCAAATGAAGGGAAAAAGTCAACAAAAATTAAATAAAATTATATATTAGTGGGAACTATAGAACTAGTATGCTCATAATTTTGGTTGGCTGCAAGTACAGTAGATTCATCATTTGTAATTTGCTTTAACAGATATAACCTCGCTTGCCACAGGCTGGAAACTTTGTTGCAGAATATTGACCTTCCTCCACTGAACAGTGCTAACAATGCTCAGTACTTCCTAAGGAAGCCTGACAAAGCAGTCGAAGAGGATAGTAAAGTATTTTCAGCATATCAGGACTGCATTCAGTTGCAACTTCAGCTCAACTTGGCCCATCATGCTGTGCAACGCCTTAGGGTGGCTCTTGGATCCAGCAGGAAGACTCTGCCAGAAACCTACGACTCAATAGAATTAATCCAGAATTCTTCTACAGAGCAACTGCGCACAATCATCCGATACCTTCTAGACACATTGCTGAGCCTTTTACATTCGTCCAGTGGTTGGTGTCTCTTTCTCTTATCCCTTTGGAAGTGCTCATGTAAAATATGTTGTGTTGAACTAAATGACTATTGGGGGAGAGTACAACCATGGTTTCCTATGACTACATCAGCGGGTTAAGTGCCATTCTCTACTTGGAGACTAGGAAGGCAGAAGTAATGAGGGGTTTGGACATTTATAATACACACAAATCATAGATGACATTGATCATCTAATTCTCATCAAACATAAATTGTTTGCCTATTTAGGTATTCCAGCAAAGCAAATGTCACCATCCCTTAAAACCCCTTGCACTGAGAAAACGCTTTGCACTATCCCACTTTTACCTGCAAGTATTACTTCAGTTTCGTTGTGAGCATGCTTGAAGCTGCTTTGTAATGAGTTCTGAACTTTGAAATGTTGGCACACTTGAGGCGTTTTGCAGGAAGACGTGGATGTATGTAGCCTTTGTGAGATTAGCCTTTTGTAAATTGTTGCTGCTTCAGAAAGGTGGCACTGCACAATAGAACATAGAACAATACAGCGCAGAACAGGCCATTTGGCCCTCGACATTGCGCCGACCTGTGAACTATTCTCGGCCCGTTCCCCTACTCTATCCCAAAATCATCCATGTGCTTATCTAAGGATTATTTAAATTTCCCTAATATGGCTGAGTTGACTACATTAGCAGGTAGGACATTTCACACCCTTACCACTGTCTGCATAAAGAACCTGCCTCTGACATCTGTCTTAAATCTATTACCCCTCAATTTGTAGTTATGCCCCCTCGTACAAGCTGACGTCATCATCCTAGGAAAAAGACTTTCACAGTCTACCCTATCTAATCCTCTGATCATCTTGTATGTCTCTATCAAATCCCCACTTAGCTGCCTTCTTTCCAATGAGAACAGACCCAAGTGTCTCAGCCTTTCCTCATAAGACCTTCCCTCCAGCAAGGCAACATCCTGATAAATCTCGTCTGTACCTTTTCCAATGCTTTCACATCCTTCCCGAAATATGGTGACTAGAACTTTACACAATATTCCAAATGTGGCCGCACCAGCGTTTTGTATAGTTGCAGCATGATATTGTGGCTCCAGAACTCAATCCCTCTACGAATGAAACCTAACACACCGTATGCATTCTTAACAGCACTATCCACCTGGGTGGCAACTTTCAGGGATCTATGTATACGTGGACACAAGGTCCCTCTGCAAATCCACACTACCAAGAATCTTTCCATTGATCCAGTACTCTGCCTTCCTGTTATTCTTCCCAAAGTGCATCACCTCACATTTAGCTGCATTGAACTTCATTTACCACCTTCTGGATTAGTGATGCTGAAAGAGCACAGCAGTTCAGGCAGCATCTGAGGAGCAGTAAAATCGACGTTTCGGGCAAAAGCCCTTCATCAGGAATACAGGCAGAGAGCCTGAAGGATGGAGAGATAAGTGAGAGGAGGGTGGGGGTGGGGACAAAGTAGCATAGAGTACAATAGGTGAGTGGGGGAAGGGGATGAAGGTGATAGGTCGAGGGGGGTGGATGATGGAGTGGATAGGTGGAAAAGAAGATAGGCAGGTAGGACAAGTCATGGGGACAGTGCTGAGCTGGAAGTTTGGAACTGGGGTGAGGTGGGGAAGGGGAAATGAGGAAACTATTGAAGTCCACATTGATGCCCTGGGGTTGAAGTGTTCCGAGGCGGAAGATCTCCACCCTTCAGGCTCTCTGCCTGTATTCCTGATGAAGGGCTTTTGCCCGAAATGTCGATTTTACTGCTCCTCGGATGCTGCCTGAACTGCTGTGCTCTTCCAGCACCACCAATCCGGAATCTGGTTTCCAGCAACTGCAGTCATTGTTTTTATCCATTTACCACCTCTCAGCCCAATTCTGCAATTTATCCAAGTCCCCCTGCAACCTGTAACAGCCTTCCAAACTGTCCACTACTCCACACTAACCCATCCACCTATGCCTGCGTCTAAGTCATTTATGAAAATGACAAACAGCAGTGGTCACAAAACACATCCTTGTGGCACACCACCAGTAACCAGACTCCAGACTGAATATTTTCCATCAACCACCACTCGTTGCCGCCTTTCAGAATGCCAGTTTCTATCCAAACTGCTAAATCTCCCTCCATTCCATGCCTCTGCATTTTCTCCAACAGCCTACCATGTGGAACCTTATCAAAGGCTTTACTGAAGTCCATGTATACCACGTCAATTGCCCTACCCTCATCTATATGCTTGGTCACCTTCTCAAAAAACTTTGAGGTTTGTGAGACACAACCTGCCCTTGACGAAACTATGTTGACTATCTGAAATCAAATTGTTGCTTGCAAGATGATGATAAATCTTATCTCTTATAATCCTTTCCAAAACCCTTCCTACAACAGAAGTAAGGCTCACTGGTCTATAATTGCCTGGGTCATCTCTGCTGCCCTTCTTGATCAAGGACACAACATTTGCAATCCTCCAGTCCTCTGGTATTAAACCTGTAGACAATGATGATTCAAATATCAAAGCCAAAGGCTCTGCTATCTCCTCCCTAGCTTCCCAGAGAATCCTCGGATAAATCCCATTCTGTCCAGGGGACTTGTCTACTTTCACTCCTTCTAGAATTGATAACACTTGTTCGTAACTAACCTCGATCCTTTCTAGTCTAATATCTCGTACCTTATTCTTCTCCTCTACAATGTTCTCAGTTTCCTGAGTGAAAACCAATGAGAAATATTCGTTTAGCACCTCTCCGATCTCCACAGGATCCACACTTAACTTCCCACTTCTGTCTTTGACTGGCCCTATTCCTACCCTAGTCATCCTCTTATTCCTCACATACCCATAGAAAGCTTTAGGGTTCTCCTTTATTCTATTTGCTAAAGACTGCTCGTGTCTTTTCTATGCTCTTCTTAACTCTCTCTTCAAATCCTGCCTGTCTGATCTGTAACTCCATCGCCTCATCTGAGCCATCTTGCCTCATCAACACATAAGTCGTCTCCTTTTTAACAAGAGATGCAATTTCTGTAGTAAACCACGGTTCCCTTACCTTCTCACTTCCTCCCTGCCTGAGAGGGACATACTTATCAAGGACACGCAATATCTGTTCCTTAAACCAGCTCCACATTTCCATTGTCTGCATCCCCTGCATTCTGCTACCCCATTCTATGCATCCTAATTCTTGCCGAATCGCATTATAATTGCCCTTGCCCCATTGATAACTCTAGACCTGTGGCATGTACCTATCCCTTTCCATCGCTAAACTAAAAGTAACTGAATTATGGTGACTCTCTCCAAAGTGCTCACTTACAACTAAATCAAACACCTAGCCTGGTTCATTACCAAGCACCAGGTCCAGTGTGGCCTCTCCTCTTCGACATACTGTATCAGGAAACACTCCTGTACACATTGGACAAAAACTGATCCATCTGACGTACTAGAGTTATAGCATTTCCAATCAATGTTGGGGAAGTTGAAGTCCCCCATAATGACCATCCTGTTCCTTTCATTCCTGTCCAGAAAAATTTTGCCAATCCACTTCCACCTCACTGGAACTCTGCGGAGGCCTATAAAAAACTCCAGCAGTGTGACCTCTACTCTCCTGTTTCTAACAATGTATATTAGTGTTTGGGTTTATCCTGATATTTGTGGCTTTAAAATGGAGTATATAGAGTATGCAGCCTCTTTTTACAATCTCAGCCATTTTAGAACTTTGTCTCCAGCAACACGCAGAACATGTATGTCTCCAAATAATTTTTAGTGTCACTGGTATTCCAAGGCACAACCTACTGTTAAGAAGATGAAAGTTCAAATTATACCATAGTAGTATGTGGAATTTAAATTATTTTAAGATAATCTGGAGTTAAAACTAGTCTCAGTATTGGTGACCATAAAGCATCATTGTTGTAAAAATTCATTTAAAGATTTAAAAAGATAAAAGGGGCATCATTTTTAAAGTGGTTAGTATGTGGAATGAACTGCCAGAGGAAGTGATGAGTGCAGGTATAGTTACAGCGTTTAAAAGATATTGGATAAATATATGACCAGGAAAGGTTTGGAAGGATATGGGCCGAACACAAGCCGGAACTAGTTTAATTTAGAATTATGATAGGTGTGGACTAGTTGGAACAAAAGATCTGCTTCCATGCTGTATAACTCTGATTTTTGAATGTGACAATAGAAACAAATAATTGACATTTCTTGAGTTATTTCAAGTAATTTATTACACATTGCCCGACATTAATCTTTAAAGAAAAGTCCAGATAATGTTTCTGTACATCATGCCTGTATTGATGAAAATAAGACTTAGATGTGTTGTATGGAATTGGTTGCGGCAGTCCTTATTATCTTTTTGCTAATGGTACATTTATGCATTTTTAAAATATTTGCAGGTCATGCTGTGCCAGCAGTTCTTCAAAACACTTTCCACGCACAGGCCTGTGAAGAACTATTTAAACATTTATGTATCAGTGGTACTCCAAAAATCCGATTGCATGCTGGACTGCTGCTCGTGCAGCTTTGTGGTGGTGAGAGGTGGTGGGGACAGTTCCTGTCTAATGTCTTACAAGAGCTTTATAATTCTGAACAACATCTCATCTTTCCACAGGACAGGTAGGTACACAATTCAAATTTCACCATGAGTAGTGTACAGCACATAAATGTAAATTTGATTGAAATAATCACAATTACATAAAACCTTGCATAAACTTAATTTTTTCAAAGCATTGCACATTAATTAAGAAAAAACATCTTTTACTTCAGCCCTAATAATTTGAACTATGTAACAATCCTAGCTATTTAAATAATTTTTGCTCCTTCAAAACAGTGCTTTTGATATAGGCCAAGCCAAGAAATTATTTAACTCATATTTGTTATTTCCATGAGCTTATAATTTATTATTTTCATTACTGTATCTTTATTTTAGGGTTTTTATGTTACTTTCCTGCTTTGGTCAGCGATCGCTGAGTAACAGTGGGGTCCTAGAAGGCCTGCTGAACCTTCTGGATAACTTATTATCATCTCTGCAACCACAAATGGCAACATACAGACGTACAGACGGTAAGCATGTAGTAAAATTTTAATGTGTGCCTTGAAATAATTCGTCTTTGAATATAATTTTTGTCTTTAGCAGGATTAACTTGCAATGAAATTTCTTTTTCAGATCAGTTTTTAATGGTTCATCATCTACATAAAATCTTTGTTAAGCAGTGATTTTAAAATGTACTTACAGTGCACTTACACAGTTGTTGTCCATCCTTAAGTTCCTCAGAAAAACCATACTGGTTAACTGCCTCCTTAAAACACTTCGGTCATTGCCTTGATAGTATTTAGAGGAAATTCCAGAATTTTGACCCAGCAAACGTTATGAATCCTGGTGCAGTTATATGTTAAGCAAATAACATTTTACAGTCCTTTTGATTAAAAATCTGATTCTAGTCAGATCTTGTATTGAAACCTTGCATACACTCTTCAGATTAGAACATTTGGCAAATGTTTTGTTCTTAGGCCTTTTCAAGTGTAGGACAGTTTAGTGCTAGTGGAAAATTATACCTCATTTATTTTGTTTTTAATTTTGTAGGTGTGCTGGACATCCCAATGGTCAGTTGGGTTGTAATGCTTGTGTCTCGGCTGTTGGACTACGTTGCAAGCGTTGAAGATGAGGTGGCTGCAGCCAAAAAGCCATTAAATGGTAAAGACAGAGAAAGGATGCTGTCAGGTAAATGTCATTACAAAGTTGCAATAAATTTAATTTCCAATTCAGTTTGCTCAATTTATCCTGATTTCAGGAATTCTCCTTTTTGCTGAAAACTTACAGCCAAATGACTTGCCTTGCATTTGCCACTGTTGGGAATAGTCAGTTTTCTTGCACACTACAGATTGGTTTGCCTCTGTGCAGCTCTAATAAAAAGCTCATAGTACAGGGGAACCTCGATTATCCAAACGTGATGAGCGGGCACTATTTCGTTCGGATAATTAATTAAATGTCTTTCCTCTGGGGCTTGGAGTTTTTAAAGTCTGTTCCCCGTTCAGGTGACTGCAGCAGCACCACAGTGTGCGAGCCCCCACCCCACCCCCCAAAAACCCCATGCACCTTCTCCTGCTCCCAGCCCCACGCAAAACCTTCTCCTGCCCCAAACCCCGTCCAACATTGCCCCCGCCCCCTCTCCGGGGCAGCTGGACTGGACACCCAACAACAAGACTGCTGCAGTTTCCTTTGTGGGGTAAGTCTCTAAAAAGCGCACACACGCAGCCACAGCCCCACACACAATGTTTTACTGCACCTTTTTGACTGGTTCCACCTTTGCCATGTACAGGATAATGTTGGAGAGATTATGTGGGGAAGGGGTGTGGGCACTCCCCTGTGTAGAACTCCAGGGAAACTGTGGGGAGAGAGGGCGGGCAGTAAGTCATTTGGAGACGATGCCTGTTTAATCACTGTAAACAAAAGGCGAGATCACTGTTAGAAAAGACGTCTTTGATGTAATGTTTCCATCGGGACCTCGAGATCTCCTTCGGATAATTGGTATTCGGATAATCAAGGTTCTTCTGTAATTATTGATAGGACAAAGCAGTTTTTTTTGTGTCCTTCTGTGGTGCAGTGCAGAAACAGACTGTGCCAGTAGACCTGATGGGATAATGTTAAGAAATCAATTTGGCCCAATCTGGAATGTTTTGAATTCTGAGGTAAACATTGTTTGCTTTAGAGTGTATTTAACTTCTGGAGGTCCCTATCTGTTCTAGGAAACCAGTGGAGCTTCATCAATAACAATCTTCAGTCACAGAGTTCAGGCAAAACTACCAAAGGGACCAGCAGTCTTGACAGATTATATTCAAGGAAAATTCGAAAGCAACTCATACACCATAAGCAGGTATTATTTAATCTGTTGTCTGCATGTGAACTTTATTTAAATTTTATACTCTGCTTCGTAATCTAGTACTTTGGCAAATGGTAAAGCTATCATAGTTTTTTTTGGTTTTCATAATCAAAATTGCTAGCGCACCAGTTGCAACATACATAGATGATTAATGGGGTCACTCTAAAATTGCTATATTTGGGAGAAAGAAGAATATTTTTCTGCCAGTTAGTGAGATTTAGGAAAATGTTCATTTCAGAAGGTTTGTCATTTTCAAGTTGGGCTGTGTGATACAGTGTAATCAGACTGATTTCAAATGGGTACCTCTGATGTGTTGTGCCAAGTGTTTGGATATGGTTTTCCACCTGTCTCTGCCCATGTGAGTTCCTGATTTTCACTGGCTGGTAATCAGATACTCATTCCCAGGGAGGGACAGTCAGCAGAATAGTTATTACAGGCATGCTTTTTGGCTGCATCAAGAGATGCATTTGCAGAAATCTTTGAGAAGATTACCTGTAAGTACTTACCAAGATCTAGTGTGTGTTAATGGGATAAAATAAACGTCAGAGGAGCAACCTCGGTGGGGAAGAGACGGGAGAAAGTTGAGGACTCGTTAATATTTTAAAATAAAAACTGATCAGAGATTTTAAGGACTTCTCGTGTAGTTTGTGTGTTTTGGGGTGTGTGTGCATATCAAACTGACTTTTGACTTAACCTTTTTTGCAGCAACTCAATTTGTTAAAAGCAAAACAAAAGGCATTAGTTGAGCAAATAGAAAAAGAGAAGATCCAGAGCAGCAAAGGATCTTCATATAAACTTTTGGTAGAACAGGCAAAGCTAAAGCAAGCTACGTCAAAGGTATGACGTCTGTTTTGTTCTATAGCTTAAGTCTTTAAAACGGTTGCTGTATTGTTGGTCCAGCACAGGACAATTTATTATTGCAACAAGTTGCATTTTATGTAGCACAAAAAATTATGCCCATGTGGTTTGCACAGGTGTAATCTTAAAAAAAAAAAGCCACATTGGGTCAAGTGAACCAAAGCTTTGTCGGATAGTTCTGTTTGAAGTAGGAGAGGGTTGGGGTTAAGCTAATTTTTAGCAGGGGTATTTCAAAATCGAAGGTCGGATCTTCTAATGCTGTGGCAGCCAGTTGTGGGGTAGAGCATGCACAAGATGTCTGAGTCAGAGGAGTAGTGAACTCAAGAAGAGGGTTGTTGTATGATTTGAGCAATATATCAATTTGGAGGGCTGAGGCCAAGAAATGAATCAAACACAAGGAAGGGAATTTTGCATTTTAAATGCTGAGAGGCTGTTGTCTAATGTTGGCAAGGGCCAGGGATGATCAGTTGAGTTGGATTTGATGTGAAGGAATGTGAATAGTGGTATTTGATGTGAAAGAATGTGAACGGTGGGATGAGGATGGGAAGCAGACCAGGACTTTTCAGTTATTGAGGTTGGAGCTCAACTCATAGTAATGGTAAGGGTAGATTGGTGAAGTGAAAGAGTGATGGAATTGAATTGGACCCCGAGGTTGCTAAAAGTCTGTTTAGCTTGGCTTGGTTAAGGAAATAGATGGAGCTAGCAAAGCATGGAATTTGTGGCATGAGCTGAAGGTGATGGCTTTAGTTTTCTCAGTGTTCTAATTCTAACTCATTCAAGTCTGCATATCTGATAAATATTAAATTAGGCAAAAGTGTAACAGGCAGATAAAACTGGGTGACAGCAGAGTCCATGTTGCTGCTGATCCATGGCTGTGGGCAGTGTTGCCAAGAATTGGTGTGCAGTGAGCAAGAGGTGAAGGGGTCAGGATCGACCATATGCTCTGAAGGTAATGAGTTAGGTAGAAAGGCTGTTGTTGGTGCTAATCTGGTTAAAATTCAAAAAGTGAAGGTGAATCAAGTGACTTAGGCAATTCACTTCTTTGGACAGTGACGAGACAGTGGAGAGAATGATGTTTGATTGTGTGGAAAGTATTAAGTAAGAACAAGGATGGATAATGCAGAAGAGTCATTTTGGGTGTAACTTTGGTTAGGAAAGCTTCAGTGCTGTCACAAGTGGAAACCTGACTGATGAAATTCAAACATGGGATTCCATGGAAGATGAGCATTTTAAAAGGGAAAGAGTGTACAATAAGTGTTCAGGGATTTTGAAGAGGATAGGGAACTGGGAGACAAGATGGTAGTTTTACAAGGGCAAAAGATTCAAGCATGGGTTCTTGAAGTGTGTGATTGGAGACGGGGAGTAATCCAAGGTGAGGATATCAGATAAAATATTGCATTTCCTGTGGACCAGGAAGGAAATATAGATTAAGAACAATTTAATGGGGATGGGACTATAAACATGGGATTAGGAGAGATGATAAAAGGATAAGAGAAGGTCCATTTTATTCTTTATATAGTTAGAACTTTATTTTGCCAATGGGTGTACTGCTAACTAAGATGTTGCTCAGGCTAGTTTTAATCCTAATTAGTTGTGGAAATTGTACAGTTTTTTTTCATCTTTTCCAATGTAGAAAAGTTCAGATTTTTGTCTATTTGTAATCTCAGTTGCATGCATGTAAATTCAGTAACATGGATTTGGTTGAAATGTTTATTAAATTTCATCTTAACTTCAACCCCATACTAGCATTTCAAAGACCTCATTCGTTTGCGCCGGACTGCAGAGTGGCCTCGCACTACTTTAGATTCAGAATCATCTTCAACGAAAGACTCCCCAGAAGTGGAACCCCTTCCTTTTACTTTGTCCCATGATCGCTGCATTGCTGTGGTTCAGAAGCTTGCACTTTTTCTTCTTTCCATGGACTTTACCTGTCATGCAGATTTGCTGCTCTTTGTCTGCAAGGTGAGTGTACAATGAGGATGACGAAAGAAATGCCCTCTGGAGCATAGTTAATAATTGCATTCCATTAATTTATACTTCATAAACTCTCTCAAACTTACTTTTCAGGGAGGTGGAGTAAACTGTAAGTTCAAAGCCTGTACTTGCTTATATAAACTACTAGAGGTACTTCACACTAATCAGAATATAAGAGATTATCATACTTTACAATGCAGAAATGTGTTTGATTTATTGTGGTAGTTTTCTCAAAGAGCTGATCATTTAGTCCCATTTTTCTTGTTTTTTTATTTCAGATGTTTCAATTCCCTTCTAGTTC